>NW_024870882.1:4977500-5577500 GCF_019054845.1 Dipodomys spectabilis | reverse complement strand
TAGATAGATAGATAGATAGATAGATAGATAGATAGATAGATAGATAGATAGATAGATAGATAGATAGATAGATAAATAGATAGAAAGAAAGAAAATTGATACATGAATCTGGTCTTGGATATCAGGAGGAAAGAAAGGAACAATTCCCAGTCATGAGGCCTTCTACAGTGTGCCAGGCCACCAGCATTGCCTTCATACAACCACAAAGTAGGAAGACTGTCTCTTTTCCACTTCTCAGGCAGCAAAGTGCCTCAGAGACAAGAAGGCAAAGCCAGGTTCTAACTCAGGTGCTTGGAAACAGAAGAGAAACGGCCCTGCCTCTCTTTGGACTGGGGATTTGCATTAACGATGTGGGGAATGAAGGAGAAAGGACTGGCAGAGGTAGAAGGGCCTTCAAACCTGACAGATGTAGAGTCAAAAACACACTCCCTAAGACCAGAGGGCAGTGTTTTTCTAGTCTCTTCCTTCCCTTTCTGCCACTAAACTGACTCACTATTGGTAACCTAAAGATAGCCTGAGGCTCCCTTCACCTGAGGGAGGAAGGTTAGTCATTGTTTGAAGAGGCTGAGAAAAGCCTGACCCTGGTGTAACTCTAACAAATATTTCAGGTTTCCCCCCATTGCTGGTTGTGCCTGGAATGAATGAATGAAGTGGTTTTGCAGCTCACTTCCCGGTTGAGTATGTACATTCTGCCTCCTAATCCTACAGGCCTAGGTTTCTGCACCTAGCCTGGCTTTTGAAACTGTCCTTCAAATACAGTGTAACACTGGAGTTCTGTCAGCTAGCCGCGCTAGGGCTTGAATCCTGAGAACTTCATTTGAACCTTGGATGGGTCTCTGATGTTTCTTTCCTTCTATAGCTTGAGAACTCTAAGAACATTTAGAGTGAAAGTAACTTCTCATGACCAAGGGAAACACACAAAGCTGTTGAACATCTGAACTTTCAGAAGTGGAAGTAAGAGTGTCATAGACTTTCCTGCCCTTGTTGGCTTCACCCTGTGATCCTCAGACCTCAGGCTCCTGAGCTAGAGTGATGGGTGTGAGCTACTGGTTCTCTGCTAGGTTCAGAACTGTAATGACATTGATAATACAAGTCAACTGCTTATCTCAAAGGGCTTGGGAAACATATTAAGCCTTTCAACATTGAACCTTTCAAATCCCTTTAGCACACAAGGTTATAATCCTAGAGAATGAGAGGCTGGGCATATGGATGTGCTATACTTGAGCCTTAACCTCTGACTCCAATTCTGGTGTACATCAGCATTCATTTTCCAGAGAATGTTCTCCTAATTAGCAAATAGGAAAAGTACTTTGATTAACCCTTACTTTTTTCTAGTTGTGTGTCTTATATCAAGCCTGGGCCCTGTCCCTGAACAATTCAGCTCAAAGCTAAAACTCTACCACTTGAGTCACAGCACCAAATGGGTTTTTTTGGTGGTATCTTGGACATAAGAATCTAACAGGCTTTCCTTGCCTAGGCTGTCTTTGAACTATGGTCTTCAAATCTCAGCATCCAGAGAAGCTGGGATTTCAGGTGTGAGCCACTGCCATCTGGCCTATTGTTTTTATGAGTCCTGGGGCTTCTTTTTTTCAAGGCTAGCACTCTAGCATTTGAGACACTCCATTGCTTCTGGCTTTTTCTGAGTATGTGGCACTGAAGATTCAAAACCTGGTATTCATGCATGTTGAGCGAGCTCTTTCCACTAAGCCACATTTCTAGGCTTGCCCTTACAATCTTATCCCACAACTTGCCTGTCCTCAAGAAAAGGCTACTGAGTATAAATCATTAAAGAAATCCCTATAGGAAGGTGTTCAAAGATAAAAAGACAAAGCTCATCCTTGAGAGATACTCTAAACATGTGAAGACTATGACAAATGCCTCCATTTAATTATGTACCATGTTTCAACAGAAAAAGTTTTAATGAAAAATGAGTCAATGTCCCAAATTATTGTGTATAATTTTATAACAGATGTGCAAAATGTAATAAATATTACGTGTATAATAATACTAAATAAAATAAACAATAAATGACTGAATCAAATAAAAAATAAATACAAAATCAGTAAGTTTTATAAAGCTTAGAATGTTAGAATTTTATAATCTGTATGAACAAAAATTTTTTTGGTCATGGGCCTGAACTCAGGGGTTATCCCTGTACTCTTCAGCTCAATGCGAGCGATCTACTGCTTGAGTCACAGTGCTACTTCCAGTTTTCTAGTCGTTTATTGGAGATAAGGGTCTCACGAACTTTCCTGTCCAGGCTGGCTTTGAACTGCCATCCTCAGATCTCAGCCTCCTGAGTAGCTATGATTATAGGCATGAGGCACCTGTGCCAGGCACGTGAACAAACTTCTTAAAGATTTATTCTGAGAAAAGAAACTTGGAATACAATTTTAGTATAAATAACTTATAATGCCATGTTTAAGGCACTAATTCAGAAGTATTAATTCATTGTTTGGTTTCTTAGTTTATTTAAAGTTATATTATATATGTATGCATTATTAAAATATATATACATATATATTATTTAAAACATATATTTGAATTGTACCTAAGAACATATGTGTTCATGTAAAGTTATACAACTGCACAAGCTTCATTATTTTTTTTCCAGTTTGGTTGGTACCATAAATTAGGTGGGATTTTTATATTGCTGTTTTGTTCTCTGTTTTTGGAAGATTTCTCTCCCTTTTATCCCTCTGCGCCCCCCTCCCTACACTTGAACTTAGCTTGCTCTTTCTTGGCTTGGTTGTTCATAGCTGATTTTCTACTACTTCAATCATACCTGCAGCCAGGCTTTCCAGTTAATTGGAGGTGATTTCTCTCAGGCTTTTCTGCCTTCATTGGCTATGAAATTTCATCTTCCAGTTCTCAGCCTCCTGTGTAGCTAGGATTAGAGATGTGAGCCATTGGGGTGCCTAGGGATAAATTAGACTTTGGTTGGTGTTTTCTTTCTGTTTTTCTAAGCATGGGATCATCTACTATAGAACTTCTGTGAATGTCCTGGGTCTGAAGTAAGATATATAATACATATGCAAATCTGTATAGTTCTCATAAGATGTAATGAATTTAATACGTGTTATAAGTGTAGTAATAGTCAATAAATATAATGAATGAATAATAGAAAAATAAATACACTAAAAGAAATATGCAGTAAACATAAATATGTAGATATTCATCATTTATTCAAATGTGGATGAATATTACTTAACAGGGCTGGGGATTGAATTCAGGCCTAGGGAACAGGCCTGAATTACTTGTATTCAAAGAGGGTGAGTTTCTCCATCCTCCACAGTGCATTAAAGTTTCCCAGACTCCAAGTTCAAATCCCATGCCTGGAAGAAAAAAAAATGAGCACTAATTCCAAGCCAGGGAGCTCTATTAGTATTTTTAATATTTTTATAATTTTAAAATTTATTTTATTTTTATATATTTTATTACAATTTTATTTTATTTATTTATTCATTTATTTTGTCAAGCACAGGGCTTGAACTGAGATTGTAACAACTCTGCCTCAGCCTCCATCATCCTAAGCTGGGATGGTGCAGCTTCTGGGCCCACAGCCATTCCTCGGATCCTAGGCCTCAGGGGCTGACAGTAAAACAAATTGAAAACGGCACCAAAAAATTTCTGCGAATTGAAGACGGTCGACGGTTTCTCGGTTTTCCTTCCTTGCATGGTGATGATCTTGGGTCCAAATGACACGGCTGCAACCTATAGGTCACCGGGCATTGCTGAAGGTTGGCAGGCTGGCAGCGAAGCCATAGGCTAATCTGGACACCTAGGCCCTGAGTTTGAATCCTGGTCATGCCACTTACAAAGGTTTGGAGAGCCTAAGAAACTATTTCCTGTCCATAGGACCACCAGAGGAATGTGATCAATGTCATGGTTGGATGAGTATTTTGTCAATCATTCTAACATAAAATTAAACCCAGTATTCACAAGATGTGGATTGATTTCAATTTATAGTTTATTATGCATTAAAAGAATACGTGTGTGTGTGTGTGTGTGTGTGTGTGTGTGTGTGTGTGTGTGTGTGTTTTGTCAGTAGTAGGGCCTGAACTCTGGGCTGGACACTCTCAGCTTTTCAGCTCAGGGCTACTGCTGTAACATTTGAGATACAGAACCATTCTCGGGTTTTTCTGATCATGTTGTGCTGGGGAATCGAACCCTGGGCTCATGCATGCAAGACAAGCACTCTCCCAGTGAGCCACCTTCCCAGCCCCTAAAATACTACTATTGATTAAATAAAGTTCTCACTACATACCTGTGAATCACTAGGAAGGTAGAATATGTCATTGAATACTAGATAGATATCACTGGCAGTATCTAAATTTCTAAAGATAAATTTATTTGTATACCATCTGCATAGAAAGGTTTTGCTATTTTGGCCATACTTGTGTCTCGATCCCAGGTCCTGGGATCCACCTGGCATCTGAATGTGCTAGAGGCTGTCGTGCTGACTCTCACCCATTCATGAATTGGGCCTTCTAGGCCCTCAGTTCAGGCCCCAGCATTGCCAAAAATGTCTTCTTGGAGTAAGATTCCAAGTGTGATACCTGTTTTCTTTTTCTGTGCAAGTCAAGTGCTGGGTGTCAGGTATGATGTATATAATATGTATGCAAAACTACATGCTATGGAATAGATTTTAATGAATGTAATAAATGTTATAAAACCACTCACAGTCGGTCCGTAAATAAATGGTAAATAAATAAATAAATAATAAAATATCATGAATCATTCAACAAACACGATATAAACTGAATATATGGATGGAAGTATAAATCATATAATAAACATGCCTATATATGTTATGTTCTCCAGGGCTGGGGCTTGAATTCAGGCCTAGTTAACAGGTTTGAATTGCTTGTCTTCAAAGGAAGAGAGCTTCCCTTTCTCCCCCCCCACCCCACGCAATGCATCAGAGTTCCCCAGATCCCAAGGTGACATCCCTGGCCTGGCAGACAACAAAATAGTATGAAATCCAAGACAGGGAGCTTCAGTAGTATTGATAAATACTTAATTAATTTATTTATTGCTAAGCACGGGGCTTGAACTCAGATGGTGGCAACTCTGCCTCAGTTTCCATCACCCTAGGCTGGGATGGTGCAGCCTCTGGACCCACAGCCATCCTGGGTCCAAGCCTCAGGGTCTGACAGGAAAACAAAATGAAAACACCACCCAAAAACGCCACAAACCACAGAAGGTCAGAAGTTTCTGTTTTTCTTCCTTGCACGGTGGCCATCCTGGGTCTGAATGACATGGCTGCAAACTGTAGGTCACCTGGCATTACTGAAGGCTGGCGGGCTGTCAGCGAAGCCATAAGCCAACCTGGACACTAGGCCCTGAGTTCGAATCCTGATCATATCACTTAAAAGGGGCTGGAGAGCCTAAGAAACTGTTGCCTGTCCATAGGAACACCAGAGGAATGTGATCAATGCCATGGTTGGATGAGTAGTCCATCAAAGAGTCTAGCATAAAATTAGACCAAATAATCCAGGACACCGATTGATTTTAATTCATAGTTTATTATGCATTAAAAGAATGCTATTGGGGGCTGGGAAGGTGGCTCAGTGGTAGAGTGCTTGCCTTGCATGCCTGAGGCCTTGGGTTTGATTCCTCAGCATGACATAAGCAAAAAGAAAAAAGTCAGAAGTGGTGCTCAAGTGTTAGAGTGCTAGCCTTGTGCTGAAGAGCTGAGGGACAGCGCCCAGGCTCAGAGTTCAGGCCCCACGAGCAGACCCAAAGGGAAAAACAAACAAACAAAAAAAACCAAAACCAGAATACTATTGATTAAGTGGAATCCTCACTAAATACATGAGAATCGGTAGGAATGTATTATATGTCATTGAATACTAAATAGACACCTCTGGCAGTACCTAAATACCTAAATATATATTTATTTATATACCACCATCGTCATAGAAAGTTACAGCTATTTTGTCGAAACGTGGGGATTGATCCCAGGTTCTGGGATCCACTTGGCAGCTGAATGGGCTAGAGGCTGTGGTGCTGACACTCACCCATTCATGAATTGGACCTCTCAGGCCTTCAGATCAGGTCCCATCATTGCCAAAAATTTCTTCCTGGTGTAAGATTTCAAGTGTGACACCTGTTTTCCTTTTCTGTGCAAGTACATAATATGTCTGCAAAGTTACATGCTATGGAATAGATGGGAATAAATGTAATAAATGTTTTAGGTGCACTTACAGTTCATAAAATAAATGCTAAATAAATACATCAATAATAAAACATAGTGAATCACTCAAACAAACACAATATAGACTGAATATATAGATGTAAGTATAAATTATATATTTAATATGTCTATAAATTTTATGAGGTTTTGAATTCAGGCCTAGGGTAGAGTTTAATTAATGCATGATTCTCATAGGAATTGATAGGCAAGACGTATGGCACAACGATTATTTTTAATTAAGAGTTCATGAAGTCTGACAATAAGAATGACATTCAGGAACTGGAGACAATGTGAAAGATCCAAGAATCAGTACTCACATGTTAGATAGGATTCCAACACAGCCCGCCACATCTCCTACTCTATACAAATAGGTATTTATTAGCATACTAACTTCAGCTTATGAATGGATGAATATTGGGCCACCTGGGCTCTACCTCAGGTCCTGGGTACGACCTAACTCCTTCGTTGCTCACAGGCCAGTATCCTCACCTAGATCCTTTGGCCAATTGGGCCTGCTAAGCACTGAGTTCAAAACCCAATACTGGCAAAAGATGAAATCTGATGTGAGAAGTCCATCGATCCACCTGTTTTCCTGTCCTGTGTTATTACTGGGTCTCGAGAGGATGGAGAATTCTATATAGGCAACTCTATAGCCATAGGAATAGGTTGTCATCTGTGTCGACACAGTTATGTCTGGCATCATACTCAATAAAACACAAAATGCATCCATGACTAAGACACACAATAAAAAGAATAATTACACTGAACACATGATGCATTCCACACATGTATGTAAATAGCGATCCTATGTGTAAACTAAGTGGGTATATTATTTTTGCCAGTGCTGGGGCTTCACATCAGACCCTGCAACCTGGCCTGATATTGTAGTCTTCAAGGATGGTGAGCTTCCCTTCCCCCCACAGTGCTATAGATTTACCCAGACTTGAGTTAGAATCCCAGCTGTGGCAGAAAAATGGTGCAAGTTCAGAGCCAGGGTGCTTTATTATTATTATTATTATTACCAAGGAAAGGATTTGAACTAAGTTTGTGGTAACTCTGCTTCAGCTTCAATCATCTTAGGTTGGCGGGCTGCCATTGGCCCATAGCCGATCCTGGGAACCTAGGCCCTGAAGCCTTGCAGGAAAACACACACACACACACACACACACACACACACACACACACACACAGAGAGAAAAAAAGCCGTGGGGTGGATTTTTTACATTTTGTTCCTTTCCACGGTGACCATCCTGGGTCTTAATGACATGCCTACAAAGGGTTCTTCACCTTGCATTGGTGAAGGCTAGCGGGATATCGGGGAAGCCATAGGCCCATGCAGCAATGTAGGCATTGAGTTCGAGTCCTGCTCCTGACACCTACTAATGGGGGGAATTCCCAAGAGGCTCGTTCCTGTGCATCAAAATACCGATGGAATGTGAGCAAACTCATGATTGAATGAGAAGTTTCTGCATGCATCAGTCTAGTCTAAAATTAGACGCAATGATCCTAGGATGCTGATTGATCTTAATGAATAGTTTATTAAACATGAAAAGAATCCTACTCCTTCAATTCCATTGAAGGTAACTACCTACCTAAGAGTTGGTAGGAACGTACTTGATAGATAGATGTCTCTGGAACTCTATATAAATATATATATTTATTGGCATACTACCACCTGCCTATCCATGTATGACTATTTTGTCCACCCCTGTGGCTAAATCTCAGGGTCTGGGACCTCCTGGCAGCTTCCTGGGCTAGAAGTTGCCGTGCTGACACACCCATTCATGAATTGGGTGTGCTAGACCCTGAGTTCAGGTCCCAGCACTGCCAACAATTGGATTGTGGAATAAGAAGCCTAGTGTGACACCTCTTTTCCTTTTCTCTGAGTGTCCTGGGTACAAGAACTACCTTCAACTTATGAAGGGATGATTGCTGTGTGCCTTCCCCCCACCACTTCTACCTAAGGGCTCCATCTCAGGTCCTGTGAAAGGCCTTGCTCATTAGTGCCTCACAGGCTGGTATGCTCACATGGACCCATTTTTCACTTGGGTCTGCTAGGCCCCGAGTTCAGATCCCAGCAGTGCCAAAATTCACCCTGATGTCAGAAGCCAATGGTTGCACCTGTTTTCCTTTCCTGTGCAAGTCGTGGGTCTCAGCTAGGATGGAGAATGCATGGGCCACCCTGTGGCCATGTGAATAGGTTGTTATTCATGTCAGCTCAGTTATACTTGTCATCATATACTCAAGAATATACACAATGCATCCATGAATAGCATACAAAATAGAATAATTACACTAAATGCACAATGCAGTCCACATACAGATATGAATATATATCCCATGTTTAAATGATCTATTCAGGACCATTGTGGCCTCCTTGGGGCTCGATCTCTGTTCCTGGGAAAGGCCCTGTTCCATGGTGGCTCACAGGCTGGTGTGTTCACCATGACCCATTCACCAATTGGGCTTGCTAGGCTTTGAGTTCAATTCCCAGCACTGCCAAAAGATTCACCTTGATGTGAGAAGCCAGTCGTTGCACCTATTTTCCTGTGCTGTGCAAGTCCTGGGTCTCAGCTAGGATAGAGAATGCATAGGCAACTCTATACTCATGGGCGTAGGTTGTCATCTAGGTCACAACAGTTATATCTGTCAACCTATACTCAAGAAAATACACAATATATCAATGAATAAGACACAAAATAAAGAGAATGACTACACCAAATGCAAGATGCTGCCCACCCACGTATGGAAATATAGATCCTCTGTTTAAATGATGACTTTATGACTATTTTGGCTCCCACCAGGGCTTCATGTCAGGTTTTGGGAACGGCCTAGCTCCTTAGTTCCTCACAGGCTTGTGTGTTCACCATGACCCATTCACCAATTGGGCCTGCTAGGCCTTGAGTTCAAATCCCAGCATTGCCAAAAGATTCACCTTGATGTGATAAGCCAATTGATCCACCTGTTTTCCTGTCCCATGAAAGTCATGGGTCTCAGTGAGGATGGAGAATTCTATATAGACAACTCTATAGCCATGGGAATAGGTTGTAATCCATGTCAACACAGTTATGTCTATCACCATACTCAATAAAATACACAATACATCCATGAATAAGAACAAAATAAAAAGAATAACTACACTGAATGCAAGATTCATACCACTCCTGTAGGTAAAGAGAGATCCTATGTTTTAAAAAGGTGGGCTTGTTATTTTGTCCAGTGCTGGGGCTTCAAATCAGGCCCTGGACCAGGCCTAACATTCTAGTCTTCAAGAATGGTGAGCTTCCCCTTCCCCCAAAGTGCAACAGAGCTACTCAGACTTCAGTTCAAATCCTATGTTTAAATTATGAATTTATTACTATTTGGCCCTCCCTGGTACTCGATGTCAGGTCGTGGGAACAGCCTATCCCCTTGGTTGCTCACAGGCTGGTGACCCTTGACCCTTTCCCCAATTGGGCCTGTAGGCTCTGAGTTCAAATCCCAACACTGCCAAAAGATGAATCCTTATGTGAGAAGCCCATGGATTCACCTGTTTTCCTGTCCTGTGAAAGTCCTGGGTCTCAGCTAGGATGGAGAATGCATAGGAAACCCTATAGCCATGACAATAAGTTATCATTCATGTAAGCACTGTTATATCTGTCACCATATTCAGTAAAATACACAATACTTCCATAAGACAGACAATAAGGAGAAGTACACCAAATGCAAGTTGCTGTCCACACCTATATGTAAATATAGATCGTATGTTTAAATTATTAATTTATGACTATCGTGGCCACCCTGGGTATCACTGTCAAATCCTGGGAATGGCCTAACTCCTTTGTTGCTCACAGGCCGGTGTGTTCACTGTGAGCTATTTGCCAATTGGTCCTGCTAGGCCGTGAGTTCAGATCCTAGCACTATCAGCAATTGGATCATGGAGTAAGAAGCCAAGTATGAAAACTTTTTTCCTTTTCTCTGAGAGTCCTGGGTCTCAGGAATGATGAAGAACACATCTACAAATTTAGATGCCATGTAATAGGATGTCATCAATGTAATAAAGGCAATGGGTGTCATCACTGTAAAATCAATGGTAAATAAATGAATAAAACTAAAAGTACAAGGAACAACCACACCAAACGTGTCTGGACTGAGCATCCATAGGTAAATACAAATCCTGTCTTTACAATGTATATAAATAGTATGTTTTCCAGGGCTGGAGCTTGAATTTTGGCTTAGAGTACAGGCCTGATTTTCTTATCTTCAAGTACAGTCAGCTTCCCCTTCTTCCACAGTGCTGCAGATTTACCCAGACGCAGAGTTCAAATCCAAAGCCTGGCAGATAAATGGGGTGAATTGCAAGCCAAGGAGCTAATTTCTTTTAATTTTTTTTTGCTCAGCAAGGAGCTTGAACTCAGGTTGTGGCAACTCCGCCTCAGCTTCGACCATACTATGCTGGGGTGCAGCCACTGGACCCGCAGCAGATCCTGGGATCCTAGACCCCCAGGCCTTGTGTGGCAAAAATATACAGAAAAATGCGGTGAGATGGCCTTTTTATGTTTTGTTCCTTTGCACGGTGACCCACTCGGGTCTGAATGACACTGTTGCAAAGGGTACTTTACCTTGCATTGCTGAAAGTTGGCAGACTATTGGGGAAGCCATAGGCCCAAGTGGCAATGTAGGCCCTGATTTGGAATCCCGGTCCTGACACAAATCAATGGAAGGATCTACGAAGAGACTCATTCTCAACCATGGGAATAACAAGGTAATGTTATCAATGTCACAGTTGAATTAGTTGATCGTGAATGATGCTCCTATAAAATTAGACCCATCATTTCAGGAGACTGATTTTATTTAACATTTATGAAGCATTAAAATAAAACTATTACAGGAATGCAATAATTTCAGGAAATTGATTGATTTAATAAATAGTTTTCTTAATTTTTATTTATTTTTTATTGTGAAAATACTGTACAGAGTGGTTACAATTACATGGGCAAGATAATGAGTACATTCCTTATCAAGCATTGTAGCCTCATCCTTTTTTTACCTTCCTATCCCTTCCCATCCTTCCTTCCTCCCCACCCAAATATCCCCCCCCCAAGTTGTAATGTTCGTTTTTGACATGACAACTTGTAATCCTCATTGTTGCAACAGGTTCACCTGTATCCTTATTTAAACGTCTTGTTTTTCCCCTTCCCTTCCACAAAATGTACCGACATCAAATACAGTGAAACAGGGGTTATACTGTGGGGGAGTGACATACAAAGCAACAAAGTAATAATCTTATAACTGCGTAAGAAATAAATGCATGAAAGAAAAAGAAATATTTAAAATACATAACTTAGGGTTCATTTTCCTAACATCACAATATCTGACCTTTTCTGCTTGACGCATACATATATTAGATATTGCAAATAAGGGAAATCATGGGACCTATGTTTCTTTGGGCTTGGCTTACTTCACTTTATATAATTTTTTCAAAGTCTTTCCATTTCCTAAAAAATGGGGCAATGTCATTCTCTCTGATGGAGGCATAGAATTCCATTGTGTATATATACCACATTTTCTTGATCCATTCATCTACTGAGGGGCATCTTGGTTGGTTCCATATCTTAGCTATGGTAAATAATGCTGCAATAAACATAGTTGTGCTGGTAGCTTTAGTGTGGTCTTGTGTGTAAACATTAGGGTAAATGCCCAAAAGTGGGATTGCTGGGTCATAGGGGAGCTCTATGTGGAGTCTTTTCAGGAACCTCCATACTACTTTCCGAGTGGTTGAACAAGTTTACACTCCCACCAACAATGAAGTAAGTTTCCCTTCTGTCCACATCCCCTCCAGCATCTGTTGTTATTAGAGTTCTTGATTTTTGCCATTCTAACTGGGGTGAGGTGGTATCTCAATGTTGTTTTGATTTGCATTTCTTTTATGCCTAGGGAGTTTGAGCATTTCTTCATGTGTCTATTGGCCATTCTTCTTTCTTCTTCAGAGAAGTTTCTCTTCATGTCTTCAGCCCACTTATTTATTGGGCAGTTGTTTCTTGAGTATTTGTTGTTGAGAGATTTAATTTTTTGAGTTCCAAGTGTATTTTAGCTATGAGACCCTTGTCCGTTGTATGGTTAGTGAAGATCTTCTCCCAATCAGTGGGCTGTCTATTGATCTTGCTAGCTATGTCCTTTGCCATGCAGAAGCTCTGCAACTTCATGCAATTCCATTTGTCCAATCTTTCTTTGATTTTTGTGTTTCTGGGTCTCTATTAAGAAAATTTTGGCCTGTGCCAAGGAGAACTTGGGTTTCTCCTATTCCATCGTATAATGTTTTCAGAGTGTCTGCTTTGACTCCGATGTCTTTGATCCATTTTTAGTTGATTCTGGTGCAGGGTGATATATAAGGGTCTAGCTTTAGTTTTCTACAAGTAGTTAACCAATTTTGCCAGCACCATTTACTGAAGAGGCTGTCTTTCTTCCATTCTATTGTTTTAGCTCCCTTATCAAAGATTAGATGGCTATAGGTCTGTAGGTTCGTTTCTGGGTTGTCAATTCTATTCCATTGGTCCTGAGGTCTGTTCTTATGCTAGTACCAAGCTCTTTTGATTACTATGGCTTTATAGTAGAGTTTGAAATTTGGTATTGTTATTCCTCCAGCAGCGTTTTTCCGTTGAGGAGCATTTTTGCTATTCGGGGTCTTTTATTGTTCTATATGAATTTTTGGATTGCCTCTTCTATTTCCTTGAAGAATGAGGATGGAATTTTGATAGGTATCGCATTGAATTTGTAGATAGCCTTGGGAAGTATTGCCATTTTCACGATGTTAATCTTTCCAATCCAGGAGCATGGGAGGTTTTGCCATTTTCTAAGTTCTGTTTTGATTTCATTTTTCAAGTTTTTAAAGTTTTCATCATAGAGATCCTTCACTTCTTTGGTTAAGTTAATTCCTAGGTATTTGATTTTTGGTGGGGCTATTACAAATGGAGTTGTTATCCCAATTTCAGCCCCATTTTTCTCATAGTTGGCATACAGAAAAGACTTTGATTTTTGAGGGTTAATTTTCTACCCTGCTACTTTGCCAAAGTTTTGAATCAGCTTGAGTAATTTGGGAGTGAATTCTATGGGATTCTGTAAATACAAGATCATGTCATCTGCAAAGAGGGAGTTTATTTCTTCTTTCCCTATATGGATCCTCTTTATGTCTGCATCTTGTCTTATTGCTGTAGTGGGCATTCTAATACTAGGTTGAAGAGAAGTGGAGAGAATGGACATCCTTGTCTTGTTCCTGAGTTAAGAGGAAATGGCCTTAATTTTTCACCATTAAGTATAATGCTGGCTGTAAGTTTGTCATATACAGCCTTTATTGCATTGAGGAATGTTCCATGGATTCCTAATTTTTCCAAAAGCTTCATCATAAAAGGGTGTTGGATATTGTCGAATGCTTTTTCTGCATCTATTGAGATAACCATGTGGTTCTTATCTTTTCTCCTGTTGGTGTGATGAATAATAGTAATTGATTTGTGTATATTGAACCAGGTTTGCATCCCTGAAATGAATCATGTTTGATCATGGTGTATGATTTTTTGGATGAATTGTTGAAGTCGATTGGCCAAAATTTTGTTGAGAAGTTTTGCATCAATGTTCATCAAAGAAATGGGTCTATAGTTCTCTTTCTTTGATGAGTCCCTGCCTGGTTTTGGGATGAGGGTTATGATGGCTTCATAGAATGTGTTCGGTAGTGCACTTTCAATTTCAATTTCATTGAAGTGTTGAAGGAGTATTGGTGTGAGCTCTACTATGAAGGCCTTGTAGAATTCCGCTGTAAAACCATCTGTTCCTGGAATTTTCTTAGCTGGGAGGACTCTTATTGCTGTTTCTAATTCAATGCTTGATATACGCATGTTAAAGATGGTTTAACTCCTCTTGATTTAGTTTGGCATGTCAATATTTGCTAGGAAAAGGTCCATTTCTGCCATGTTCTCAAACTTATTAGCATAAAGTTTTGAGAAGAATTCCCTTAAAATGTTCTGAATCTTGGTTGTTTCCGTGTTGATGTTTCCATTCTCCTCTCTGAGTTTATTTATTTGGGTGTGTTCTCTTCTTTTTCTGATAAGATTTGCTAAGGGTCTGTCAATTTTGTTAATTTTTTCGAAGAAAAAACTCTTTGTTTTGTTGATTCTTTCTATAGTTTTTGGATTCTAATTCATTTAATTCTGATTTAATTTTAATTATTTCTTTCCGTCTACTGGATTGGGGTTTATCTTGCTGCTCTTTTTCAAGGAGGTTCAGATGTCTCCTTAAATTGTTGGTTTCAGATCTCTCCAATTTGTTGACGTAGGAACTCTGAGCTATAAACTTGCCTCTGAGTACTGCCTTTCCTGTGTCTCAGAGGAGCTGGTAATTTGTGTGCTCATTTTTGTTGAATAGCATGAACATTTGAATTTCCTTTCTAATCTCTTCCTTGACCAACTTGTGTTTCAGCAGTGTGTTGTTCAACCACCATGTGTTAAGGGACTTTCTTCGGTGACTTATGGTGTTGAATTCTAATTTATTCCCTTGTAATCAGAGAGAATGCAAGGTATAACTTCAATGTTTCTGAATTTAGACAAGTTTGCTTTGTGCCCTAAAATGTGGTGTATTTTAGAAAATGTTTCATGTGCTGCTGAGAAAAACCTGTATTCTGATTCTTTGGGTGAAATATTCTGTAGATGTCTGTGAAATCTAGTTGATCTATGCAGTTGTTTAGATCTGCGGTTTCTCTGTTGAGTTTTTGCCGAGTTGATCTTTCTAGTGGGGAGAGTGGTGTATTAAAATCCCCAACAATTAATGTCTTTGTATCTATGTGGGATTTGAGGGGAAGTAGTGTTTCTTGGATAAATTTGTGTGCTCTGTTGTTTGGCCAATAGATATTTAGAATTGTGATATCCTCCTGGAGGAGAGATCCCTTTATTAGTATGTAGCGACCTTCTTTATGTCTTCTCACAAATTTTAATTTGAAGTCTATTTTATGATATTAGCATTGCAACTCCCGCCTGTTTTGGGGGGCCATTTGCTTGGTAGATATTTTTCCAGCCTTTAACATTGAAAATGTGTTTGTTTTTACGGGCAAGATGTAACTCCTGAAGGCAGCAGAGAGAAGGATCTTGTTTTTTAATCCAACTAGACAGTCTATGTCGCTTAACTGGACAGTTAAGTCCATTAATGTTAAGAGATAGGACTGAGAGGTATTTGGGAGTTCCTGCCATGTTATCCACCTTCGTGGGGCCTGCAAAAACTGGGTTCTTCCTATGGTTCTTGGATTCTCAGTTTGGGTGCAGTTTCTTGGCCTTTATTGTGATCTTGTTGGTTTTCTATGTGTAGGACGTCTTTAAGAATCTTTTGTAGGGCTAGTTTGGTGGAGTTATATTGTTTCAATTTTTCTTTGCTATGGAAGGTTTTTATTTGTCCTTCAGTTATGAAGGAGAGTTTAGCTGGGTACAGTATTCTTGGTTGATAGTTGTTTGATTTTAGGGCATGGCATACATCATTCCAGGCTCTTCTTGCTTTGATTGTCTCTGCTGAGAAATCTGAGGTGATTCTAATTTTTTTCCCTTTATAGGTGATTGATCTTTTCTCTTGGACAGCTTTAAGGTTGTTTTCTTTGGTCTCAGTTGATCCTGTGTGGATTATAATGTGACAGTGCGATGTCCTGTACTGGTCTGTTCTATTTGGAGTTCTAAAAGCATCTTGTATTTGAATAGGCCTATATTTTTGCATGTTTGGGAAGTTCTCTGCTAGGATCCTGTTAACCAAATTTCCTAGACCATTAACTTCTGTTTCTAGGTGCTCCTCTACACCCATTATCCTTAGATTAGTCCTTCTGATGGTGTCTTCCAAGTGTTGGATAGATCTCTCATCTTTCTTGGATTTGTCTTGGATGGTTGTATGTTCTTTCTCTATAAGGTCTAGGCTGTCTTCAGTCCCCGAGATTCGATCTTCTGCATGGTCTAATCTGCTGTCGAGATTTTCTACTTTGTTTTTTATTTCTTTTCCTTCCAGTTGGTCAGCTTTGATGGCTTCAAATTCTTTGTTGAAGTCTTGAATGAACTTCTTTACTTCCTTAATTTGGTGTTCAGTGTTTATTCTCAAATCACTTAGTTGATTAGTTATGGTATCCTTGGACTCCCATTCCTTCTGTTGGGTTCCATTCAGCATTCCCTTTGTCGTCTCCCTGACTTCCTTCAGCTCTTTTTTAATGGATTCCATGAATGCCTTTAGTAGTCTCTGTGTATCCTCATCCTGCTCTCTCAATTCTTGTACTACTCTTTGATTAGCTTCCTCCCTTTCGTGCGATTTCTGTAGTTCTCTTTGAGTGTTCTCTGCCTGCTCACGCCATTCCTGCCTTTCTCTTTGAGTATTCTCAAGCTGCTCACGCAAATCCTGTAACAGTTTTTGAGTATCTTCTTCACGCTTATGATATTCCTGTATAAACTTTTGGATTGCCTCCTCTCTCTCCCTATCATGCTCATAGAGTCCTTTGTATGTTTTCAATCTTTTCATTTATCATGTTTGCCAGCAGTGTTTGTAGTGCTATTTGGGAACTCTCCTATTGATTATTCATTTTCTGTTCTGTCCCCTGGTTATCATGAGTGGGACTTGAGATACCTGGACATGCAATTTTTCTTGTGTTTTTCCGGCTTACTCTACCCATTTAGGATGAAATTAACAACAGTTTTGTGCTAGAAAACTATCTTAAGGCAGCATCAACCAAAGTCTGTATTTGCACAGTCAGTAGTCTGCAGATACAATCTAGTTCAACAGATACATCTATTCAACATCAAACAACTGTATATTAATGGGCTACGAACAGCAAAGAAGAATTTGGTAAACCAGAAATTATTAGGTTTAGGAAGAGATGAGAGAAGGGGAGGGATATAAAGGAAATGTGAAAAACTTAAAAATAAAAATACTTAAAATATTATATAGGTATAAAGAGGTTGTACTGCTATTAAGGAATTTAAGTCTAAGAGGTTTTGAATTGAGTAATAAATTTGTGGATTAATTATGTACACAATAGAGGATAAGGTCTAATAATCCACTATGGGTTTATCTGAGAATGTGCAGAACAGTAATTAAGTCACATAAAGAACGAAAGAGAAGAAATGGTGAAAAGGATAAGAAAGAAAGAAAAAAGATCAGAAGTTCAATAGAGCTATCCAAAAAACAAAACAAAACAAAAAAAAAACAAAAACAAAAAAGGGAGAAAAATGCACATACACTTATACCTCTAAATTAAAATTCTAAGAGGAAAAAAATTACTAGAACACAATTTTTTTTCAAGAAAGGTATTAATTAAAGATTTAAAAAAAATTTTAGAAAAAAAAAATTTTTTTTATAAAAGCAACAACAACAAAAAAATTTCTTTGATTTTTTTTTGGAAGGGTTGGCAAAAATCTTGTGTCTCCCTTGTGTGCATAACCAGCCTCTTATTGGAGTCTCTGGTCTGCTTGTTTTCCTGTGGCTTGGTTGGTTATTTAACTCAGCTTCTTTGAACAGGCAGAAAAATGCTCTGCGATCCTCCTCCCAGGTTAGTTCAATAGGAAGAGATGGTTTTTTCCTTGAGTTTGGAGATGCTCTGATGAGGCTAGGATCTGCGTAGACTTGAGGCCTTTCAGCAAACAGTAGCTTTTCTCGGGGGCTGGTTTGGGAGAAACTCACAGAGCCCAGCCCGGAGCCACTCCCAGGGTTTCTGTTTACTGAATTTCAGTTGATTGTTGAGGCTGCTAAAGGGAGGGGCAGCCTCTGGCTCTGATTACCCGGTGAAGAAAGCCACTACTGGAGCTGGCGCCCCAGCTGGGTGACTTTTCCCTGGGTGGAGCTGACTGAGTCTGGCAGGTCAGGTAAGGCTCTTGTGACTTGCTAGATGACTCAGGATTTATTCCAGGGCCTGAGTTGGAGCTAGCAGCTCTGCAGGGCTTTGTTGGTATCCAAGATGGAGGTCTTCGCTACTTGGGGGGAGGGGTGGCCTTCCCTCCTCTGCTTTCTGAGAAGGAGTGAGGATGTCAGGCTTCTACTCACACCAAGTCTTGGTTCCTGGGTTGTCTCTGGTCTGTGAACTGCGGGATGAAGATGTCTGCTCCTTGTCGGTTCTTGCTGGTGTTGAGTGGAATCTGCTCTCCCGCCTTGTCTGGCTCCTTCATCACAGACTCTCTGTGATTCAGGTATGGCGCCTGCGGTCTTGCCCTGCCGCCGTGGCGGCGGCTGCTGGCAAGGGCTCTGGGCTGTCTCCTTACCTGTATTTTCTCTCTCTGGCTTAACTCTCTGTCCTGTGAAGGCACACTTGGTGTGATTCTCTGGCTTAGCACTGTTCACTGGAACTCTAAAACTGCTTTCAATGCGAGAGCTTGTTTAGCCTCCAGCTTCTCCTCCGCCATCTTTCCAGAACTCCAGTATAACACATTTAAAATAAAGTTATTTCTATGCTTGCCTTCAAATGGCATACTGTTTCCTTTTTTAATACTCTCAACCAGAAGTTTACAAACAAGTTCTATATGAGTAAAGAACACACTCAAAAAAGTCAGGGACAGAGTTTCCTTCAAGCCTTGGATTCTTTTCATGTACAGTAAAAAGGAAAGCAAAAGTTAACTTGAACTTTGTCATTCCTCTATGTTCAATTCCTCTCCTGGGATCAGTTTCTACATCCAGTAACAGGTACTTCCACTTACTTCCAGAAACAATCTAGGTTACTGCTCCAGATAAAATGAATATTTTCTGGCTTCATTGAAATAGCAAAAGACACCTTTGGACACTTGGTAACACATGTTTCAGAGACAACTTAGTAAACAGAAAATGTGAAATTTAAATGGTTAATAAATATGTTATCCCTGAGTATATTTTGTTCAAACTTCTTAATTACTCTGTAAATTATGGTGAATTTTAAATGGGAAGAAGGTTCTCAGATCTTTAATTGTGAGTGTATGTGCTGTTCATTAATTTCCCAAGTGTACCTGAGTTAGGAATAAGAGAAACAATAGCAATAATAGGAGAAAGAGAGTTTCTGTGTTTAACTGTAAGGATTCAATACAATATAGAAGACTACAAATATGACAACATTGAAACACTAAAGCCAAGTCTAGCATGTAGAGTGATGGGAGTGATATAGGGAAAGCATTACTCCTAACTGGAACATGAAGAATGAGGCCACTCCCTTTCTAAGTTATGCTTGCTAATCCCAAAATTTTGTAAAAAGAATGGAAGAATGATTCTGTTTCCAATGCAAGTCAGATATACGATCATGGACTTAACTGGAAAGAAAGAGTCCATCTTGAGAGAACAGGGATCATATTAGCAATGAACCTGGTGGCTAAGATCACATTAATTTTTCTTTCTTTTTCTCATATATATTTTTTTGCTGTTTTTGGTCATGGCACTTGAACTCTAGCACTGGGCGCTGTCCCTCTGCTATTCAGCTCAAGGCTAGTGCTCTACCACTTGAGCCACAGTGCCACTTCCACTTTTATGGTAATTATTGTAAAAAAAAAATTGTCTCCAGTAATTTCCTACCCGGGATGGCTTTGAACCCCTGTCCTCAGATCTCACCACCACTTGGCTTATGATCACATTTCTAGCAGTGTACACTCAGCATATGTAATGTGTATGTTCATCTCTCTTTATATGAATTCTTGAGTTAGAAATCTGGGCTACAGCTTACACTTTATACTCACAAAAATGTTTGTAGTTTAAAAGTTAATACTCCTGGAAAAATAAAACCTAAGGATGTAAAGGAGTCTGGGATGTTCAGTTTGTATCCAACCTGGGCAGAACAGGCTTTGAGACACTACCTATAATTAACCAGCCAAAAGCTGGCATATCAGTCATGATCAAGATTGCTGAATAAGAGCTTGAGACTTTTGCATACATACATATAAACATACACAGACACACATAGGCACTTATATGTGCACACAAAAATACAAAATGAAACAATTCTCACAATATGTAGAAAAGTTAGAAAACAATCGAAAATAAGTACTGAGTAAGACTAGAATTAAGTGATAACTTTTAATATTAGAAAGCCCTCAAATGCACTATCTTCAAAAAAGTTGAGAATATTACATAGGTTGGGACCAGAGATAGTAAGAGAGTCAAGTAATCATTATTAATGGGATCAGATCCATGGAGGAATGAATCAGAGACCCAGGCAGGTACATCTGAAAATGTTCATATCCTTTGTCAAATGTAAGAAGTAGTACATAAAGAGTCTGTGCAGTCAGTCTAGTGGATAAGATCATAAGAGAAGTTTAGAATTGCTAGTCTGTTTCTAGATTAAATAAACCAACAAACTATGGCAGGGCAATGTGATACAAGCTTGGAATTCTAGCACTCAGACTAAAACAGGAGATTAGAGAGTGGAATTACATAGCGATACCTTCCCTGGACAAGGTAGTATACTTTTGTCTCAATAAAACAAACCAAACAACAAGAAAGGAATACACAGTTTAAGTTTGGGATAATTTTGTCACTATGCTTAGAGAAGTCAAGTTTTCTATGGAAATGCAACTCATATATATCCTCAGTTGTGTTTTAAATGCTCTCTCCATTACAGAACATTCCTAGATTCAAAATGACTCACGATTTCCATCTAAAATTTGAAAAAGTAAGTAATTACGTTCCTCCTTACACATTGAGAAAAATGCTAGGTTTGGGTGTGGTTTTCATTTTTGTTTTTGTTTTATTGGCTTGTCTTAGAGCTTGAACTCTGGGCCTGGACACTGTCTCTGAACCTGTTTATGCTCAAGGCTTGTACACTACCACTTCAACCTCACTGTCCCTTTTGTCTGGCTTTTTCTGAAAAGTTTATTGGAGATAAGAATCTAAGGAACCTTCCTGCCTAGGCGGGTTTTGAACCAAAATTTTCCGATCTTAGCAACCTGCATATCTATGATAGTTAAAAAGTATAAATATAAATAATATTTGCATGTGTTGAGAACACAAGAATATCACTGGGGGAACAATGATGCAGCTCTGTTTATTGTGGTGTTCTTTCCAGAACAAGGAGGGCATCACATTAGGAGAGGTGTAGTATTTTTTTCACAATAGAGGTAAGATATTCATGATGTGAATTAAGGAATTTTAAAGTGCACTTTTCAAGTTGGATACTATTGGTCCAGGATAACTTTATGACATAAATCTTGGGATTGATGGTCATAGAAATAATAGCTTACTCTGATAAATAATTGCTTACTCTTTAAGAATTAATTATTACAGATGTTTCATAGTATTATTCTCTATAGAATGTGGCTATTTTTCTGTTGAATTCTCAATCTGTAATACCCCATTGGACACTTTATTTATTGCAGAATTTCATAACATACAAACAGGTACTGTTTTGAATATCTCAGGTATGGAATGTTGAGAATTTAAAAATCAGTAGTTATTAGTCATAGGAATTTTGAATAACCTATATTCTGTCCTCTTAACAACTTATTTACTTTTAAAATTTATGTGTTTACATAGAATTAAACTGTTTTCAATTTTAGTATGAGAAAAAGTACTAAATTTATTCTTTTTTCAAAATATTGGCAAGTGTATTGTGAAAATATTATCTAGTTGGATAACATTCAAGTTGCTGAGCCTCTGATAAAGAAGGGATAATTAATTCAAATTACATGCCAAATAGTGTAATTTTTAAAAAGTTACTACATAAAGAATAATATTTACTATACCAATACAGTTAAATTATATTTTATGCAGCTTATTTTTAAAATTTTATTATCAAATTGATGTACAGTGTGGTTACAGTAATTGTAAGGTAGTGAATATATAACTTTCCAAACTTGTTACCTCTCCCTCCTTGTTCTTATAGTTTTCCTTCATCCCTTCACCCCTCAGAAGTTGTAATGTACATTTCCAATATATTGTATTGTGAGTATTGCTATTGCATTGTTTTTGCCCTTTGTCCTTTGTCTCACCATTTTGTTGTTCCTTTTCCCTTCCCTAATTAAGGTAAAAGTATACACAATACACAGGGTACAAAAATTAAATACAGCAGATATAAACCATAGGGGGAAAACCCAAAGAAAATAGAAATCACATAGTACATCTAAAAGTACCACCACAAATAAAAAAATATATTTCCGTATCTTCGAGTTCATTTTGCTCAGCATCAGCTTATATGGTCATATATAACATAACAGAGCCAATGGAAAATAATAGTTGCATGGACACTATTTCATGAAAACATGTTAAATTTTTGATGGTAAAAGTGGAATTAGTATTGGCGAATTCGCGATTCTGATATAGGAATTTCAAAGAGTTTTAAAGTTATGACAGGTAAATTTTAATTGTTCAAACTTTTTAAAAACTTAACTCATTAAGAAAATTTAAATGACCTAGGAAAGTAGGCTTTCATGCAAAGAAATCTATGGAGACTTAGTAGAGAGGAAGCAATGTGGATGAAGATGGCTCTT
This sequence comes from Dipodomys spectabilis, assembly GCF_019054845.1. NCBI lineage: Eukaryota > Metazoa > Chordata > Mammalia > Rodentia > Heteromyidae > Dipodomys > Dipodomys spectabilis. The sequence continues at coordinate 5,554,886 of NW_024870882.1, read as the reverse complement.
TTTAACACTAAACAAACAAACCTCAGAAAACTTGCTGTAAATCCTGTAGGTTCCTTGAAAATTGTCCTTACCCAGGAAATATACTCTCACTGTGTGAAACAAGGTTGTAGTGGAATTTAAATTCAAAGTTCTTTAAAAAAAAAAGACATCAAAATTTTTGAACTAACCTTTAATTATCAAACTATCAAACAGTAATTATCTAAAAAAGATAATTTGGGTCAAAATATTTCAGGAGAAAGTGCCCTCCACAATGAAAGAAGGTATTGGCTTCACACTTTTCTGTTTGTAATACTTTCCACAATGTCTTTGCACGTGAAGCAGTGAAACATAGAAATCTGATTCGGTACTTCAAACCAATGATTTCACATTTCTAAGTGGCTCACAAAACATAATATCCTTATTAACATGAGAGAGTGAAGACTTCTGTTATTACATAACCCAAAAAGTTATGGGTTCAGAAAAGAATTGAGCAAATGGAAAAAGTTAGAAAATAGTGTTCTTAGAAACCCTAGCTAAGCATATTGGCTTAAGCAGTGGAGGGAGGCCAAAACTTTTTATATAGATTGTGTTTATGTTTTTGCTCCCTAAAGTGATTTTTCAGAGCTGATTTACCTCACTACAATGCAGAACTTATTGAATGAAACATGAAAATAAATTCCACATCTAAATTATGCAACTTAAAAGAGTTTTAAAAGAGAAACTATGAAGATGTTGCAGTGGCTGGGCTGTATAGTCCTTCAGCTTCACCAGACTTGAAGCCAAGAAGCTGTGATTAATTGGAAATAAGGCAAGAGCTAAGAGGAAGACATAGAAGTAAGACACAGAAGCATGGTCCTTTTGAAACAGACACTGTCTTCCAAGGTATGGCTGATTTTAATCTATTCTTCTCCATACATCTTGCTGAGCAAATGCAACACCAAGAAAAAAATAATCTATTGAAATAATTCTGCAAAGAATAACTTCACAGTTCCTGATATGGCATCTAAGGAGAGTCTTAAGAGAGAAGATAATAGCGGTGTATTTTTTGGTTTCCTCTTAGCAACTTTTTATCAAAATCTATCTTTGAGGATAGAATTGGATGAACCAAAAAGTAATGGAGTACTTATTTTTCTCCTCACTTTAGACACAAGTAGGCTTTCAACATAAAAGAAAAAAGAAAAAAGTATAGCCATATATTTGTGATCACAGCTTCTTGGACTGGTTTTCTGGAGACAATATACATTAGATTTGTCCTAATTAAAATAGATGTTGTTTCAGGGCCACCAAATGCAAGAGGAAAGTTTAATGGATTCACTTGGCCAATAATAGTATGATAGGAAAAATGGGAAATAATATGTAGTGAATTACTTTGACCAATTATGTTGCCAGAACAAAGAAGGAAAATATAATTCAAAGTGAATTTACTTAAAAGTATGAAGAAAAAGTAGCGAAGAGAGATGAAAGCAAAGATAGAGGATTGTTTTCTCTCCAATGGAGTAATGAGTTCTTGATCTTTTTTCTTCCATTCTATCTTCACAAGCTATCAATTGTGGCTCAGGACTGAAGTATCCAGTTCCAACAAAGAGAACTCGCAGAAGACAGATAATATTTGCAGCAGATGTTGGTGAGTTATAACCTTAGACCATCTATTTAAATCTGTTCAGAATCCTCCCCTACCCCAAACTGCTCTCTTTGAACAGCTTTGTTTGTTTTTCCCAAGACTGCATTTCATTAACTGCTTAAAATTTTAGACAGGTCATATTCATACTCTCTAGAGATGCCTATTTGGTTGTGATTTTTGTGTTTTTATTTGTTGTTGTGTTTTTTAACTGAATTTCAAAAGGTTGTGGTACAATTAAATATATCACTCTAATTATCCAATGCTCCTGGATCACAGTGACTCATGTCATTCTCAACCAACCACTTCTCCAAGATTTACTTCCGATTTACCACTTCCTTTATCACATGTGTATATTGTACTTGCCCCTTGTTCCATATTTTATTCTTTCTATGTCTTTACTATTATTCCCCTCTGGTTTCAACTTACTGATAGTCATTCTGTTAATCTGTCTGTTAATACTTTGAAAGATTTATATACATTCCATGGAGTTTCAATCCTGCATATACTTGAACTGATGTCAGCTTACATTTCCATAATTCATTCATTTGCAATAACAATTTGCAAGACTGCAGACTTGAAGCACCTAGACATGATTATATTCTCATCCATTTGGAAGATTAATCTTTATTCAACAAAAAAGTTTAAAAATGTCTTGGAATATATTCCTAATTACCAATTTTTATAATTGACTTTGTACAATGGTATATTATTATTTTATTTTACATGGGATAATACTTTCTACTACCTATAAGTTTTGGAAAAAGAAAAAAACTAAGATTTACTACTATAGAAGAATATGATAGAAATAGAAGACAGATTTTGTTTGTCACATCTCTGCTGAGCACTCATATTCAAGATTAAAGTCATATTTCTTTCTATGTTAGACAGGGAAAACATAAAACAATGTATGATAAGGCAACTATTCATGACTTTTTAAAATGTTTCTTATTAAGTGATGAAATTTACTTTATAAGCTGAGGTTTGGGGTTTGAAACATGGCAGGCTGATCTATTTAACACATTTCTGGAATGCACCTACTGAACAACACAAATGGTGGGGGCTACTATTTCTACACTTTAATGAATGATTGAACCTGTTTGGCATTAATGCTGGGTAAATAAATCAACTCTATTGTAACTTGCTCCCTACACTTGAAAAACTTGTAATGTCACTAAGTATTATCTACTTATCAAATGTTATTTTGGCAAATGTGATTTTAAAAAGTTTATTTGAAAAGGAATACACTTTCAGGAGATTAAATGTAGGTTATGATTGGTTTGAGAATGACAACATTTTTATACCACAGAATCAAGTTGTACTAAAGTACCAGTGCTTTGAAGCACTAAGGATCTTCTCAATTAATGTTTTTCTGCATTACATTTGACCTCTAAGTCAAGTTTTCCTGGCCTTAGTAGACCATTTATGGATCTATCCTTCCAGGAACTGTTTTTGGGCCCATTTATGCTGGACTGAAATCTTAGATTCATCATTAGGGGAGGGGTATTAAAAATAATCTTCTGACACTTTGTGATCTTGTTCACTCATATGGGCTCGTCATTTGTAAATTGAGTTTGAATTACAATAATTTCTCTCAGATTTTGTGAACTCATCCTTCATTTTAAGTTACCTTGCATTTCACAATTACTTGCTGCTAATTCTTGAATCTCAAGGAATTGGGGCCCTGAAATATAAGAAAAGAGAAATTGAGATGGATCTTCAATTACTTTCTGCTGGCATGTTGCATAGGCCTAGCTGAGAAGTCTTGCCCCTGTTATCTGATGATAACATGTAACTGGGACATTGGATCCTAGGACCCATGGGTCCTGAAGAAGAATAATATTTTTTAGACACCATATCATCTAAATTTGGATATAATCTTTAGGAATGCTTCAGAAATATGGAGTAAAACCGTTTGGGGTGAGCGAGTTAAAACAATAAACAGAGCAGCAGAGTAAAACCTCCTATAGATTAGAGGAAAACAACATTGTTTCTTTACCATGTGAATTTAGAAGACCACGAACACTTAGAAGGTATCACAAGTTTATACCGAAGACATTTGCATTGACACTTTTTATATTCTAATATATATTCTAAACTTAATTATTTATATTCCAATTCTACTTATTGGAATAAATATCAATTTATTTGTCAAATTATCAATTAATTATAGTAAGTTTCATTGCGTGAAACATGAAATCAGCACATAAATATAAAATATATAACTATATATAATATAATAAAATGGCACATGTTTTGCATTGCTCTGTTGTGGATTGGGCATAAAAGGCAGCTCTGTTCTAAAGTATTATTCCATTATCTCTACCTCAGTGTTTGGTAGAGTTAGACCTAAAGCTTTACCATTTGTAGATTTACAACCTGGAGGCAAGATGAGACATTACCAATTTAAGGCCTAATAACAAAGAGAAACATATGGACTTCTGGATCTATAGAAATATTTGGTTTAAGTTCCTGCCTGGTTGGAAGGTAGATAGGCCAGGAAATTAGGTAATCATGCATATGAACAATTTTTCACCTTCTTGGCTTTAGCTCCTTTTGAAATGATAGGTATAATAAACAATTATATTTTGATAAAATACCTTCTAGACTGAACACTTTTGTCTGAAATGCTCATCTGTATATGATCCCTTGTAACTAAGATTAGTTTTGTTCCAGTAAGACAATCCATGCTGTTAGGATAAGATATTCTGGTTGTTCTGTTCCTACATGGAAGAAGGATAAAGGTTAAGGTAGACCTCATTTGGGAAAATTTCAACTGCAGAAGTTTAGAAGTAGCTCTTAAGCAAGGCCTACTTTGAATCCATTAGTTCTACAAAGCTAACTCAGTTGGATAAATAAGTACTTCAAAAAGCCATTCCCTTTGGACCTAGGTATGAATGCTTCAAAATGAAAAAGACTTAAAATAGTCATTGACAAAATAATTGAAAATGTGAGCAATCGTCTGAACAATATAATTTTTTCCATTATGCACAGAATTTTAGGGAAATAAGATCAGTATCATTGTTAGGAACATTAAGGTTTCCTTGTTACAAATAGGCACCCAAGGATATAAGCCTGTATAAAGATTGCATCATTAAATTGCATACTTCAATGTAGGGGACACTATATGCTTCAGCAGCACGTATACCCCAATTGCAACAATACAGAGATTAACATGGCAATTGCACAGGATGATATGAAAATTTGTGAAATATTCCATATTTTTCATTCTTCAGATGCAAGAAATGAAAAACAGTTTTTAAAAAGTTGATTACAAAATTACAAGTGTAATAATACATGTAATTCATATAATTAAAAGTTATTTTCACATCACTGTATTAAATCTTCAAATTAGTGAAGTCTTTACATAGCATAATCTTTAAAAAAAACTTTTGAAATTAGACAACATTGTCATTTTATCCCGAAGAAATATACTATAAGGACCTAGGAAAAAAGGAATCTTACACTGTTTCTATATGGAATGCAATCTGAAAGGACACATTTATTAATGAGCCTATATATTATAAAACAATGTAGAATTCAAAGTATTATATCTAGGACAGAATAAAATAGATTATGGATATTATACAAACATAGAATATAGAATACTTTAAAATATAATTTTTCAGACAAACACCAGAAATATGTTCAGTTTCTATACTACTCATTTCAACAGATAAGTTAAAATTCTTTCTGATTAAAAAAAGCACAAACTCTCCAGACACCATTATAGATGTATACAAATCTCTTTTGAATACATTTTGACATCAAAGTCAGGCAATTCACTTGGAAGAATTCCATGGAATCCATGAATTGTTACAGTAAGGTATTGTTGTTATTTGGATTGTGAAAATATTTTGCATGGACACAAACAATGGAATGGAATTTATGAAATTTAAAAAACTTAACCAAACCATGGTGACTTAGAAGAGCAATTTGTACAGCCTTCCAAAACTTCAAAGAGATAGTGATATATACTTATCCGTTTGGCAATATCAAATGCAGTTTCTTCCAACTTATTCTTCAGACCTGATTTGACATAATGCTTCAACAGATGAAGATCCAACGTGTTTTTGCTATCTCTGTTCCAAGCAGCAATATGCAAGGGGGTCAAGAGTCCTTTAGTTTGGGAATTGGTATTTGGATCATGATGAAGTAATAAAACAGCCACTCTGGTATTATTCCACGTAAAAGCACTGTGCAAGGGTGTCCAGCCATCTACAGTTATTGCAAGAATATCTGCCGATTGAGCCACCAACTCATGGCAAATGTCTAAGTATACCCTATAGGTTTCCTGATGAAGATGGTTATACTCATCTTCATACCTAGTATTCACATGAGTGGCCTTTTTGGAAAGTAGTCCCTGCACTACTGTAGTAGTAAACAGATTATTTTCAGCAGTCCAAAGAAGAAATTTGCTTGGATCCTTCTCCATTTTTTTCTTGCAATTGATACCATTCCTCACTTTTTCATCGTGTTCCTCATCTTCATGACAATTGCCTAACCAGAGACTTTGAGTGCCATTGGGAATGATGTGTACATGTATTTCCCTAATAGTTCATGTTAGTTGAACTGTTCAGCAAAATCCGGTGAATTTTCTGCATCTGTTTTTTCACTATGATTTATTTTCTCTTTTTCCATTTTTACTATTCGAAATTATTCTAACTGTAGATTAGGGAATTGATGGAGAGCAGAGGAAAGATGTCCCTCCGTATTCAAAGATTCAGACTGAAAATATGGACCAGTGGTGTGTTCATGTGCAGTTTATTCTAGGAATGAGAAAAATGCATGCCTCTGATCAATTTATAGAGCACACAGAATTTTAAGTTTTGAAAAAAGATGGAAATAGAATTTATGTATTTATTTGAAATTAGTAAATACATTTATAGCAGTCTACATAAAGAGACGTAGCTTTGACCAAATTGTAGACAAGAATCTAAATCCTTGATAATTGTAGGAAGAGATCTGAATGGAATCAGTTGAATCACACTTTTCCTGTAGAATGAAGGAATAGGTCCATTCAGCAAGAGAAGGCAAGCCAATTATATCTGTGACAAATATTTGTGGAAAATGGTATCGAGGATTACTTACTGGTGATCCACTTGCACTGGAAGCATGATTCTGAAATATTCCTTGCAGATTCTCAACTATTGCTTTGATCATTATATTCTCCAAGAAGAAAAAGTGAGATTTAATTGATAGCAAAGGACTACTAATACATTTTGACTTCTTATTAAACACCTTCAATCATAGAAACCACTTAAAGACAATAGACAGGCCTACTTTTATAGATGAAAACAAGTGTCTTTAATAGTCATGCAAAGGACTTCTATTTTATTACTGCATTATACATTTTTTCTAATGTTGGATAACAATAAATAATGAATCTATTAGAAAGCTCTTCAAGCTCATATGTCCAATAATGAGTTCTCTTATACTAAATCATGGAATTTTTTGTGTATGGTCTGAAGAAGAAATTTAAATTACTAACTTGATGTTTTGACAGGACAATTTCATCACTGTACATCTTGCTTCTATACTCAATTTTAGATTACGATCTAAGGATGTGAAATAGATAAGTATAGAGGAAAAAGTAGAAGCCACACTTGTAGCTCATGTCATTAATCCTAGCTAATCAGAAAGATGAAGTCTGAGGTTTGTGGTTTGAAACCAGACCAAACCAAAAAAAGGGCCATTAGATTCTGATTTGAAAGAAACCAACAAAAGCTAGAAATGGGGCTGTGGTACAAGCAGTGAAATGATAGCCTTGAGAAAACTAAAACAAAAAAAATATCAATTTCTGGGACAGAGCCAGGCCCTAAGTTCAAGCCCTATTATTAGCACCAAACAAATGAATGAATGAATTAGTTAATTAATTAAAAATAAATTAAGTGGTCACATGTGGATAGACAAGTAAAACATAAAACCCGTGGTGACTGGATAGTGTATTACTTTTTAGTAAGGCAAATTATCATTTATACTAATCATTAATATTTTATTTGAACTTTTTTGTGCAGTAAACCCTGAATTTAGCATGTATGTATATGTGTGTGTAAATGTGTGCATGTGCTGTTGCAATGTTGCTTGCCAATATGGACAAGGTGGGACTGAAAAGAGCTAACTGTGTTGCAATATTTTTATTTATCATTGTTTTGTCATGTTATTTCAGTTCGACCCCCCTTCTGTACACTTTATTTGTCAAATAATAACATCATCAGAATCAAATCATTTACATTAAGTTAGATAAAAGAGACAGCTTTAGCTCTTATTATATGCTAGGAAAGAAGATACAGACATAATTAGGTAGTAAGTTATTGCTGTAAGATGACTGTCAGTTCAAAATATGTATTTGACCTCTTAAATTGGTTATAATTTTAAAATATGCTCATGGAGTGAGTTTGACCGACTTGACCAAACCGGTATTACTCTCTGGTTTTTCCCGTGAAACACAAGGTGGATAAATTCTGGCTTTCTGTTGAAAATAACTTTCTTTATAAGATCATATCTATTCTCACTAAGAGATAATCAACTCCAAATTTTTACATTTGAATATCCCATGATATTGACTGAAAATCGGTATTGTTGATAAGCTTGCTAGATATTCCTTTCAAAAACAAACAAACAAAAAGCATGTGTCATCTCCAGATAATGGATGTATTTGAAGTTGTACATGCAAAGGGATCTTCACTAATGGCTCTTTTGTGGGAGTAACTATCGCAACTTAACAAATAAGGCTTTTCGTATATATATAACGAAATATAAATAACATCCCAGAGTGAATCTTGCAACTTCTGAAAAGCCTTTAAATATTTTAGAATTATTTCAGTTCATTGACTAAAAAGCTAAAGATATTTCTGAAATAAATATTGTTAAGATCTGAAAATGTAAGTGCATATAAAGGCTTTTATGCATCATTTTATGAAAATCTAGTTTCTATGAAACTAAATGGAATAGAATAGAAGAATGTAAGTGAATTTTGTAAGCTAATTTATTATTAGTATAACTTTGTTTTCTATTAACACAGTCCTCTGAATGTAGAAGATGTGTGTAGATGATGTGTGTCTGTACTTTAGTTATTTTTAGGATCTTTGTATTTAAAGGAGTGGATTTTTGGTATAAATAAAGGTCTTTTAAAATGATTAGGATTAATCTTGTGTTTTGTGTACTACTCCCAAGAAAATGAGTTATTTTCAAGTGTTAATAGTTTATAATTGAATCTTCAGTATCATAAGAAATTTTTAAAAATTTAGTATTGATGACTTTTTAAACCAATTGTATTCACAAGTTGGAGACTCTTTAATTCATGCTTAGGTCTTGGTGTCTATGATTTTTAACTTCTCGTTCCTAGCATTAATGATAGGTCAGAGTGCGTTTTTGGGTATATGAGAGGTAAAATATTTATGTGGGGTCAAAGGTGATTTTTATATCAGTCTTGCTTTAATAACATTTTAAAGAAGTACATTTCTCTCAAAATGTTGCACATCAAAAGCTATCAAATACTTCTCATGGTAAACAACTTAGGTGAGCTACAATGTGGAAATGATTGGTCCATCATACCTGCAGTCTGTTTCCATTCAGAATTGGGCAGGTCATTCTATCTGTAAGACTGTGTTAAACAGAGATGGGGTCGCCAAGCATATCTAGAAATCAAGAATGTTACACTTTAGCAGTTCCTTTCACCAAGGAGGTGTAAATTGACTATGAACTTGGAGCTTTCATATTAAAGCTACCTATTTTCTAACAAAGATAAAGTGAAATATTATTAGAGTGTTCACAATAATTTTGGGAAATTTTCCTAGAATTAGTAGACTAAGTTCTGGTATTTTAGTCATAAAATAAAATGAGGTTATTTGATACAGTGGGAGAGGGGCCACAGGCTAACTCTTACCATGCGTACATGTTGTACTAGTAATTCCAACTCTGAAGACTTCAGTATCATCATCTGAGAATTAAAAATAGAAGCAGATCCACTTTATGGGAATATTGTGAGGATTAAATTAGATACCATAGGTAAAGTACTTGGAAAAACAATCTGCATTTTATCATGAAATGAATTCTAACATTTTACTGTGATTTTTATATTGTGTCTATTTAGAATACACAATGTGATGTATTGATATTCATTGCATTGGTCACTTTTCTTTCATTATGAGGAAAATACCTGCAAATAATATTTCTGAGTTGGAGACTATTATATTAACTCATGGTTTAAGAGAACGCAGTTTAAGATCAGATGTCCCCATTGATTTTAATTATATTTTTATTAAATAGCTGGTCAAAAGAATTGCTATTCCACAAATCAGTTTATAAATACAATGGATCTTCACATAAATTACCCTTCCAAACCTCACTCCACTTTCATTTTTTCTAGTTTCATACTATCAGCATTGAATATTATACCTTCCCTCTCTTCCTCCATAGCTCTTTATTCCTTCCCTTTGACTTTCTCTCACATCTTCCAAGTGACAGTTTCCTGGTATTCATTTCCTTGAATTTAAAGTTCAATTTTATAAGAAATTAGACCGTTTAAATACTCCTCTGCAAATAGCATGCTTTGGTTAATACTATTATGTAATTGTAACCCCTCTGTCCGGTATTTTCACAATACAAAAATTTTCAGTTTTATGGTAGGTATATTTTGAAAAGAATGCCATGACTTTATGAAATAAAAATAGAATCTTTAATGGGTGTATTGTCACTATTGCCACCCAGATTTTAAAAAAAATTCTTAGACTACTACCTCAATTCTTATGCAAAAATAAAAAACGATTACAAAACTAAATGTGAGATGTAAAAACCTACAAAATATAAATGTAAAAATTCATGACATTGGATCAGTAAAGGTTTCAAAAAATGAGAAGGAAAGCATTAGCGGTTAAAGAAAAGCAAGAATAAACTGGATAATATCAACTGATAACCTTTCATAATTCACAGGACTATATAACAGAAATGAAAACATATCCAACAGATATAGGAGACATATTTGTTAATACTACAATGTTAACGCTACAATCATTTTGAGTCTAAGTATTTTTATATCTTCTAAATCTATATAAATTTTTCCCGAATTGGGTATTTCTTTAAAGAACATATGTAAATTGATAGTCAATAGGAGGAGCAAATGAAATAAGTTCCTTTTTAATATCTAAGAATAAATCAAAAGAAAACTCACTAGTATGACCATAATATAAAAAGATTATACAAAATATAGTAGTGCAATTGTGGAGAAATTGATATACTCCACATAGCAAATCAATTTGTAACAATACTACAATCATTATATCAAGCAAGTTTTCAAAAGTTCAAAGAGAATTTATAGGATCTATTTATTACACTTCTATGTATGTATTAAAGAGAAGTAAAAAACTTGTTTGGACAGGGAATGTAGTTTACTGACATTGCACTTGAGTAGTATGTGTGAGACCCTGGAAATGATCCCCAAAAACAAGTTTTGAAAAGACACACTATAGAGGAGGTATGCTGGACAAATTCCTGTAACTGAATTTCATATCTATTTTAATGTCTGTTCTAAAATTTACAGTATTTCTATTTGAAGAAATGCAAGTTTGTGAAAATTAGGCTTGGAAAACCTATGACTGTACAATTCACTTCCAAAGCACTAAAATGTATACAATACATGGAGATAATATATTGCGAGTGAATTACATGTCAACAAAAAAAGAGAAACTATTTTTAAAATTACTGCACACAAAATGCAGAATACCTAAAAAGATGTTTTTGATGTTGGCTTAAAAACTTTGTAAACTACAGCTTTTTAAACAAAGATATAATGTCTGTCTATGTTGAGGTTTTTGTCTGTTTATTTTGAGTTTATACAGAGATAACTCAATCAAAAAGTGTATGATAACTGGAATATCTAGGAATTATGCATCACTTATAAATAATTGATAACCTTTTCTGGAAGAAAATTTGGTAAATCACAGAACACAGAATCTATGCATCTGCATTTTATGAAAGCCATATGTTACTTACTCAATCCAATTGTTTTTCTCTACTTTGCTAGGGAAAAAATATTCTCAAGATAAGAGACAATAGCAGTGAAAAGAAACAAAATACACAATCATCTTGATTTATTTGTGAAAATAACAAATGAAATAAAACAATTCTACTTAAAGGACTCCAATATTAGTAACTAAGAAGATGTTCCTGAATGACAACATCCATTGAATTTTTGGAATTTTAATTTCTACAAACCTGTGACAATTAGAATAAGAAAACAAATATAGTCTTAGAGCAAACCAGCCTTGGAATAACTTTCTTAATTGTTTTGAAATTACATAAGAATTGACACTCCTTTGCTTTGGAAATATTTAAATAAGTTTATCATTTATTATAATTCAAATACGAAGCAAGAGTAATTTTATATAATCATTACAAATATCATCTTATAACTATGGCAAAATACAATAAAAGTCCAATCCCAATATAGTACCTATGTATCATTATACTTAATTCCTAATCATTACCTAAATATCTTAAACAAACTAAATATTCATGTCTTTAACATAGATGTAAATATTCTTTACTTTTTACTTAACATTTTCCAGGGGCCTGTATTCATGTTTCTAAGAAATGTTCACAGCAGTTAAAAGATGCTTTTGTGAAATTAATGTGATACATTTTGTTGGAGTTGAGTTGTTGTTGTTGTATGCAAGGCATAAGCATTGTCCCTAAGCCTTTTTATTCTCAAGGACAGCACTCTAGAACTTGAGGCCCAGAGCTAATTTATATTTTTCAGAATCTAAGAAGTAGTTTTCTGTCTGGGCTAGTTTCAAACAGAATTTTAAGATCTCATTACACAGAATAGGTTGAATTATAAGAGTGAGTCACTGCCACTTCTTTAGATGTATTTGTTAATTTTAATTATGTTTTAAGATTTTTGTTTCACCATAGTGTATATCTCTCTACAAATAAATTTAGACATATGTATATATTTCTGATGACAAATAATCTCTAAAAATGTATGTCATTCGAAACGTAACATTTATATATATATATATATATATGTATATATATATATATATATCTGAAGACAGACTCCCTCTAAAATTTTTCTACTGTTTTTGACTTTTTTCATTTCAAAGATATGCAGTCTATTTTCAAAATGTTTCCTAGCATAAAATAATTAATATTTCAATAGAAAGTAGAGTTTATTACTTTCAAGGGAATTTTAGATATACACTTGATATTGTAGTAACATTTACAGTATATCACTTGAAAAAGTTCTGTCTAAACCCTTAAATATTTTTGTGTAGTGAGGGGGAAAGAGGAAGTTAATTTATACTGGTTAGGAATTTGCAATGCTTCAAAAATCTATTCCATAATTTGTTATGAGCACATATCAACCTACCTGATGTGGTTTAGTTTTCGTGTTTCTTTATTTGTTCAAAATTTTAATATGGATGTATGCACAGTGGTAACATTAAAATTATTAATCAAAAGAAAAATAATAGCAAAATCATACACACATATCACACTATGATGCTAATAATAATTTTGATGAAGATGATGATGATGACCACAGTGTAGCCTGATAATGACAATGTTTTGATTGAAAAGGTAAAAAAGAACTTTAGACATCATTGAAGTTAGATTTCCCACATTGAATACATAGTTATAAACAGTGTTGGATTACATACAATAAGAATAACGAGAGGAGAGTTTCAATATCAATAAATAAAATCACATAAACAGGTACAGACACTAAAAAACCCTAACCTTATTCCTGCTGTTTCTCTAATGTGTACTCATTTTCTTGGTGGTATTTTTTTCTAATAAATAAAATCGTTTATTTCAAACATTTTGATGGACTAAGCTATAGTTTTCAACTAAGTGTTATTAGTTCAAATAACATTCTCACATAGATAGTATTCAAATTAATGTTTCCAATGATATATTAAGAGTATGTTCTTCAGTAAAGCTGTAAACACATGACCCAATTTACATAATACCACTTACATATCTGTAGTTACCATAAAAGGACACAGACTGTAGAGCCAGTAGTTAAAATTTATTTTTATTTCTGCATGAAACTATTTGTGAATTCATACCAACAAATTGAATTTGACTCTTTATTTATAAGCTAAGGTGTAAAATATAAGGACGCTTCAGTTGTCTTTTTTCTTGCTCCAGAAGTCAACAAATATATTCTTCAATATTTCTGGTAGATTACCTCCATTTACAGATGAGAAATGTAAGACCAACAGTCAATGTAGTGAGTAAATAATGATACTGGAATTTGTATCTGAGCTCTTCACTCTGTGTGCTTACAAGGAGAGTAACTTGGTGATGGAGAGGACCAATATGAAAAGACTATGTGGAAAAATCATACTTTGTAAATGGTTGTTTTAGGAATAGGGGATCAGTGATGAATAATTGAAACAGGCTGGTGTCAGGCGCATAAAAGGGAGTACATAGAAATTGTATTACTGAAAGAAACTGAGAAAATCTTCATCATTCATCTTATCTAATGGCAGGGAGTAGAAGGGAAAGAAGAAATCTAAAGTGCCTTCACATCTCTGGCTAGCATTTGTGTTAGTTATATTCTTCGTGATAAAGACTACAGGTGGAAATGATGGATTTAGAGGAAAAAACTCTCAGAAAATTCTAAAGTTTATGTTAAACAGATGCAAAGATAGGTCTGTTTAGATATCATCAAAATATCCACGACCATGAATATGAAAAAATGATAAAAATCAGTGGTATTATTAAAGGGAAGAAGAAAAGGAAAATTCTGACACATGTGTGAGCAATGCAAGCAACAGTGTGGACAAGATTAGAAGAAAGAGATAAATAAGGAAACAAAAACGTAATAAACACAGATTTACAGAAGTAAAGGAAGGAACGAATTTGCAGGAATATATTGAAGGAAATATGCTATTTGGATTTGGAAAGTAAAGGACATAGACAAGTTCAAAAAGAACAGTGTTTTGGTGAAAGTCATATTGATAAAATTTTGAGATATGAATGTGAAGTCATGAAATTCTGAATCCATGCATTCAACAGATCCTGTTGATTTTAAATGCAAGGAACAAATGCTTTTATCCTGACCTTAGAAGAATTATACAGATATAACTCTCATTAACTACTTAGAGGTATTCTGTGAATATTTTTGAAGACTTTGTTTAGCCAGGTGAATAAAGATTGAACTACAGCACAGGCAAACCTAATTTGTGCTACAGTTCCAAGGAGTGACCCATGTATCCACACCATTTTGGGATTTTATTGAAATGTCTTTAGATATGTTCGTATATCTTATCAGCCTAATCATTATAAATGTAGGACAAGTAGCACCAAGTATTAGGTTGAACATACAGCTTTACTGATGTGACTGAAGACTCCTCAAATTGATTCTTCTGTAGAATAAAAAATGCCTGAGTAGCCATTGACAAGTCATAACTACCATATACTCCATTTAAATCTAATTTTTGTTAGGAATATCTCCATGCTGTAATAACCCTGTCAATCAACCTGCTACAAATTCTTATATGTAGAAAGTGCTCTTATAACCTTCAAGTTTTTACTGAATGGAAGAGTTCAGACATTACCCTCACCACTAAGATTAAATGCCCAGAAAGATTAGACATTTTGTGTTAATGCCTTTCTTTTATTTTTTCATACACATTGGCAAGTGGGAAAGGATTCTGATGTAACAATAACACAATTTTGACTTGTACTAACAAAACATCTAGGATCTAGTGTTAATTCATATACTTACTAATTAGTTCCAAATTTTGTGGATATTTATATTTCTCCTGGGAAAACAAATGAGTTCCAAGAAAATGCACCTAAGGAGCCTTTCAATTCCAATATCACTGTTAATGAGATAATGTCTCATAATGCTTTAAATTCTATATCCTCGAATGTAGGTATAGGGTTATACTGTGGAGCTTTTCTCCTCAGAGAGTGAGTACTACCCTATTGTTTAACATGGTCAAAGTACCGTGATAAATAGACGGGGCGTATGCAAACAAAAACTGGTAGTGGAACAATGTTCTTAGCAGTTTGTAAAGATGAAATGGAAATAGAGCAACCATGATCTCAAAAGGAATGTGCAAAGAAGACAAAAGCACAAAGTAGAATGTGCCAAGGAAATGTGGAGTAAAATTTCAAATTATGTGCTCAGGAGTGAGGATGTGTTCAAAGTACTGCTTCAGAGAATATAGTTGAATATCTTGGGGGAAAAAACTGCTTTAAATTATTCTGTGATAATTGTACAAGTAGAAGCCCCTAACTCTGACTGTAATCAGCCACAACATCATCAAATTAGGGACTATTTTCCAAGTGCAAAGTGAGAAAAAGAGGGCTCATCACAGTTAGTGTTCAGGTTAAAGTAATGGAAATCACTTAATTTTTCTGATAAATCTTCATTTATTGTTGGAGCATTAAAGTAGGGAAAAGCCAAGTAAATATATTGCATGTTCCTAAATTAAGCTGGATGTATTATATTGTTCTCTATTTTAACTTGGAAGTTATAGATTATATCTTTTTATACTCTGATTTGGGACACTGATCTGCTCTCAGTTATTTCTACTCTTCCCCTTCTTTTGACCATCCGCTTACATAATCTTTATTTAAAGAGACATACTTGAGCTTGCATTTCTAAATTCTTCAAAATTATCTGAATTTCTTCATACTTCTGGCAGCCTCCTAAATCTTTCTCAAGGGAATATTTTGTCACTACCATTTTTATCCTATATGATATCTTCCTGCCTAATACAGTGCAAAATATACATCATCCAGATATCTCAACACTTGTACCAACATAAAATATTATCTTACTTAGAAACCATGATTTCAGTATATCTGGGGAGGTGGCATCTGTCATTTTTGAATGACCTTAAGTGATACTTACATGAAATCATGTTTTAAACCAATATGCCACTGAGAAGATGAACGAATCGATAAAATCGATGAAATCATTAATACACACACACACACACACACACACACACACACACACACACACACGGTGGAATTCTATGCTTCCAATTCATAAGGAAATGGAAAGACTTGGAAAAATCCTACTAAGTAAAATAAGCAAGACATAAAGAAACAGATTCCATGGTTTCCCTCATGTGTAATAAGTAGGAAATGTCTAGGATGGTCGTAGCAGATGAGCAGAATGGCTCAAGAACTATGTATATATGACCATATAAGTGGATGCTGAGCAAAATGAACTCCTAGACATTGAAACAAAGGTTTTCCTTTGTGGTTGTTTTTTTTTAATGTACTATGTGATTTCTTTTTTCTTTTGTGTTTTCTCCTGTGGTTTATCTCCTGCTGCATATGATTTCAGTATCCTGTGTATTGTATACATATTTATCTTAATTTGGCAAGGGAAGAGGAACAACAAAATGGCGACAGAGAGGACAAAGAGCAAACCAATGGGGTAGCAATACTCACAAGACAACATGTTGGAAATTTTCCCTATATCTTGTGAGGGGTATTGGGGAAAAGGAAAAGTGTGAGAAAAATGAGGGAGCGGGTAAAAAGTTCGACATATTATGTATTCACTACATTACAATTACTGAAACCCCTTCTATATATTAAATTGACAATAAAATTAAATTTAAAAATAAGCTACATAAAATAGAATTTCACTGTATTATTATAGTAAATATTATTCTATGTGTATTACCTTTATAAAATGAACAATATTTGGCTTCTAATTTGAATTAATTGCCCCTTTCTTTATCAGAGGGTCAGCAACTGGAATGTTATCAAACTATACAAAATTTTCAGAATATACTTGCCATTATTTTGAAAAAAAAAAAACCATTATTTTAGTATTGTCTCATACTAAATAGAAAATAGTTCAATTCTCTGGAAACTCCTAACATTTAAAACTGAATTTTTGTTAAGAGGAGAGAATATATGTGTTCTTCAAAATTCCTATGACTACTAACTACTCATTTTCAAATTCTGAACATGCCATACCAGAGACATTCAAAACAGTGACTGTTTGCATTTTATTTAATTCTGCAATAGATGCAGCCACATTCTGGTTGAAGATAAAACTATGAAGTATCTATAATAATTAATTCCTCTGGAGTAAACATTTGTTCATCAGAGTAAGCTATTATTTCTATGAAAATCAATCCCAACATTTTATCCAGTGAAGTCATTCTAGCCGAACAATTTCCAACTTGTAAGGTGCACCTTAAAATTCCCTAAATTTCACAGCATGACTAGCTTAACACTATTGTGAAAAAAATATACACTTCTACTAATGTAATGCCCTTTCTATTGTTCTAAGAACACTGCACTAAACTTTGCTGCATCATTTTTCCCCAAGTGATATTCTTGAGATCAGAAAATTTGCAAATATTCTTTTTACTTATCTTTTTCCTATAGTAGATATTCAGGAGGCTAAGATCTGAATATTATGGTTCAAAGCACACCCAGGCAGGAAGGTTTCTTAGATTCTTATCTCCAATGAACTGCTCAGGAAAAGCCAGACAAAAGTGGCACTGAGGTTCAAGTGGTAGATAGTAGTCTTGACCAAAAACAGGCACAAGGACCGTGCCCTCAGCCTAAATTTAGCCACAGTTAAAAAAATGTGTACATCTTTATCTGACACCCATCAGAGATTAAACCTGAGTATGAAACCTAAGGAAAATGATAAGGTAAGAATTTAACTTTTCTGGATTTAAGTAAACAAAATGCAGCATAGAGTAACTCATTGGTTTAAAGTCAACCTATTTCTCCAAAACATTCTAAGCATTTCCTTACAATGTGTATTATTCTCAAGAAGGGAATGGAGAATATGAGAATTGGACTAACCAAGTATTGTCTTCAAATATACATAATTTGGATTTACCTCTTTTTTCGTTATAGGCATTTTTGAGAAAAATGTTTGAATAATTGATTTCCTGGTCGGGTATAATATATCCTAGTTTCATATACCAAACTTCATTCAGAAAATGGTATATAGTGATTAAGTAAAATATTCAATAAATGTCATAAAGTATATACCTATAGGAATAATATTTTTAAGAGTGCATTTTAAATATTCTAATATAATTATTTATTTGATGGGAAAATTTCACATTAACAGTAATTAACTGGAATACTTTAACGTTAATTGGACAAGATTGTCTTTCTAAATGAGCAAAACCAATTTCTCCCTTTCTTTATCAAGGAAACAACAGAGGAAAAAATGGAAATTAACATATGAATATATAACAACTGGAATTAATTTTTGTCTTTTTATTAGCAAATATTAATTTCAAAAAGTGTTTTATTGTGTTATACACATATGTCCATATAATGTAGCCATCTACATTTTATTCCTTTTATTAGTTTTATTATACCATCATACTTACTTACAAAATATTTGAATATATTTATCCACAATATTTCTCTTCATGTCCTCTCTTAATTTTTTCCAAATTTAATCAGTTCCATATTTTAAACCTGGGTCATTCATTGTATTTTCTGGTTCTAGAGTCTGCATATAAGAAATCTAGTATGTGTTTTTCACAGTATGGCAGATTGCATTAATAAGAAGGTTTCCAGTTCTATCCATTTTTTGAAGATGATATGATTTCATTATTATGTGTGGCTAAATAATATATCATTGTGTATATTTATTATAACTTCTTTAGTCAATGAGTGATTAAGGAACATATAGGTTAATTCTGTAGTTATTTATGCTTTTTATGTGGGAGAAGTAAGGATGGAAATAATGATGTTTAGACTGAGAAACATGCTCTTTAGTATGGCACTCTAGTATTTGAAACATCAGCTGCTCTTTCATCAGTATTTCAATACTGCATTATATTTTAAAAATAAAATTTAATTACATTTGCAAAGGTGTTCTCTTTCAGTATCTATATAACTTTTTATTACAGTGTTATATTTAGTATGTCATGTGAGTGAAAATGCATGCATGTTTGTATATATAGCTGACTCTAAGGAAACTGAATGTATGTGAGATACAGGATTCAAATAAAAGTTTCAGACCTGCTAAGATGCTAAACTGAATATGTCCAGTTTGTGGAGTGTGATTTCAAGATCATATTTTGTAGGTTTCATACCAATTAAGTAGATGTTTCTCATCCAAAATCATAAGGAATAAAACAACTACTCTGTTTCATAATCATTTAGTCTTAGTACTCCAGACATTGTAATTAGTGGAAAAAATGATTGAAAGTAAGATGGGTCAGTAGTGAGCCTTTAGAAACACTGAATTTTCCCCAAAATCTTCAGATTCACTCTGTGAATAGAAGTTACAATTTTATATATTTATAAATATATTTATAAACATACACATATAATATGATTCTATTTGTGTAAATATGTGCATATAATATAAATATATCATATATTTGTTATATTTTAAATGTATCATAAATATTTATTTATATTTAAATGTAATTCATATAATCATATGTACATATATATATATATATATATATATATATATATATATATATATATATACACATATATTTTTTTGGTCAGTCGTGGGGCTTGAACTCTTGGCGTTGGTGCTGTCCCTATGCTCTTCAGCTCAAGGCGAGAGCTCTACTGCTTGAGACATAGCGCCACTTCCTGTTTTCTGGAGGTTTATTAGAGATAAGAATCTCATGGAATTTCCTGCCTGGGCTGGCACTGAACCATGATCCTCAGATCTCAGCCTCCTGAGTAGCTAGGATTACAGTTATGAGCCACCAGTGCCCGGCTATATTTATATCTGAAATTTGTCAGTGGAACAAAAGGTACAGAAACTATTATTCTTAACATGAAAGGACTTCACATTGACAGGTGTAGTTACAAGAAGAAAAACGATAAATATTCACAGTGGCACAAAAATCCCTTAGGTGCCTAGTTCGACAACTCTTTTTTTGAGACACTTCATGTTGTGTACTTCGTTTTCAACCGAAGCGACTATAGAAGTTATTGGACCCTAAACAACACTGACAATTGCCCACTGACAAATACCCACTCCTCTATGACAGATTTAGCAAGGACTATCATGGAGATTCTTGTTAGGGACATGATGAAAAATTTATATGTTAGTTGTGATTACAGAACTGTTTTACACCTGTCACTCAGCCAGTAACTGTATTTAACATAGTTCCTTTGCTCTAACTTATATTTTCTTGGCTCAGGAAATTGTTTTTATTTGTGAAAACTTGGCTGTTCACAACATAGACATGCGTTTTAAATCCTTTTGAAATTACTGTCTGCACAGAGTTCTATGAGATGAACTTCTCTTTACCACTGAAATGAACTTACTCTGATTCAAACTTGGACATCAGCTAGCTTGTTCTCCTTCCCTGAAAACCATCTATATAGACGTCTTTACATGTAAAACAGATCCTCACTTACTTGCAAAAGTCTGTCAGTGAGTCAAACCTAACTCACCCAAGTGAGGTTAATTCATCTCCCATGCTTCCTTTCATTAAAAATGGTAAAAACTGTTTAGCAATGCACATACTTTTTATTGTGAAGTGTGACTCCTATGTTCCATAATGTGAATCAAGCAGAGGAATCAGTTTATGATAGGAAAGATCATTTCAAAGAGCCTTAGACCTTGAAAATTATCCTGAGTATAATTTTTGGAGAAATATCTCTTTTCAAAATAGAGGACTCATTTATTATTATTCTTATTTTTGTTCGTTTTTTTTGGGGGGGGTTCCGGTCGTGCGGCCTGAACTCTGGGCCTGGGTGCTGTCCCTCAGCTTTTCAGCTCAAGGCTAGCGCTCTACCACTTGAGCAACAGCGCCACTTCCGGATTTTTTCTTTTTGCTTATGTGGTGCTGAGGAATCGAACCCAGGACCTCAGGCATGCAAGGCAAGCACTCTACCACTGAGCCATCTTCCCAGCCCCTCAATTATTTTTTATATTGTGCTGGTACTGGGGTTTGAACTGCTGGCCTTGAGCTCTATCTAGGCTTTAATTCTCAATGTTTGCTCTATACCACTTAAGCCACACTTGTACTTCTTCCTTTCACCACAACTGGAGAAACGAATCTCTTAGGTTTATCTACTTGGAATAACTTCGAATTGCAATTGTCAAATTTGAACCTACCAAGTAGCTAGATGTAAGCCACTGGTGTTCTGCTACAACTCACTTCTAAAGAATAAATAATCACAAAAATCAGAGAAAAATATTTGTTCAATTATTTATGTGTTGTCTAACAAACCAAATCATTTGCTACTGAAAGAGAAAAATAGAGATGATAGAGATGAATATGGAGGAGCAAGACCCCAAGAAAGAAGGGAAGGGATGATAAATGAGGGGAGGAGAAGGGAAGGGAAGATACGCGAGGAGGGGGAGCTGAGTAGAATTTTCTACTCATCACTAAGGTATTGTTGGACAATCAGTGCTTTTGCATTTATGTAGCCAAAGCTTTCTATTTTTGGTAGTTGTAAACTGAGACATAAAATACCAATTTACAGGTAATAACCTGTTAGTGTGCTTCCTCCTGCACCAAGGAAGCCATAGTAAGGTTACTGTTAGAGAGAAGGCAAGAGTAATCAGTTTAAGTGATTCTGAGAAACAATAATTGACATGCAAGGAATGCTCCCTTGTATGGTGAAATCAAGCATCACTCTTGTTCCCTGCTCCAGACTTCCTCTCAAAAAGAACAGCAAAAACAGAAGAGGAAGGAAATATCTGAGTAATGATCATCTCTCTATTTTCCCTCATCTCTTGACCACTCAAACAGTAAAGCCAAAGGAGACTTAACCTGAGCTTGTGGGAGAAATAGGGGGGAAAGTTCATTCTAACAAAGAGAAAGTTGTCAAGTAATAGGGGTGGCATTTCAAATACTGAAATAAACCTTTTATAATTATTAATAAAAAGTAACTTGAAATTTATTGAACATTTAGAAGACTACAGGGCTCACTACATAGTGGAATCTGCATTATTAATACTGACTCCTGCTTCTATCATCAGAAATTGAAGATCTTCCCTAATATTCCAATACTAGGCAAATTACCCTTGATATTCACTTAAACTTTGTGAATATAATGCAGAAAACATGACTTTAAATTTAAACTGGTGAAGTGATAGGTTATGGAAATTCATTATGAATAGCATAATGCTGAGAGCATGGAAATTATTTTTCTTTCGTTTTCTGTGTGTAGAGAAGAAAAAAGGTCTCTTGGATGGCCCTGAAGTTCCAATTCTAAATTTAGGACAGAAGGTGAATAGTAAAGGAGACCTATTTCAGCCATTCAGAGATTAGAAATGTGGAGGAATTTCCTCATTTTTGTAGGTCAAACATGGAAGAGAAGATG
The DNA here is from genome assembly GCF_019054845.1 of Dipodomys spectabilis. Lineage (NCBI taxonomy): Eukaryota > Metazoa > Chordata > Mammalia > Rodentia > Heteromyidae > Dipodomys > Dipodomys spectabilis. The sequence goes on along the minus strand of NW_024870882.1, from coordinate 5,532,013 downwards.
TGGCAAGTCCAAAGCCAAATGCCAAAGGCATGAAGTTAAAACCAGTCTCAATAGAGAATCTGGGTTTAAAGAGAGTAGGGTAGAAGAGTGGAGAGGGAAATGGTGGACTAATACATTCATAGTATTCGATGTACATGTGTGAGGATATAAGTAGTAAACTTGAAGGGATAGGGGGGGTTGGGGTAAGGGAAGGAAGAAAAATGGAAAGTTTGACAAAGATCCAGATGTATTGCACATTGAAATGCATATACACTCTATTCAACACTGACATGATGAAGCGAAATCCATTTGCACAACTAGCTAAATATTAAAAAGTTTTTGAAGTTTTAATATTGAGCGACCAGAAGCCTAAACCCTTAGAGATAAACAAGATGATAGGATTGACATATTGTTGAGGCTTGTGCTCCTTTCAATATGCAAAATTTAATAAGTGTTGTCTGGGCAAATGTACATTTTATTTTACCAATTCCTTTTTCAAATTGCTTAAAATATAGAGAACCAAATTCCCATATTACTTCACTTCCAATAAAAAAAAAATCTTATAGACCTTTAGTTTTCTCAGTTGTTTCTAAATATCTTAATGCAATGCATTGGAAATAATTTCATTCTCATTTAATTTTGAATTTGAAATCACTAAATTCTTTTAAAATCCTCTTACTCGGGCACAGGTATGGATAGATAACTGATGTGGGCAGAATCAGAATTATTCAGAAGGCTGTAAATGGATCCTCACCTAGTTTTCTCTCTGCTAGATCATAGAATACAGACTGCCCTAATTGGAAAAAGTTAGCCTTCCCAGGTTTTCTTCATATAAACACTCTATCAACATTTTGTTGTTAGAGGATTATTCAAGATTAGCTATATGTTATTGATAATGACTGAACATTACAGAAAGGTTAGGGAAAACCCTCTACACTTCAGTGAGGTTGTGAATTGTGCTTCATAAAGTGTTATGAAATCGCTCCATGAGAAATCTAGCAACCTCATTTCTAAAAAGTCCTTGCATGGTTACTCTTTCTAATAATGTCTCAATTCAAGTACTTCTCCTTGGAGTTCCATACTACTCAATGATGCTGTATTAGCTCCTTGTTATATTTTGCAGACCGGTGTTGGTGATGAAATTTGTGCTTTCCAAAATTGCTCTCCCAATTCCACCCACAAAATGCAGACAAATATTCTGAAAGAACAGTCAGAGGAAGATGGCGGAGGAGAAGCTGCAGGCTAAACAAGCTCTGGCATAGAAAGCAGCTTTAGTGTTCCAGTGAATAATCCTAGACTAGAGAATCACAAGTGTGCCATCACAGTACAGAGAGTTTGGCAAGAGAGGGAAAATCCAGGAAGGAGACAGATCTGAGCACCTGACCTTAGTTGCAGCTCTGGCCAGGGGCGGTGGCAGCAGCAGCTGCCTTAGCCACGATACCAGAGAGAATCTGGGACAAAGGCACCAGATGCAGTGGGTGGGTGGATTCTACTCAACACCAGCAAGAACTGACAAGGATTAGATATGTTCATCCTACAGATCTACAGATCGCACACCTGAGACTATGCAGAAACCAAGATTCTGGCAAGCAGGAACCAAGACTCTGGCGTGAGTAGAACCGTGACATCTTCACTCCTTCTCCGGGAACATAGGAGGAAAGGTCGCCCCCTTCCCCCCCCCCACCGCCCCACCATCACCAGAGATCTCCATCTTTGATTCTGACAAAGTCCCGGCTGAGCAACTAGCTCCAACTCAGGCCTTGGAAGAAAAAAAAAAAGAGTCATTTAGCAGGTTAGAAGAACCTGATCTGACCTGCCAAGTTCAGCTCCACCCAGGGGAAAGTCATCCAGCTCAGGCAGGGGTTCCTCTGCCCCTGGAGGAGTGACTTCCTTCACTGGGTAAACAGAGCCAGAAGCTGCCCCTCCCTATAGCAGCCTAGACAAACAATTGAAATTCAGTAAACATAAACCCTGAAAATGGCTCTAGGCTGGACTCTGTGAGTCTCTCACCAGCTAGCCCCTCAGGGAAAAGCTACTGTTTGCTGAAAGGCCTCAACCATACCCAAAACCTAGCCTCATCACAGCATCTCCAAGCTAGAGAAAACAGCCATCTCCCTATTTTGTGATACTCAAAGCAGATGTCCCTCCCACTGAACTAGACTGGGAGAAGGATCACAAAATCCTGAGTAATGCAGAGCATTTTTCTGCCTGCTCAAACAAACTGACTTAAGAAACCAATCAACCCACAGGAAAACCAAACACCACAAACCACGAAACTGGTTACAGACACAGGAGAGATACAGGATCTTCCCATTTTTGCACCCCCCCAAAAAAAATTCAAAGACCTCTTTTTTTGTACCTTTTTTAATTTTAATTTTTTTCTATTAATCTTTTTTCTCTTATAATTTTTTAATTTTAATTTTTTGTGAACATACTGTACAGAGGGGTTACAATTACATGGTCAAGATAATGAGTACATTTCTTATCAAGCATTGCAGCCTCCTCCTTTGTTTACCCTTCACATCCCTTCCCAGCCTCCCCCGCTCCCCCCCAACCCCCCCCCCCACCAAAGTTGTAAAGTTTGTTTTTGACATGACAACTTCTATTTCTCATAGTTGCATCGGGTCCACCTGTATCCTTAAACGATTTGTTATTCCTCATCTCCTCCACAAATTATACCAACATCAAATATAGTGAAAGCAGGGATTATACTGTGGGGGAGGGACATACAAAGCTACAAAGAAATAATCTTATAAATGAGTTAGAAACAAACGCATGAAAGAAAAAAATATTTAAATACATATCTTAGGGTTCATTTTCCTAACATCACATTATCTGAACTTTCCTGCTTGACTCATACATATACTAGATATTGCAAATAAGGGAAACCAGGGGACCTATGTTTCTTTGGGCTTGGCTAATTTCACTTAATGTAATTTTTTCCAAGCCTTTCCATTTCCTAACAAATGGGGCAATGTCATTCTTTCTGATGGAGGCATAGAATTCCATTGTGTATATATACCACATTTTCTTGATCCATTCATCTACTGAGGGGCATCTGGGTTGGTAAGTAATGCTGCAATAAACATAGTTGTGCTGGTAGCTTTAGTGTGGTCTTGTTTGTAAATATTTGGAAAACCAAACACCACAAACAGACTAAATACTCCACCAAGAAACTGGTTACAGACACAGGGGAGATACAGGATCTTCCCATTTTTGCACCCCCCCCAAAAAAAAAATTCAAAGACCTCTTTTTGTGTACCTTTTTAATTTTAATTTTAATTTTTTCTATTAATCTTTTTTTCTCTCATAATTTTTATTGTGTGTGTGTGTGTGTGTGTGTGTTTGTGTGTGTGATTTTTTAAAATCTTTTTTGACCTTTTGGTCCTTTTTAAAAATTCTTTTCAAGCTTTTGTGTTTTTTTTTCTTTTTTGCATGACTTAATTGCTTTTCTACTCACCTCCAGAGAAATACCTGTCATTGATTATTAGATCTTATCCCCCATTATGTACATACTTAATCCAGAAATTTATTAATCAAATCACAACCACTTAGGCTTAACTTCTTTAAGAGCAGTATTAAATCTTTATCCCTATGTAATTTTCAAGTAACTAATTTTAAGTATTTTTATTTTTTAGTTTTTCATGTCTCCTTTCTATCCCTTCCCTCATCTCATCCTATCCTTTTCTCCTATAAATATCACTTATTTAAGCTTACATGGTTTTTAAGTGTTTCACTTTTTAAATTTAAATTTTAGTTTTTCCATTTTTTTTCTTTTTTTGTTGTTGGTTTGTTTTAATCTCTCTCCTATCATTCTGTCCAATCATTTTCACTCTCGGAGATTAGGACTTGGTTAAATTCACTTTCCTTTTACTTCTTCACATCCCTCTAAGCCTATTTTCCCCATATTTCTACCTAAAACGAATAATTTCTGGTTTTCCAAATTCTTCTTTGCTGTTTTTAGCCCATTAATCCATAGTTGTTTGGTGCAGAATAGATTATATCTATTGAACTACATTGTATCTATAGCCTTTTGACTGTGTAACTACAGAAATTTGGTTGCTGCTTGCCTTAAAATTGTGTTCTAGCACAAAATTGGTGTTTCTTTCATACCAAATGCACAGAAAAAGCTGGAAAAACACAAGAAAAATAGCAAGTCCAGGTCTCTAAACTCCCAGACACAACAATCCGGTAATAGAACAATTAATGAATGATACAGAGAAGAGTTCCCAAAAAGCTCTACAAATACTACTGGTAAACATGATAAAAAAAAAAAGAAATGATTGAACACTTGCAAAGGACTCGTGTTTGCGAGATAGGTAGAGAATGGTGGCAAACCAAAGGTTAGTACAGATATCCTCTGAGCATGAGGAAGCTACTCAAAAATTGATACAAGACTTGCGTGAGCAGGCTGAGAACAGTCAGAGGGAAAGACAGGTACTAAGTGAGCAAGCTGAGAACAGTCAAAGAGAAAGACAGGAATTGTGTGAATCGCTGAGAACAGTCAAAGAGAACTACTGGAATTGCATGAACATGAAGAAGCTAATAAAAGTAATAAAGAAACTGCAAGAGCAGGATGAGGAATACATGGAATCCATAAACAGACAGCAGAAAGAATTCAGGGAGACTACCAATGGAATGCTGAATAGAACCGGACAGAAGGAATGGGAGTCCAAGGAAACCATAACCATTCAACTAAGTGATTTGAGAATAAACACTGAACACCAAATTAAGGAACTAAATAACTTCATACAAGATCTAAAACAAAGGTCCATCAAAGAATTTGAAGCCATCAAAGCTGACGAATTAGAAGGAAAAGAAATAAAAACAAATTAGAAAGTCTTGACAGTAGGTTAGACCAGCAGAAGTTCAATTCTCTGGGATTGAAGACAGCCTAAATTTTACAGAAAAAGAACTTACAACTATCCTAGACAAATCCAAGAATATGATAGATCTATCCAACATTTGGAAGACATTATCAGAAGGCTTAATCTGAGGATAATGGGTGTAGAGGAGCACATAGAGACAGAAGTTAATGGTCTAGGAAATTTATTTAACAGGATCCTAACATGCAATAAGATAGGCCTATTCAGATACAAGAAGCTTTTAGAATCCCAAATAGACCAAAGGAGAATAGGACATCCCTGCGTCACTTTATAATCTTAACAGGATCAATTCAGACAAAGGAAAAGATCCTTAAAGTTTTCAAGGAGAAAAGATCAATCAATTATAAAGGGAAACCAATTAGAGTCACCTCAGATTTCTTAGTAGAGACACTTAAAACAAGAAGAGCTTGGAATGATGTAGGCCATGACCTAAAGACAAACAACTATTAATCAAGAATACTGTACTCAGCTAAACTCTCCTTCATAAATGATGGTCAAATAAAAGCCTTTCATAGCAAAGAAAAACTGAAACAATTTATCTCCACCAAACCAGCCCTAAAAGAAAGTTAAGGATGTCCTACACATAGAAAACCAAAAAGACACCAATAAAGGCGAAGAAAACGAACCTAAACTGCTAATCCAAGAACCATAGGAAGAACCCAGTTGCCGCAGCCCCCAAGAAGGTGGATAGCATGGCAGGAACTCCCAAACACCTCCTAGTCCTAACTCTCAACATTAACAGACTTTATTCTCTAATTAAGCAACATAGACTCTCTAGTTGGATTAAAAAGGAAGATCCTTCTATCTGCTGCCTTCAGGAGTCACACCTTCACCATAAAATAAAAATTTTGAAAGTGAAAGACTGAAACAAAATCTACCAAGCAAACAGCCCCAATAAACAGGCAGGAGTTTCAATCTAAATATCAGATAAATTGGACTTCAAATTAAAAATAGTGAGAAGAACTAAAGAAAGTTGCTACATACTAATTAAGGGATCTCTCCTTCAGGAGGATATCATAATTCCAAAGATCTATTCACCAAACAACGGAGCACACAAATTCATCCAAGAAACACTACATTAATTCAAATCTCACATAGATGACACTAATTGTTGTGGACTTTAACATACCACTATCCCCACTAGATATATCAAGTGAACAAAGACTCAAAAGACAAACTGCAGATCTAAACAACTGCAGATATCAACTAGACATAAAATATATCTACTGAATATTTCACCTAGCAGCATCAGAATACAAGTTTTTCTCAGCAGCACATAAAACATTTTCCAAAATAGACTACATTTTAGGTCACAAAGCAAACTTGTCCAAATTTAGAATCATTGAAGTTATATCTTGCATTCTCTCAGACCACAGGGAATAAAATTAGAACTCAATACCAAAAGCCACCAAAGAAAGTCCTGTAACACATGGAGGCTGAACAACACAGAATTGAATGACCAGTGGGTCATGGAAGAGATTAGAAAGGAAATTCAAATGTTCATGATATACAGCAAAAATGAACATAAAAACCATCAGCTCCTTTGGGACACAGCAAAGGCAATACTCAAAGGCAAGTTTATAGCTCTGAGTTCTTACATCAACAAATTTGGAGAGATTTGCAACCAACAATTTAATGAGACACCTGAACCACCTTGAAAAAGAGCAGCAAGATAAGCCCCAATCCAATATACGGAAAGAAATCATAAAAATGACATCAGAATTAACTGAAATCGAACCGATAAAAAAAAAAATAGAAAGAATCAACAAAAAAAAGAGTTCGTTCTTCAAAAAAAATTAATAAAATTGGGCTAGGTAGGTGGTTCAGTGTAGAGTGCTTGCTTGCATGCCTGAGGCCCTGGGTTTGATTCCTCAGCACCAAATAAGCAAAAAGAAAAAAGCCAGAAGTGGCGCTGTGGCTCAAGTGGTAGAGCACTAGCCTTGAGCGGAAGAGCTGAGGGACAGCGCCCAGGCCCAGAGTTCAGGCCCGATGACAGGACCCAAAAAAAAATTAACAAAATTGACAGACCCTTAGCAAATTTATCAAGAAAGAAGATAACAGACCAAAATAAATAAACTCAGAGATGAGAATGGAAACCACCACAGAGAGGGGGGAAAAAAACAAACAAACCAAGATTCAGAATATTATAAGGGAACACTTCTTAAACCTTTATGCTAATAAGTTTGAGGACTTGGCAGAAATGGACCTTTTCCTAGCAAATATCGACACGCCGAAACTAAACCAAGATGAGTTAAACAATCTTAACAGGCCCATATCAAGCATTGAAATAGAAACAGCAATAAGAAAAGTTCCAACTAAGAAAAGCCCAGGACCAGATGGATTTACAGACAAATTCTACAAGGCTTTCAAAGCAGAGCACCCACCAATACTCTTTCAACTCTTCAATGAAATTGAAAGAGAAAGTTCACTACCGAACTCAATCTATGAAGTCATGATAACCCTCTTCCCAAACCAGGCAGGGACTCATCAAAGAAAGAGAACTATAGATAAACCCATTGCTGTGAAGAATATTGATGCAAAACTTCTAAACAAAATTTTGGCCAATCGGCTTCAACAATTCATCCAAAAAATCATATACCACGTTCAAACAGGATTCATTTCAGGGATTCAAAAAAGGTTCAATATAAGCAAATCAATTCATATAATTCATCATATCAACAAGAGTAAGGACGCGAATCACATGGTTATCTCAACAGATACAGATAAATCATTTGACAAGATCCAACACCCATATATGATGAAGGCTCTGGAAAAATTAGGAATCCGGACATTCATCAATACAATAAAGGCTGTATATGACAAAATTACAGCCAGTATTATACTTAATGGTGAAAAAGTAAAGCCATTTCCTCTTAACTCAGGAACGAGACAAGGATGTCCACTCTCTCCACTTCTCTTCAATCTAGTATTAGAAAGCCTAGCTACAGCAATAAGACAAATTGCAAACGTAAAGGCAATCCAAATAGGGAAAGATGAAGTAAAACTCTCCCTCTTTGCAGATGACATGATCTTGTATAAAAAGAATCCCTCGGACTCCACTCCCAAATTACTCAACATGAATAAAAGCTTTGGCAAAGTAGCTGGATATAAAATTCACCCTCAAAATTCAATGGCTTTTCTGTATGCCAACAATGAGAAATGCATGGCTGAAATTAGGAAAGCAACTCCATTCGTAATAGTTGCACAAAAAATAAAATACCTGTCTGGGAAGGGATGTGAAGGGTAAACAAAGAGGAAGCTGCAATGCTTGATAAGAAATGTACTCATTATTTTGACCATGTAATTGTAACCCCTCTGTACAGTATGTTCACAAAAAATAAAAATTAACATTAAAAAATACCTAGGAATTAAATAAACCAAATAAGTGAAGGACCTCTATGACGAAAACTTTAAAACCTGAAAAAGGAAATCAAAACAGAACTTAGAAAGTGGAAAAGCCTCCCATGCTCCTGGATTGGAAGGATCAACATCCTGAAAATAGCAATTCTTCCCAAGGCTATCTACAAAGTCTATGCGATACCTATCAATATTCCAACCTCATTCATCAAGGAAATAGAAGAGACAATCCAAAATTTCATATGGAACAAGAGAAGTCCCCGAATAGCAAATGTGAAGCTTAATAGAATGAACAGTGCTGTAGGAATATCAATACTAAATTTCAAACTCTACTACAAAGCCTTAGTAATCAAAACAGCTTGGTACTGGCATAAGAACAGACCTCAGGACCAATCAAATAGAATTGAAAACCCAGAAATGAACCTACAGACCTATAGCCATCTAATAATCAATAAAAGAGATAAAAAATAGAATGGAAGAAAGACAGCCTCTTCGGTAAATCGTGTTGGCAAAATTGGTTAACTACTTGTAGAAAACTAAGTTTAGATCCTTGTATATCACCTTGCACCAGAATCAACTCCAAATAAATCAAAACCTGGGAGACAAAGCACACACTCTGAAAACATCACAGGATGGAATAGAATAAACCCTAAGTCTCCCTGGCACAGGCTGAAATTTACTTACTAGAGAACCAGAAATATAACACATCAAAGAAAGGCTGGACAAATGGGATGGCATGAAGTTGCAGAGCTTCTGCATGACAAAAGACATTGCTAACAAGCTCAATAGAAAGCCCACGGATTGGGAGAAGTCTTCACAAGACACGGGTCTCATATCTAAAATATACCTGGAACTCAAAAAATTAAATCCCCCAACATCAAATACTTAAAGGAACAACTGCCGTATAAATAAGTTTGCTAGACTTACAGAGAAACTCCTCTGAAGAGCAAAGAAGGATGGCCAATAGACTCATTAAGAAATGTTTAACCTCTAAAGCCATAAAAGAAATGGAAATCAAACAACTTTGAGATACAACCTCACCCCAGTAAGAATGGCTATAATCAAGAACTCTAATAACAACAGATGCTGGAGGGGATGTGGACAGAAGGGAAACTTACTGCATTTTTGAAGGGGGTGTGAACTTGTTCAACCACTTTGGAAAGCACTATGAAGGTTCCTCAAAAGACTCCACATAGAGCTCCACTATGACCCAGCCATCCCTTTTTTGGGCAATTACCCAAATGATCACAAACATGACCATCCTAAAGCTACCAACACAGCTATGTTTATTGTAGCACCATTTACCATACCTAAGATGTGGAACCAACCCAGATGCCCCTCAGTGGATGAATGGATCAAGAATATATATATATATATATATATATATATATATATATATATGTATATATATACACAATGGAATTCTATGTCTCCATCAGAAAGAATGGCATTGCCCCATTTGTTAGGAAATGGAAAGAATTGGAAAAAATTAAGTTAAATGTTGAAAGCCAGGCCCAAATAAATAGAGGTCCCATGTTTTCCCTTATTTGCCACTTGTATATGTCTGAGACAAGCAGAAAAGTTCAGATAAGTTGATGTTATGTGAAATGAACCCCAAGATAAGTATTCAAATGTTTTTGCTTTCATGCAATTGTTTCTAACGTATTTATATTATTTCTGTGTTGCTTTGTTTGTCTCTCCCCTACTGTATAACCCCTGCTTTCACTGTATTTGATGTTGGTAGAATTTTTGGAGGGAAGGAAAAATGAATTTGTTTAAGAAGGGATAAAGGTTGACCCATTGTAACAATGAGATATAAAAGTCATTATTTCGAAAAACGAACTTTGTAACTTTTGCCAAAGGAGGGGGGTCAGAGTGACGGGGGGTAGATGGGAAGGGATGGGAAGGGGAAACAAATGAGGAGCCAACAATGCTTGATAAGAAATATACTTATTATCTTGCTCATGTAATTGTAACCCCTCTGTATGGTATTTTCACAATAAAATAAATATATAAATAAATAAAAAGCTAAGTGCATCTTAAAACTTTGGTTTAAGTGTAAGTTTGTGAACATGCTCAATATAATCTCATCATAATACATAAAAACCGTTATATTTCTTATCAAATGTGCTGTTTGTTAAAAGAAAACAATTTTATCAAGGGTAGTAGTAAAAGGAATGAGTCCCAGCTCAGCTCCTAGCCAGCTGTGATTAAAAACACCAGTAATGAGGTAAGAATTGTTTTGAAATATTTTTTCCACATATCTGTTCCCGTCCTCAGAAAGTTCGAGTATGTAGGAGAAGGTATGAGTATGCCTTAAAATACAGCTTATGAGTAAAGTTGGTATGTAATTGTTGGCTGTGATTTAACATTAAAACTAGCATGTCATTCTGTATGTCCATCTAAAGTCAAGTGTCTTTAACCAGTCTATGTATAATTTTGTAAGCAACTAACCAGGAGATTTGACACTTCATCTGAGGGACGCAGTCTAGCCCAGATCCTGCCTGAACCATCCTACCTCCACCATAGTATACTGCACTCCTGCTTGACTACATCACACACAGCTGAATCTTGGTAAAAGACTGCTTTAGATTTACAAGATCTAAAGCTCTTGTGGGACACTCTCTTTAAACCTTACCCAGCCTGACCTGAAAAAGCTAGCTATGTTGTTATGCTATTGAAACAGGCCAGGAGAGCCTCTTATACAATTTGGTTATCTGGTTTTCCAGGCAGCCAAACTATTCTCAAACTCTCATCCCATCTATTGAGTTTTGTCATTGCAGAGTTCTGGCAAGTATTTGTTGATCAATTCTTGACAGGGTGCACATAAGTTCTACTTGTTCCCACTGATCTCTGTTTTGCTTTAATTGGAAGTAATAAAGGATTTTTGTGTGGCAAAGACTGCAGTTCAAAGCCATCCCAGGCAGAAATATCCCTTCAGACTCTCCCAACTAACCAGCAAAATGCCAAGCTGGATGCTGCCTCAAAAATTAACCAGCTAAATGTGGCCTTTTGACTCAAAATGGGAGTATGCTCGCCTTGAGCAGAAGTGCTCAGTGAAAGTCTCAGGCTTTGAGTTCAAAGACCATGTCCCAGCCACAAGCACCTAGATCCCAGGACAATGTGGAAAAGAATAAGAGGAGATGATGTCACATCAGCCACTTTGTGCCTGCCCTTTCAAAATTAACCAGAGCCAAGAAGTCATTAGAAACAAGATGAGAAGCTTGTCCATCTAATGTCCATATCTAAGGAACTTCTAACTGGACAGGAATTTACATTCTTGCCTTTGTTACTGCTATTTATAGGAAATTATCAAGATATTTTATCAGGCCCTTAAATACTCCAATAGTAGTTTCTGACTGGTTATGGGCTGATGATCCAAATGGAACTTTTCTGACATTTTCTCAGGGTGTGTTTTCCTATGTCACTCATATCAACTAGTCCTGCCACCTTGTCAGCCTTTTCCTTGGTCTCAGCATTTTCAAGTTTCTCTCTAACAGGATAACAGCCCTCACTCAAGACTTGGGACTAAATCAAGGCCATCCTATTACTGCTGGCAACCAGAGTCTTTCCTTACACTGCTCTGGACCGAGCACAGACCTGGACCTGAAGATCCCAGCCCCAGTGACTCCTCCACACCCCCATGCCAGCTGGAAGTAGCCAGAAAAGACTACGATGCCCCTCCACCTTTTATACTCCAGGGTTCAAAATGATGGGAATCTTCTTTGTTCTCATAACTCCATGATATTCCTCTCTCAGCCCAATTCTTTTTCTGTATCCAAAGATCCTATATGAAGATCTTGCCTCTCCCCTCTTGGCCCTATCATTTTTTGTATCTAACGAGAGAATATGAAGGATTCACCCCCACCCTACTTCCCAGGCCCATACAGACTCCAAGCAAAATCCCAGGTATGTGTGAACTCCTTTGAAGTGCAGGCAGGACAATCCACCTAATCCCAGCTGTGACCTAGGGGCTATTCATTAACCTCTACCACCTTGCTCAGACCTCCTATAAAAACCCAGATTCTGTCCCAGATCCCTCACACAACCTCCAAACCTGCTGGCAGGACTGTGCCCCTCAATGTTCGGCAATAAACAGTCCTCGCCTGTTGATGATAGAGTCCAGCCTATTCCTTTTCCATTCTCCTCCATTTTCCTAACAAGGACAGTCTGTATTGTATGATCCAGAAGAGAGAAACTTAGGTAAGCATCTATTTACAGCCTTCTGAATAATTCTGATTTTGCCCACAACAGCTATCTCTCCATACCTGTGCCTAAGAGGATTTTAAAAGAATTAAGGGATTTAAAATTTAAATTTAAATATAGAATGAAATTGATTCCAATGCATTATATTAAAATATTTAGAAACAACTGAGAAAGCTAAAGGTTTATAAAAAAAATTTTACAGCAAGTGAAGTGATAGTGGAATTTGGTTCTCTATATTTTAAGCAATTTGCAAAAAGAATTGGCAAAATAAAATTTACATTTGCAGCAGACTTGACACATTAAATTTTGTATATTGATAGGAGCACAAGCCTCAACAATATGTCAATGCCATCCTCTTTTTTATCTCTAAAGGTTTATGCTTCTGGTCTCTTAATATTAAAACTTCAAAAAATTTTAAATCTTTAGGAAGTTGTGCTAAGTGGTTTCACTTCATCATGTCAGTGATGAATAGAGTGTATGTACATTTCAATGTACATTACATCTGGATCATTGTCAATCTTCCACTTTTCTTCTTTCCCTTACCCCAACTTTTCTTACTTATATTCTCACATATGTACATTGAGTGTTTTGACTGTATTCATCCATTTCCCTCTCCATTCTTCTGCCCTACTCCCCTTAAGCCCAGCTTTCCCTGTGAAGACTCGTTTCAACTTCATGGTATTTTGTTAAATTTCCCTGCCTTTGACATTTGGCTTAGGGCTTTCCACATTCTCTCAACCATGTTTGACCTACATAAATGAGGATATTTCTCCACATTTCTAATCTCTGAATGGCTGAGATAGGTCTCCTTTACTATTCACCTTCTGTCCTAAATTCAGAATTGGACCTTCAGAGACATCCAATGAAGCATTTTTCGTCTCTACACACTGAAGATGGAAGGAAAATAATTTTCGTGCCCTTATCATGACACTATTCATCATGAATTTCCATCACTTATCACTTCAGCAATCTAATTTTTTAATTTTTATCCATTTTTATTGTAAAAATCGCATACAGTGGGGTTACAGTTACATGAGTAATGTTTTCTGCATCATATTCACACACTTTAAGTGAATATTGAGAGTAATTTACCTAGTATTGGAAGTTTAGGAACGGTCTTCAATTTCTGATGATAGAAGCAGGAGCCAGTTTAATTACTCAGATTCCACTATGGAGTGAGCCCTTTAGTCTTCTAAATTTTCAATAAATTTAGAGTTACTTTTTTATTAATAATCACCAACGTTTTATTTCAGTATTTGAAACGCTGCCCCAAATATTGTAAAACTTTCACATTAAGCTAGACTGAACTTTTGCCTCCCATTTTCCCCACTAGTTCAGGTTAAGTCTACTTTGGCTTTATTGTTTGAGAGGCCAAGGTATAAGAGTAAACAGAGAGATGATCATTACTCAGGTATCTCCTTCCTCTTCTGTTTGTGCTATTCCTGCTGAGAGGAAGAGTAGATCAGGGAACAAGAGTGATGCTTGACTTCACCATACAAGGGAGCATTGCTTGCATGTCAATTATTGTTTCTCAGAATCACTTAAACTGCTTACTCTAGACTTCTCTGAAACAGTAACCTCACTGTGGCACCCTTGGTGCAGAAGGAAACACACTAACAGGTTATTACCTGTAAATTAGTATTGTTTATCTCAACTTAATACTACCAAAAATATAAACCTTTGGCTACATAAATGCAAAGGCACTGATTGGCCAATAATACTTTATAGACAATTCTCCTCAGCTTGTCCCTCCTCTTCTATGCTCCCTTCCCCTCCCCTCATTTACCCTCCCTTTCCTTCTTCTTTCTTTGGGTCTCTATCCTTCATATTTATCTCTAACTTCTCTCTTTCTGTCTTCCAGTAGCAAGTGATTTGGTTTATCAGACAACATAAATAATTGAACAAATATTTTTTTCTCTTCTTTGTGATTTTTTTTAAGAAGTTAGTTCGAGCAGAGCACCAGTGGCTTACACCTATCTACTAGGTAGGTTCAAATTTGACCATTGCAATTCGAAGGTATTCTAACTGAATAGACTTAAGTCATTCTTTTCTCAAGTTGTGGTAAAAGGAAGAAGTGCAGGTGTGGCTCAGGCGGTATAGAGCAAATATTGAGAATTAAAGCCCAGATAGTGCTCAAGACGAGGAGTTCAAACCCCAGTACCAGCACAATATAAAAAAAATGTATTCTTCCTAGTTGAATGGTAATATTTCTCCAAAAATTCATACCCAGGACATTTTTCAAGGTCAAAGATTCTTTCAAAGTCTCTTTCATATCTCAACTTTTATTTGAATCCTGTATCTCATTCAGCTTCCTTACAAACATGCATGCATATTCATGTTCACATACATCCCCATACTCACATGACATACTAAATGTAACACTGTAATAAAAATAACATAGATACTGAAAAAGAACACCTTCGCAAATGTAATTAAATTTCTTTTTTTTAATATAATTCATTGTTGAAATACTGATGAAAGAGCAGGTGGGAGGATGTTTCAAATATTAGAGTGCCAACTTAAAGATCACGTTTCTCAATCCAAACATCATTATTTCCATCCTTCCTTCTCCCATTAAAAAAATGAATACAGAATTCATGTACCTGTTCCTTAATTGCCGATTGAATAAAGAAATTGTAATATATACGTATATGCATATATACACAATGATATATTATGTAACCACACATAATAATGAAATCACTTCATCTTCAGGAAAATAGATAGGACTGGAAACCTTCATATTAAACCAATAAGCCATACTGTGAAAAATCAATACTAGATTTCTCATATGCAGACTCTGAATGACCCAAGTGTAAAAGACGGAACTGATTAAGTTTGGAAAAAATTGAATGAGTAGATGCAGAGAAATAGTGTAGAGTAATATGTTCAAATACTTTATAAGTTAGTATGATCACATAATAAAATTTAAGTATAAAAATAGAATAATGAAATTAATAAAGGAATAAAATATAACAAGCTGCATTATGTAGACATATGTGTTTTACCCAATAAAATTACTTTTTGAAATTAATATTTGCTACTAAAAAGACAAAAACTCATTCCAGTTGTTATAGATTCATATATTAATTTCCTTTATTTTCAGTTATTTCCCGGACAAATTAAAAGGAGAAATAGATTTGGTTCATTCAGAAGGACAATCTTGTCCAATTAGCATTAAAATATTCTAGTTAATTACGGTCAATTGAAATTGCTCAATTAACTTAATTATTATATTAGAATATTTCCAATGCTTTCATCAAAATATTATCTCTACAGGTATATACTTTTTGCTATTTATTGAATATGTTTTCTTTACTTAATTGCTATATACCATTTTCTGAATATAGTTTGGTATATGAAACTAGGATATATTATAACTGATCTGAAAATCAATTATTCAAACAGTTTTTTGTTTTATCAAAAATACTTATAGTGAAATGAAGAGATAAATGCAAATTATGTATATTTGAAGACAATGCTTAGTTAGTCCTCTTCTCACAATCCCCATTCCCTTCTCGAGAATAATACACAGTGTAAGGAAATGCTTAGAATATATTGGAGAAATAGCTTGACTTTAAACCAATGAGTTACTCTATGCTGCATTTTGTTTACTTTATATCCAGAAAAGCTAAATTCTTACTTTATCATTTTCCTTAAGCTTTATACTCAGTTTAATCTCTGATGGGTGACAGATAAAGATATAAACATTTTTTAACAGTGGCTTAATTTAGGCTGAGGAATCTAGTTACAACTATAGATAGGCCTTATCAGTCATGAGACTATGATATCGAAATGTTAACCTATGTGTACTGAAATCATGCTTATGAGATTTTGAGTATTATAAACAGTGGTTATTAGCTTTGTTTTATAATCAACATCATTTCATGAGTTAGGAACTGAAGTGAGACATTATACTCAGAAAAAATTTAAGGAGGCATCCAAAATTAGTTACCAAGATATACATCATTTAACAGAATGTTTTTAAAATGCAAGCTAAAGGAAATAATTTATGAAAAAAATGAGTTAAATAAATGCAGAATCAGTGTGATTGGCTTTCTTTTACGCCAGTTTGCAATAGGGATTGTATGATGATTTTTCTGTTTATATGTTTATTTATGTCTTGATATTTAGTTGAAGTTATGTTCTTCCATATATTCATTTTTTCAGATCAAAGAGGAAATGAATTCCATGCCAGAGTCAACATCCATAATAATTAGTTAGAGATGTATCCTACTACTTTGCCAAAGTTTCAAATCAGCTCGAGTAACATGGGTCTTTTTTGGAACTAGCTAAATTGCTATGCAATTTTGTCAGTACTAGAAAGATTTTGACCACCAATTATTAAAATAGTATTTTCCAGAAACTACTATTCTCTCTTTTCATGAGATTTTTAATTTCATTTATATAATGTGCTGATGTTTTCCTTTCGATAACCCATATTCAGTCTTCTACAAACAGTGTGATTTAGAGTAGTTTTAAGTTATGTACAGTCATGTACACTGCTCAGATTCTATTATTTGCATATTTGGTTCTTGTTAAATAAGTGGTATTTAGTTCTCAATATGGATACTATTGTACTTATTCATTGGATTTCAGAATTTCTTAGGTATGTCATGATTTTTGTGATTTAATTCATAGCATTTTTTTCTTTTAAATATGTGCAGATATTAATTCATATACAGTAAAAATGTTTTAAACAATTTGATCCATTCAAGAGATTTGCTCTATTAGGCTAATCCGGATAAATTCAATTCAAATTAACACAATCTTGTTTCTGAGACAGTTATCCTTATAGCTGTACTCTAATTAACCTGTATTTGAGGTTTTTGTACAGAAAAAAAACTGGGCACAACATGTTTTTGTTCCTGGGGAAGTTACACTTTGATGGATGTTTTTCCAGCTGTGGTGACATCAACATATGTGTGCATTTTATTTCGATTGTTTTGTGTCTGTATTTTGTTTAATATAACAAAAAGTACAAAGAATCAATGATTTAGAACTTTTACAACTAGAATTCTAAGAGAGACACTTGAATTTTTATGACAACTGGGAAGGGGCAGGTCTTGGTGGAGGGGGTAGCAAAATTACAGAGATATTGTTTGGTGTGAGTTGATTTCTGCCTCCTTTTGCCTCACTATGGCCAATAGTATTACTTCAAAGTCTTTAGTGAAAAGAAAATAATTTTGTCTGTATGAACTCAGAATTTTTGGTTTAATTGGGACATACTACATATTTATATTTGATTTTAACTCTAAAATATTTTTTGCTTAGTTTTAAATCACAGATGTGAATTTTAATGCTAAAATAGCATCTAGTAAAAAATTTATATGAAATGGCTCAAACTATTTTCATTTCACACTATATGAAATATAGAATGGAATAATAATAGTGTGTAAGATAGTATGTAATAATTGACTTTGTGCAAAATCAATGATAGTGGATTTTAGTGAGATAATGAATAATAGTAAAATTATATTTGAATCTATTAAAACATCCCAGTTACATCTAAAAATAACTCAGAGTTATAAACTAGTGCTGAAAAAATAAGATTGTATATTGGAAAAAGCCAGAAATTTCAATAAGATTGCATTTTTAAAATTGACTTGGATCTGGGTTTGGTGGCTCATGCCTGTAATCTTCGCTAATCAGGAGTCTGAGATCTGAGGATATTGGTTGAAAACCAGCCTGGGCAGAAAAGTCTGTAAGACTCTTATCTTATCTTATCCACCTATAAACCAGAAACAGCAATGTGGCTCAAGTGGTTCATTGGTATCCTTGAGCTGAAGAGCTGAGGGACAGTGCCTGGACCCAGAGTTTAAGAACCACGACCAACAAAAATAAATTGACATGGAGATTTACTTTATTATTTCATGATTTTTATGAGTGGTTGTTCCGTGAAAATGAGCCTACTATTGTCTTAAATTAATCACAAAACCTATTTGATTCTATGACAGCATAAATTTTGTGGGTAATAGTTAAGACCAAGTTGCCCTTTTGAAAAAATATCACCTTCCAAAAAAGAGGAAGAAAAAAATGTATGCCAGAAACTTACTCTGTAAATCTAGATGGACTAATAGTCTGTCAGTTTGTTTTAACTTTTAATGAAAAATTGAAGTAATACTGGATAATATGAACCTATTTAAATTTCTTCATTCTTGTCATTTAAGAATCACTTTAAAAAGAAATTCAACAGGTGACAGTGTTTTTTCCTTACTTTTCCAAAGAAATGATCATTTCATCATTATAATGTATAGCACAATATACCCAGAAAACATTTGTTAAGGAAATTTTTTTTCCCATTCTTTGGTTTGATTCAGTCTGTGTTTAAAGCTTCATACCACATCGTACCCACCCTATTGTCTGTCTTCTCATTTGAAACATTTCAGTAAGTTTTCCTTCCCTGGAGTGTCAGCCAGCAAAGTTTTACAAAACAGCATGCTTTCTTTCATTGTGCTTTCCAAAATATATCTCACAACTGCCAACAATGAAGCACAACCTGAAACATTTGTGGATTTTCCCACTTATGGGGAAAAGTAATCACTTTCCATACTCCATAGAAACACCTGCTCATAAGCATTAATTGCTCTGTCACTTCCATGCTTTAGAAGAGAAACATTTGTAAATGGCATACATGTTAATTTTTTTTTTTTTTTACCACATCTGGTTTGTTTTCAGCAAGGCCTGTCTTCACGGAATATGGTAATAGATTAGTTTTGCAATTATGTAGTTTAATATGGCTCTGAATTGTGGATATAGAATATCCATTTAAATGACTAAATTTTTAAATCCCATAAAATGTATTCCTTCAATTTTCTGGCAAAAGTGTTCTACAATCTAGGTACTTTTAAAAGAAATATTGTATGTTGTTTCCTTGGTGACAACGTAGTTGGAAGACGTAAAAATTTCCTATACCATGGTAATCTTAAACCAGATAGATGTACTTGGGTTGGCATGCAAAACTTTTGGGACAGCATTAATGTTTGAATGTTGGATAGGATTTGATTGGGAATTGTGACAAAATTTCATGGTATGAAAAAAAAGAAAGGCCATACTAATACTTTTATCTGCTACTAATACTTTTATCTGCTACATTATTATATTAGTTTATTCAAACACACACATACACACATACAAACACACAGATATTCACATTTGTAGTATAAAGACCCACTCTGTCTGCAAGAAAATATTTTGATAGGAGTTCCATAAAATATTTAGTCTTCTGAGATCTAATTAGAATTTACAGAAATATCTAGTTTCTTCCTCCCCTGAAGTCATTATGATTGGTGAAGTTATTGCCATTTGAATTTTGTATGCCCAGAAAGATCTATGTGTTAAAGAAAAATGACTTTCTATTTCCTCCCATACTGTGGAGAATACCTGAATAGTTATTCTGGAGATTAAGTACCTCAGTGTGAAATTTATGAGAATATACACTCTCATCTAATTTCTTCTTTTCTCTTTTAATCATTCTAGGTCAAAACCATTTATCTTTGACATACTTCCCACCTTGACATTGTCTTTTAACAGGCCCCCAAAGCAACAAAACCAACTGAACATATGCTGAAACCTTCAAACTTGTAAATCTGAGGAAGCCTTTCTGTTTAATAAATGGACAGTTTCACTTATTATGGTAGGTTATAAAGCTAACACAGAAGTCTAGTCTTTCTAAAAATGTAAAGTATATTAAATTGGGCTACATTCTAAAATATCTAACTACATGTTTTATTTTCTGTTTTACTTTCTGTTGATGCCAGGGTATAAAGTCAGGGCCTGGATGGTGTTTTTGGGTTCTAGGCCAGTCTACACAGACATTCTGAACTGAAACTCCATTTGCCCTATTGGTTAATTGGAGATAAGAATCTAATGAACTTTCCTACTCAGGCTGACTTTGAACTGTGATAAGCAGATCTCAGCCTTTTAACTAGAGAAGATTATGTCCTTGAACCACCAGTGCCTAGCAATGTTGCATATTTTGTGTAATTCCCTTTTTCAGCATTGTGCAGATACTCCTACTGCAATATCAAAAAACTTAATCTTGTTTTCACTGTATTTGATGTTGGTATAATTTGTGGAGGGGAAGGGAAAAACCAAGTTGTTTAAATAGGGATACAAGTGGACCCAGTGCAACAGTGAGATGTACAAGATGTTATGTAGAAAAATGAAATTTACAACTTTGGCTCAAGATGAGAGAGAGGATCGGGAAGGGGGGATGGAAAGGGATGATAAAGGGATAGAACAGAGGAGGTAACAATGCTTGATAAGAAATGTACTCATTACATTGTCCCTGTAATTGTAACCCCTCTGTATGGTATTTTCACAAAAAAACTTAAAACATAATAAGGATATTTTTATAGTATATAATGAAGGAAGAATTTTCATCCTTTACAAAATATATGCAAAATCTATGCTAAATTCTTGATATTTTACTGTACCTTTCCTGCAACCAGTTTGATAGACTTTAATACTTGTCATTCCAAGTTTCTCTATATTCTCCTGGAGATTTAATTTTTCATGTATGTATATTCATGTATATGTATATTAATATACATATGTATATGTACCTATCGATATATGTTCCAATGTGGATCACCAGACTTGAAAATTTGCTTTGTTTTGTTTTTAACCTGGTTGGTTCATTATGTGACAATATCTGTGCTCATTCTCATCATTCCTTTATTTACCACACCATCAGCCTTCTAAAATCAGCTTCATTTCCTGGAGAAGAATACCAATCAATCAAACCAATATTCACCCAGGGGAGTTTAATAAAGGAAGCTTTAAGAAAGGAAGATAACATGTGACAACTACAGAATTTCTACAGAGACCTGACACCTTTCACATTTCTGCCTTCCTAATTATACTTAAGAAATCATTGATTAACTGTATAAATATACTGCATTTATATCTTAAGGATCAGTGTTTGTTTTCCAATCTGAACCCTTCTTTTCTATGATTTTTTAATTGTGAAAATACTGTACAGAGGAGTTACAATTACATGGATAAAATAATGAGCACATTTCTTATCAAGCATTGTAGCCTCCTCCTTTGTTTCCCCTTCCCATCCCTTCGTATCCTCCCACCCCCGCCCCCCGTTCCCCACACCAAAATTGTAAAGTTCATTTTTGGTCATAATGACTTGTACATCTTATTGTTGCAATGGGTCCTCCTGTATCCCTGTTTTAACAATTTGTTTTTTCCCTTTCCCTCCACATATACCAACATCATATATAGTGAAAGCAGGGGTTATACCCTGGGTGAGGGACATCTAAGACAACAACAATATAATCTTATAAATATGTTGGAAACAATCGTATTAAAGATCTCTCTCTCTCTTTTTTTTTGTCAGTCGTAGGGCTTGAGCTCTAGGCCTGGGAGCTGTCCCTGAACAATTCAGCTCAAGGCTCATGCTCTACCACTTGAGCCATAGCGCCACTTCTAGTTTTCTGGTGTTTTTTTTAATTGTGATTAAATGATTACATAATTTCCCAAATTTCACAATATTGTGGGATAATGATGCTGATTTAAGGTCACAAACTCATTGTAACTTTCCTGGAGCAAATTGTCTATCATGGTCTATAACATATAACGGTGTACACATACACAACATACATATGATCAGCACCATGAGGTTATTTAGTAGTGCTTCGACCAGATGAGTGGAAGTTCTTTGTTTCTTAAGTCCTGTTAATTTTGTGGTCTCACCTAACATTTTGGATTTATCATCCACTTATCAGGTAGACCATGTACCGTTTGTCTCTATGCTCTTGGCTTACCTCGCTCAACAGGATTCCTTCTAGCTCCATCCATTTCCCTGCAAATGCCAATATTTTGTCATTTCTAATGGCTGCATAATATTCCATTGTGTATAGATACCACAATTTTTGGATCCATTCCTCTGTGGTGGGGCATCTGGGTTGTTTCCATATCCTAGCTATTGTGAACAGTGATGCAATAAACATGGAGGTGCATGTGTCTTTGTATGTTGGTTCCTGTTGTTCAGGGTAGATGCCAAGAAGTGGTATGACTGGGTCATAAGGGAGGTCAATCTTCAGCTTTCTGAGGACCCTCCAGACTGCTTTCCAAAGTGGTTGTATAAGTGTACATTCCCACCAGCAGTGTAGTAGGCTTCCTCTTTCTCCGCATCCCCTCCAGCATTTGTCGTTGGCTGACTTGTGGATGTGGGGCATTCTGACTGGGGTAAGGTGGTATCTCAGGGTTGTCTTTATTTGCATTTCCTTCACAACCAGGGATGGTGAACATTTCCTCATGTGTTTCTTTGCCATTTGTATTTCTTCAACTGAGAAGTCCCTCTTTCGTTACCTTGCCGATTTAGTAATTGGTTTGTTAGGTTTGGGAGGGATTAGTTTCTTGAGTTCCCTGTATATAGTGGATGTTATCCCCTTGTCTGATATATTGCTGGTAAATATTTTTTCCCAATTAGTTGGTTGTCTTTCCAGCTTGGTTGTGATAGATTTAGCTGTGCAGATGCTTTTTTATTTTAAAGTAGTCCCATTTGTCGAGTCTCTCTCCAATTTGTTGTAACCCTGGGACTCTGTTCAGGAAGTTCCTTCCTGTGCCTATAAGTTCAAGTGTCTCTCCTACTCTGTCCTGCAGTAGTTTCAGAGATTCAGGTTTAATGTTAAGGTCTTTAATCCGTTTTGAGATGATGTTGGTGCATGGTGATAAGCTAGGGCCCACTTTTAGTTTTCTGCATGTGGCCTCCCAGTTTTCCCAGCACCAGTGGTCTTCAGGTCTGTTTTTGTGCCAGTACCATGCTGTCTTTGTTATAGCACTATAGTTGAGTTTGAAGTTCGGCATGGATATCCCTCCCATGTTGTCTTTATTCCCTAGAATTGTTTTGGCTATTCTAGGTCTTTTGTTGTTCCATATGAAATTTTTGGACTGTTTTCTGTATTTCAGTGATGTTTGTCACTGGGATTTTAATAGGAATTGCATTGAATTTGTATATTAATTTTGGCATTATTACCATTTTCACTATATTAAGTCTGCCTATCCAAGAGCATGGAAGGTCTTTCCACTTCCTACTGTCTTCTGCAATTTCTTTCTATAACTTTTTATAGTTTTCATTAAATAGTTCTTTTACATCTTTGTTTAGGTTAATTCCTAATATTTTATTTTTTGGGAGGTTATTGTGAATGGGGTTGTTCCTTTTATTTCCCTCTCTTTTATATTGTCAGTGTACAAGAAGTCAACTGATTTTTGTTGGTTGATTTTGTATCCTGCTACTTTGCCCAAGTGATTTATGATTTCTAACAGTTTGGGGATGGAGTTTTGGGGATCGTGAAGGTATAGTATCATGTCATCTGCAAAAAGGGATAGTTTAACTTCTTTCCCTATGCAGATCCCTCTAATGTATTTTTCTTACCTTATTGCCCTGGCTAAGGGTTCCAGGACTATACTGAAGAGGAGTGGAGACAGTGGGCATCCTTGCCTTGTTCTTGATTTTAGGAGAATTGGTTGTAGTTTTCCCCATTAAGTATAATATTGGCTATTGGTCTGTCATAAATGGATTATTGTTTTAAGAAATGTTCCTTCTATTCCTATTTTCTCCAGAGCTTTTAGCATGAATGAATGTTGAATTTTATCAAAGGCCTTTTCTGCATCTGTGATGATAATCATGTGATTCTTGACCTTGGCTCTGTTGATGTGTTGGATTACATTTATTTACTTATGTATGTTAAACCATCCCTGCATCACTGGGATGAAGCCTACCTGGTCATATTGTATGATTTTTTTCATGTGTTTCTGGATTCTATTAGCTAGAATCTTGTTAAGGAACTTTGCATCCGTGTTCATCAAGGAAATTGGCCTGCAAATCTCTTTTATTGGTTCGATCTTTGCCTGTTTGGCGATACGTGTGATATTGGCTTCGTAGTTTGGGATAGCTCCCTCCTTCTCTGTTTCTCTGAAGATCTTGAGGAGTATGGGTATTAGTTCTTCTTTAAAGGTCTTATAAAATTCTGTTGTGAATCCATCTGGTCCTGGTCTTTTTTATTGTTAGAAGACTTTTGATAGCTTCCTGTATCTGATTGTAGGATATTGGCTTATTTAATTGGTTTACTTCTTCGTTGCTCAGATTGGGCAACTTGTATTTCTCTAAGAATGCATCCATTTCTGCCAAGTTTTCTTCTTTTAGAGAGTATAACTTTTGAAAGTAGTCCATTAAGAATGTATGAATATCTTGGGTACATGTTATGATGTTTCCCGTGGCATCCCTAATCCTGTTCATATGGGTTTCCTCTCTTCTTTTTTTAATTAATCTTGCCAATGGACCATCAATTTTGTTTATGTTTTTCAAAGAACCAGCTTTTGGTTTGGTTAATTTTGGCAATAGTTTTCTGATTTGCTAATTGATTAAACTCTGCTCTTAATTTGGTTATCTGGCTCCATCTAGTAACTTTAGGTTCCATTTTGTCATGTTTTTCCAACTGTTTTAATTCTTTACTTGGTCTGTCTCTATTTTCTTGATATGGGCACTGAGGGCAATACAATTGCCACTCAGGACTGCTTTTGCTGTGTCTCACAAATTACTTTACGAGGTGTTTTCATTTTCATTGAGTTGTTGGAAATTTTTTTATTTCATCTTTGATCCCTTCCATTACCCAGGCATTGCTAACAAGTGTGCTGTTCAATTTCCATGTATTAGAGAAATTTCTGTGATATGCTTTGTTATTGAGAACTAGCTTGATTCCACTGTTGTCAGATAGGATACAGGGGATAATGTTGACCCCTTTGTATTTGCTTAAGTTCCTTGCATGAACTATGATATAGTCTATTTTGGAGAAAGTTCCATGAGCTGCTGAGAAGAATGTGTACTGTGTTGTTTTAGGGTGACATACTCAGTAGATGTCAGATAATTCCGCTTGAAGTATGGCCTCACTTAATTCGGTAGCTTCTTTGCCAATCCTCTGGTTGGTAGACCTGTCCTTTGGTGAGAGTGAGGGGTTAAAGTCTCCTAGTATTATTGTATTGGGATATTCTGTAAGTTTGAAACTATTTGCTTAACATATCTGGGTGCACCAATGTTGGGGGAATATAAGTTGCTCATGGTATATCCTCCTCTTGGATTGTTCCCTGTATTAATATGTAGTGTCCGTCCTTGTCTTTCTGTGTTGACTTTAATGAAAAGTTTATTTTGTCAGATATCAGGATAGCTACACCTGCTTTCTTACTGGGGGCATTTGATTGGTAGATCCTTTTCCATCCTTTACTCTGAATTTGTTTGTATGCTTGGCTGAGAGGTGGGTCTCCTGAAGGCAACAGATGGATGGGTCATGTTTTCGATCCAATCTGCAGTTCTTTTTCTTTTGATTGGCAAATTAAGCCCATTAATATTAAGTCCCTGTCATTTCCTGTTTTCCTCACTTTTTCTTCTTTCCTTTCCTTCTGTGCTTGCTCAGTTAGACTTCAATTAATGCCTGTCTGGGTGCAGGTCCCAGTTCCTGGATGCTTTCTTCAGGTTGTGTCCCCCCTCTTAGTATTCTTTGTAATGCTGGCTTAATGTTTATGTATTCATTTAGTTTTTCTTGCTATTAAAAATTTTCAGCTCTCCATCGAATGTGAATGCTAGCTTTGCTGGGTATATCAGTCTGGGTTGGCAGTTATTGGCTCTCAGTGCTCGTATGGTACTTTCCCAGGCCATTCTAGCATTCAGTGTTTGTGTGGAGAGATCTGCAGTGATTCTAATTTTTTCCCATTGTAGTATAGCTCCTTCTTCATGTTTGCTGCATGCAAGATTGTTTCCTTATTATTCAGAGCTATCATTTTTACTATGATGTGTCTAGAAGTGTTTCTCCTGGGATCTTGCTTGTTAGGTGTTCTATATGCTTCTGTTATGTAGGTAAGACGTTCTTTTTTGCGATGGGGAAAAATTTCACCGATTATCTTGTTGAATAGATGTCGCATTCTCTTGCTCTGATATTCCTCACCTTTGTCCACAACTATATGAAGGTTAAATTTCTTGGCACTATGTGCTTTCTCTTGAACTTCCCTTTGGCATAATTTGAGTGATTTTTCCATATCTGTCATTTTTTGGTTCAGTTGGTGTATTCTGTCTTTTGTATCTGACACTCTATATTCCAGTTCGTTCACACTGTTAACTGTGACTTCCATTGACGTTTGCATGGAGGAAATGGACTCCTTTATGGATTCGATGTTGGTTCTCAAAGTACTGATCTCACCTCTTAATGAGGTACGTACTGCCTCTATTTTGGCATTTATCTCACTTCTTAGTGAGGTGTATGCTGCCTCTATTTTTGCATGCATTTCTTATTTGATATCCTGCATCTCTTTTGATAGTTCATCCCTGTGCTCTTTCAATTTCTGGTCTATTTCTCGCTTTATTTCTTGAGTCATTGACTCCAGCATCCCGTGGATGTAGCTTTTGTCTTCCATTCCTGCTTTGCTCCGACTGGGGCTCTCCCCTGCATGGCTGCTGGCTATTGGTTATAGCTTGCTATCCTGGGTATTGATAAACCTTGTAATTTTTCTCTGTGATTTTCGAATGGGGGTTCAGGTATTATTGGAGACTAATCTGAAATGTTCTTTTGGTGTGTCTGTCTTTGCTTGGTTGCTGTTTATGTATTTGTAGAGAGAGTCTGTGACTGATTGGGTTCTGTTCCCTACCTGCAGCTGCTAGTCTGTCCTATATAGGATTCTTGGCTCTCTGCTGTGTAGATCACTGGCAATTCCCATATTTGGAAGGTTTGAGCAGCCTAGACTGCTCCTGTTTGCTCCTACGGGTGCTCTTGGCAAGATAGGATGTTCTGGATGCACCCTCCCAGATGCTGGAGTCTGCTATGGGCCCCGAATGTTTTTTTTGGCCGGTTGTGGGCTGGAACTCTGGGTTTAGATGCTGTTCCTCAGATCTTCAGCTCAAGGCAGGCACCCTACCATTTGAGTCAAAGCCCTTTCTGCTTATATGGTGCTGAGGAATCAGATCCAGGTCCTCATGCAACCAAGACTAGCACTCTACAGCTGAGCCACCTAACCAGCCTGAGCTCCTGCCTATTATCAGGTGCTGGTGGCCTCTGTTGTCCAATTCTCATCCTAGAATATATGGGTCGGGTTCCGGTGGGGTTTGGGCTTCTCTTGTCTTGAGCTTCCAGGTCTTTTGTTGTCACAGGCATGCTTCCCAGGGGGTGCAGTTCCCTGTTTTTCTCCCCCTGCTGAAGTTTATGCTCAGTTTTTGATTTCAGTTGGGAGGAGTTGGTTGTGTTGCTCAGGCACCAGATCCCCAGGTTTGGTCCCAGCCCCCCACCTGGGGGGCGCAACCCTAGTTGGGCCTGTGCTGCTGTGTATACCACCTAGGTTATGCAGCCTGGGGTACACAGTTCAAATTTCTTCTACTGTTGGGTGTCTTGACCCAGGGGCACTGTTCCTAGCTTGGGTATTTAATCTCCCCTCTAGGGGCTCTCTTGCTCTAGCCTGTGGAGTATGCTCCACAGGCTGGTGGAGCTCTCACACAGTTCCCAGTTTTAGTGGGTCCTGTGCTCCAGGTGTTGGGGTAGGGAGTCTGGGTCGGAGTCTGGGGATTCCTACCAGCTCTGGTCTCCCTTGAGGGATACACTGTCCCCTGTGTGGTACTCACCCTGGAGCTAGTTGTATTTGTGTGATATAGGACATCAGTTGCTGTTGCAATCAGAATTCAGATGGGGTGGTTGTGGGCTGGGCTGGGCTGGACAGTGGTGGCTCTTTGTGATTCTCTTCTGTCTCTGCCTTTGTCTATGCTGTTGGGTCCATGCCATGGGATGGGCCTCTTGCCTCTGCCTGAGGGGTGGGGGTGGGCCTACATACAGGTTCTGAGCTCTGGGGTTTGTCTCTGTTTGCACTCTCCGGATCAGCACCAGTTCCTTGAAGGTCTTCTGCTCTGGTGTTCTGTGGGCGTTCCGTGTAACACTGGTGTTCCCATCATGGGGCCTAGTTCCAGGCTCGGTCGTTTCTCCATTCGTCGTAATCAGAGAGTCTGACGCCGGTACCTCAGGTGGCTTCTGTGCAGGTTATCTGCAGACAGGTCCCTGTGTCTCTGGGATTCTCGCAGCCCCCGCTGGGCCGGCTGGTGGGGGCTTGGTGTGCTACCACATGGCCAGTAAAGATTGGGTGTGTAGCACTGGGGTTCCCGTACTGGGGTCAAGCAGCTTTGGCGGGATGGGCCTCTCTGTGCAGACGAAGAGTGAGGGGTGGGGAAGGGATCTTTGTGCAGACTCCCGGCTGGTAGGTTTCTCTGTTCATGGTGATCAGCTGGTCAGCAGAACGGTACCTCAGGCAGCTTCTGTGCAGGTGATCTTCAGGCAGCCCCATGACTCTGGGACTCCAGTAGCCCCCATGGGGCTGGCTGTCCACTTCTTGGCGCTCTGCCGTGTGGCCAGTAAAGGTTGGAGGAGGGGTCTTTGCTCTTCTCTGTTCTTTTTTGTTATTTTCCACCTCCTGTTTTTCTCTGGGTGTTCATCTTTTTGTCATTGTCAGTATCTTGGAACTTGAACTCTATTTTTGGTTGAGGAGAGCTGTGACGTTTCTCTACTGCCTTGTTGCCATCTTGGTCCCCCCTCCTTCCATGATTTTTGACATAAACTTTTGGTAGATTTTTTTGATTGTGATGGGATTCCATCCAAAACAAAACCATGTATCTCAAAAAAGCCAATGTTTTCAACTCAGTACTAAACAAAAGAGGGAGAAAATTAAGGTTAGCTGTATATGTTAAACACAAATATAGACAATATCAAGATATTTTAGAATTGTTTCCTTTTACTGAATAAAGTGACTCAAACCTATAATATTATCTAATTAGAAAACAGAGATTAGAGAATTCCAGTTCCAGGCAAGCCCAGACACAAAAAGAAGTTTCAGAAACTAACCATTTGCTGGATGCAATGTTTTTGTGCTTTTGTTAGGAGGACCGCAGTCCAAGCAGGCTGAGGCATAGTTATACTACGTAAAAATAAACAATCTTATTATAATCTGCAGGTATGGTAGTAGTAGAGATGCTGTTTCACAAGTATAGGGTTTTGGGTTCAATACTCCAGTATAGCTAGGAATTTAATTATGTGCCACGGTAAGAAAATTGGCATGTCTAAGGTCAAGACTTCATATTCATTTTACAAGCTCTAATAGAATCTTTACCTATTTTGCTGTTTTTAAAGTATAACCATAACTTCCATGCCCAAAACAAATAATTTCCTATTAGAGATTTTCTTCTATCCATTAAGTATTATGTTATGTGTTGGATACTGTCCCACTGAAATCATACTAAAGATAAAAATCCCATTGTCTTAGACAGTGACTGCATATGGAAACAGAATCTCAAAGGTAGCATTTAAGTTGGTCTCCTCCAAGAGAAACAGAAGTGTTGGATCTTCGACTGTCCTGTGGAAGACGGACAAGGTGCAAGGAAAGGTAAGTGCACTGCTCACCCATTCCCCAGCCTCCTTTAGCCTTGGAGACAGTCAAATGCAGTGGGGAGTCAAGTCAAACAGGAACTCATTTATTAGCCCAAAGCAAGTACTTTTTATAGCAAAATAAAACCCCATGCACCATTAAAGAAGAGGAAAAGGAACCAACTACTCCCTGTAGAAGTCACCCTATCATGCGCCTAAGTTTCTATACTTTCCCTGCTGTCCACGAGCTGTTTACTCGCTGATGTCACTTTGCGTGATTGTGGTATCCAGTCATATTTTAACATAAACAACTCGGGCTCTGCCCACTCAACTTCGTCTCAGCGCCATTTTTGCTGCCCAACTCCTAGTTAGTTATCCTTTTTCCCTCCTCTATAAAGGTTATTTTAACAGGATTACATTGGTAAGAAGAGCATCGGCCATGCAGGGGGTTCGAAGCCAGTCTGGACAGCGAAATTCACCGTACAAGGTTAGGGCCTTTGTGCATGATTCAAGAAACTGTCCCAGTTACCTCACATCCCCAACTAGCAAAGTAATAAACGTCAGCCGCCCCCCCCCCCCCAGTTAGAAATGTCCGAAGCAGTTTGATTACTTCTGGGGCATATATAAAGGTCAGTATCTCGTAAGGTTAACCTCTTTAAAACATGGGAGCAGCCTGGGTATTGGGGTCCCATATATGGGGCACAGTGCATCCTCTTGGGCCAACACACTCAGGCCATCCTTGGTGAAGGGGAGTCCAATCTCCAACATCCCAGTATCCTCTGGCCAGGTCACAGAGGACAAAATGAAGGTCATGCCATCAGGTCGAAGGGACAGCTTCTCTCCTGATGCTATTGATGATTTCTCCTTTGCCAGCACTGATCACTCCCCAGGATACCCATTGAGGTTCATGTAGATTCCGTAGGGCCATTGCCAGGACTGGGAGGGTCAGGACAGTCAACAGTTGGAGTATCAACATCTGCAATTGTTAGGGAACATGAGAGGTTCTCAAGCGCTTTTTGTCCTTGGGGATGATTAGTAGTTATCTTTTTAGCTTTTCCTCTTTAAAACACAAGCTGTGACCACCATAGCCATTTTCATCCTTGTTGGTAAGTTTATCCTTGGGCATCCTCTTGTATAGAGGAAATGGGTAAAAACTTAAATTCCTGACCATGATCAAAATCAGGGCTGTCTCTCCAATGGGAAAAACACATCCAAATCCCCTTCACATGGTAATTAGGGGGTCAGGTCTTCTCCAATGTTGTGTCAGAGGGTCCTTCCACCTGACTTTCACTTGGGGCTTAGGGTTTAATTGTCCCCAGTGCTTCTGAAATCTGGATTCAGATGCCCCTTTTGAAAAATTTGAAATGTTAATGGTGAATAAAGCTATCTGTAAATGTATGTGGGGGTTAACTCTCCCTTTTTGTTTTAATTAATGTTCCTTAAGACATTGGTGATTTCTTTCTATACTTGCATGGCCTTGGTGATTATAGGGAATTCCTGTAGTATGATTAATATGACATCTGTCAAAAAAGTCTGACATAGCTTTACTAGCAAAACAGGGTCCAGTATCGATTTTAACTTGTGCTGGTAGACCCAAGGTGACAAAGCATTAAAGAAAGTGTGCTTGTGAATGTTTACTTTTGTTTTTTTTTTTTTTTTTTTTGGTCGGTCGTGGGGCTTGAACTCTGGGCCTGGGCGCTGTCCCTCAGCTCTTCAGGTCAAGGCGAGCGCTCTACCACTTGAGCTACAGCGCCACTTCCGGTTTTCCGGTGGTTTATTGGAGATAGGAGTCTCATGGTCTCTCCTGCCCGGGCTGGCTTTGAACCATGATCCTCAGATATCAGCCTCCTGAGTAGCTAGGATTACAGGCGTGAGCCACCAGCGCCCGGCGTGAATGTTTAGTTTTATCTTCTGTATGTGCTGTGCCCCAAGATGCTCTTGAATATAGAATATATAGAATCTATAGAACCAAAAATATATTTAAGCTTACCAAAGGCTGGGAAATGAGTAACATCAGTTTGCCAGAGGATGTTGGGTTTGAGGCCTCTGGGATTTAACCCTAGTGGTTGTAATGGGGGTACTTTTAGGAAGGGCTGGCATGTTTTGGAGATATGTACTATCTTTTTGAGGTCCTTTACAGGAACCTGAGGAATTTATGTTGAAGTTCCCTCCATGACCACACTAAATGCTATCAAGAAACAGAGAAACTGGATGCTGGCAGGAATGTCAAATGGGAAAGCCACTTCTGAAAACATTTTGACAGTTTCCTAGAATATGAAATATACAGCCAGCCACAGTATAGCACAAGAATTGTGCTCTTCAGGTTTTGTGTTATAGAAATAAAATGTAACATTCACCCAAAGGCCAAAACACAGAGGATTATACCAGCATTATTTCCTCTACTCAAAGAAATGGAAATCAATTCAGGCTTTCTTCAGTTGAATGGCAAAGGAATTGTGCTACATTCTCTAATGACAGAACCAAAAGGCAATTAGAGTGAGCACAATACAATATTAAGTCATACAAAAACTGGGAATAATCTACCATAGATTTGAAGGCAATCCAAAAAGCTTATTTATTGCATGATGTAGAAGTTGGAGAAAAAAAAATGTGTTGGTTTCCAGGACAAAACAGGCTTGGGATGGCACAAAGAGAAGTAGTGGGTTTAATATAAAAGGGAAGTATGAGACAGACTTATTTTTTGTTGAAGGAACATATCTTTAAATATGTTATATTCACATAAAGTTGATAAAATTATACTGGACTTAATATGTGCACAAAATAAAGTAACTGAAGTCTGCATAAAGTACTTGTGAAATATTAATGTCCTATTTGTGATGTATACTAGAAATATTTAAATAAATTGGAAAAAGTATTCAAGGCATTTATCTGTGATCTTCCAGCATCATAAAGATCCATAATAACCTCAGTAGAATTCAATGATATCTAGAAAACAGAAGTGAATATTTAATGTTTACATTGAAAACTAGTCTGGGTCCAAGGTTGAGATGAAATATACCTTGCTAATTAAAAGGCAGAGATTTAGAAGACTGATATCAGGGCCAATTCTGACAAAAAAAAAGCGCGAGAAACTACAAAAACAAAGAAAGCTAGATATAATATAATTTTCCTGTTATTTCCACATTTGTGGAAGACATAGGTCAGAGATGATTGCTCAAGGGAGGCTTGGCTTGAAAAATAATCTAAAGTATTTAGAACCTTAGTAACTTCAAGCACCAGTAGTGACAAAGGAAAAAAGAAAAGAAGAAAATAGAAAAGGAAACAAAAGGATAGAAAAAGAACTATTTCCTCTCGTTCTTGTAGTTTTAAGTAATTGGGTACAAAAAATGCAAGTATTTGGTTTACTGTTTGAGGATTCAGGCCTCTCAAATATGAAAGCATTAATTTCAAATTATTATTGTATTACTACTATTTATTAACTTATTATTAGACCTTCTTGGAGATTGAACCCATGGCTTTGTATATATTAGTCTAGTTCTACAACTGAGCTGTACCCCAGCTCTCTTGTATAGTTTTGGAAATTGATTATGAATTCTTAAATAGTTAGCTATTCTAATTTTCAGCTTATGTTTTCTCTCCCATCTTTTCCCCTATGTATTTTAGTTTATGTGTTGAAAACTTTCCTCAATTTTATCTTCTAAACTTAGAATTTCACTTTTGAGTTTCCAGAGAGGTTGGTTATTTTATGACATCTTTTAAAATTGTAAACATATATATGTATTTCATATGTATGATTGATTCTTAGAGTTGCTTGCAATAAGCAACATTTATATGGTCATATGCACATACGTATTGAGCCATTGTGATCCTCTCCTAAGAATAGCTTCCCTTGTTCTTGCCATGTGAATGTTTAGAGTGCTGTTAGTTAATCATATCCAAGTGCAATTATTTGTCTTTTATTATCTATTGGATTAACTTGTAGATTTATGGACATATCTAGTTATTAGAAATGAGGAAAACCATGTAGCATATATTTAATGGGATCAAGCTTATTTCACTTAATATCATTTTTTCGTAGTCTTTCCATTTCTTCAGGAATGGGTAATACCATTCTTTCCAATGGAAGCACAGAATTCCATCAATAAACAGAATTGAAGATCCAGAAATGAATACACTCCTATAGGCACATAATCTTTGATAAGAAAGCCAGAAACACAGGATGGAAGAAAAACAGCCTCTTCAAAAAATTGTGCTGGTAGAATTGGCTGTAAACAGAAAACTTAAGTTAGATCCTTATATATCCCCCTGCACCAGAATTGATTCCAAATGGATAGAAAACCTCAATGTAAGTCCAGATACCTTGAGAATGTTATAGGAAGACTTAGGGGACACATGAGGTCTGCTTGGGACAGGTCAAAACTTACAAAGTAAGTCTGGATAAATGAGATTACATCAAAACAAATTAATCATTTGTCAGACTCAAAAGCCATGAAAAAAATGACAGTGTAGTACACAATTATTAGGGAGCAAACCTAAAGATGAGAGTCTCAGCCAATGCTTAACCCTTTCTTCCTTTTCTTTTTTCATTTTTTTTAATTGTGGAAATAAATACAGAGGAGTTACAATTACATGGGAAAGATAACGAGTACATTTCTTATCAAGCATTGTTGCATCCTCTTTGTTTCCCCTTCCCCTACATTCCTATACACCCTCACATCCTCTCACCTCTTCTCCCCCACCAAAGTTGTAAAGTTTGTTTTTTGACATAACTACTTGTACATTCTCCCTTTTCTATCTAGGTTATTTATACTGGGTTTACATGAATGTAAGAGTTTTCTGGTGGGGATTAGTCAGAAAACAACTAATGCTAAGACAGAGATAGTATTTGAAATAAGTTGTAGCTGGAGAAAGGGAAGGATTAAGGAAGGAGGGTTTAGTTCAAACCCTTGGCTTGGTACAAACTAAGTAAGGTATATCTACACCAGGGAAGGGGGATAAAACAGGAATGGTTAAAAAACAAAAGGACTGCTCTGAAGCCTCAAAATAAGGACCCCAGTCTGTGTTAACCCAACTGTCTCTACTATGAGGTTTTATTTAAAGTAACAAGCACCATTTAATATTTTTGCAGAGTGGGATGGTGCATAGTCAAAGGCAATATCTCCTATGTCAGGTAATCCAATCTACTCTTTCATGTTACCCAATAGCCAGGTTTCAATACAAATGAATACAATGAGATTGTACAAATGAGACTGATTTTTTCCTCCATTGAATAAAAATTCTGTCAAATGATTTCTGTCTTCAAGTTGTTTACAGATTTCTCGTGATTTTTTCCATTATCTTGTCTTCATTATTGAGGTTCATAATACTTTTTTGTTGTTGTATTGTGTTTATAAGTCATCTTTAGGGTTTAAACTCGATGTTTCTCCCTTGTATTTTTTGCTCATGGCAGATAACACTCTATCCTTGAGCCACATTCTCACCTTCTGCTTCTTCACATTTATGTCTGTTTAGACTGACATTGAACTAAATTATTCAGGTTTATCCTCCTGAGTTCTAGGATTGTACACATGAATAACTAGCACCAATCTTTGCTTTACAGTTAATTATGTGGTAGAAGAAAGTGGAAGTATATTTGTGTTTAGTGTGCAATTTTCAAATACAAGTTTGAATCAACTTGATATAATGTAACTATTAGCAATTTTAAGAGTTAAATCAATGAATATTACACATTCCCACAGAAATATAATTGAAAACAAAAGGCATAATGGTTTTCTTAAAACAAGCAATGGAACCATGAATTTCTTTCACTTAACAAATCATGTTTTATATAACTTTAATTATCAGACTTCTTTGACTAAAAGTAAATCTATTAATTTTATACCACAAGATACAAAGTGATTATAGTTAAGAATAGATATTTCATCACAGTCAGAAGAAAAGTTTTCGAGCATCCTCACTATAAAGAAATTTAACATGCAGTAATTAATGGATACAATGTAGCTTGATCATTACACAACATATAAATGAATGGGATTACCACTCCATACTTCATAAATGTGTAAAAAATAATTATGTAGCTAGGTGCCAGTGGCTCATGCTTATAACCCTAGCTACTAAGGAGTCTGAGAGCTGAGAATCATGGTTCAAAGCCAGCCTAGGCAGGAAAGTCTGTGAGACTATTATCTCCAATGCACCACCAGAAAAATGGCAGTGGCTCAAGTGCACTAGTCTTGAACTGAAAAGCTGAGGAACATTGTCCTGGCCCAGATTTCAAGCCCACGACTGACAAAAATTAAAAATAAACATTTATAAATTAACAAATACTTTGACATAAATGTTAAAATATATATTGTAAAAAATTTTAAATACTTACTAGATATACTAGTTTATATAAATATAGAGAAGTGTTTTCTGGATTTAGTTGTCATTGAATCAACTTTGTAAATCACACGTTTCTTACTCAATTCATATTTGTATGTTTATATACTTTAAAACCTTAAATATAATTAACTGATAAGTGATAAACAGTGCTGTTTTAGGAATCTCCCTTGGCTTTCTAACATTAACCTTTCTACCTTAAAATCGATATGCCCTCCAAACTTATCAGAAGTTTCATCTCATTGGAGCAGAAAAGTTTAAGCCATAATCTTTGTTTGGAACAACTATAACATTTTACATATATTTCACTTTTAGTTTAAGAA
Source organism: Dipodomys spectabilis (assembly GCF_019054845.1). Lineage (NCBI taxonomy): Eukaryota > Metazoa > Chordata > Mammalia > Rodentia > Heteromyidae > Dipodomys > Dipodomys spectabilis. Next base: position 5,495,524 of record NW_024870882.1, on the reverse strand, counting down.
TAAAAACAGGGGGCTGGGAAGGTGGCTCAGTGGTAGAATGCTTGCCTTGCATGCCTGAGGCCCTGGGTTTGATTCCTCAGCACCACATAAGCAAAAAGAAAAAAGCCAGAAGAGGCTCTGTGGCTCAATTGGTAGAGCACTAGCTTTGGACTGAAGAGCAGAGGGACAGCGCCCAGGCCCAGAGTTCAGGCCCCATAACCGGAACCCTCCCCCATAAAAAGAACCAAAACGTTCAAGTTATCTTAACAAAGCTAGTAATTCCAGTAATAGCAAAAAGTCTTATGAGCTTTTCAGTCTCTTAAGAGATGAAAATCTTTAATTATACATCTATTTTTTTCTGCCTAATATCTTAGGAAGATCTTTTTGTGTAACCTTGTGTTCCTGATTAGAAAACCAAAAAAGGGCAATAGTGAAAATAGAAAAGGAAAATACTTGAAAACATTTAAAAAAGCAATCACAGACACTCCTATTTTCACCGGGTTCAATGAGAATATACATTAAAGTATCACGTTTTTGTTGCATTAAAAGAACAATAATTAAACTTTAATTAGTAGTGACGAAGGGAACAGAAAACTTTGTTTGAAGACAGCTTGACTTTGAACAATTCAACATAAGCATAATGTATTTATCTTGTTTTTCTAGGTAATTGCCAAAATAATAGAGAACAACACCCAAAGACAGGAAAACACCTAAGCCAAACCAGTAAACTTTTGTGTATAAAATAATTGTGTGGGTCTGACTCTTTCAAAGTCAGGCTTGCAAAGAGGGAAGTGTATTTGCTTTGGTGTGAACAATAAAAAATATGAAAATACTTTATTAATCTTTATCATATCTTGGCTAGGACTTCTCTTGTTGGAGAAGAGGAAAGGTATAAAAACTTCAAGATTGTTTGACTATTCCACAAAATCATTCTTATTTATCAGCTATCTGGGTTATAAGCTGCAAACCCTTGAGTATTAATAAAGGGTCATTTCCTAAGAGAGGAAAGTTGCTGTGTAAACAAACCTAAAATATCCAAGACTTAGCATAGTGGAAACTATTTTCTACCTATATCACAAACTGTAGGTGTAGATTTTGTTTCCCATTGTTCCAGGGGACCCATTTTTGTTATCTTCTTTTTCACCATCTAGTGATCCTATAATATCCTATACCATCCTGGTATGGCTGTATCTTTACTGGATTCTCTAATTTCTGTTGGAAATTTAGGAGGGATAGAAAATAGACTTTCTGTTTCTGTTTTACCTTATTTTTTTTATTACTTTAGAAACTGTAACACAAAATGACAGGAATTATCTTTATAATATTAGGAGACAGTCTACATTTCCATATTCTTACCCTAGGCTCCTACATAACTTTGGTCCTTAGTGATCCCCAAATGTGAAAATAAAGGAAGGGAGCTTCTTATTTAAATATTATTTAGAATTTCAAGACTTGCTTTATGTAAGGCCCTTAGTAGTATGTACATCATACATGTGTACAAAGCCGGTGGCCAAATTTTCTTATTCTCAGAATCTAGGGTATGTGATGTCTCTGTAGTTGCATCAGGAAAAGGCTGTAGTTTTGAATTAGTTTACTAATCCAAATCTGCTGTAAAAAATTCTACAAGTTAATTGGCTTGAATAATGCCTGTTTATCATTTTATAGTTCTAAAGGACAGAAATCTAAAGGAAATCTCACTAGATTAAAATCGAGCCACCTACAGCGCTAACATATTTTTCAAATGATTCTAGTGGAAAAGGCATTTATTCCTGTTCTGTTTTCCAGAAATTCAGAATCTGAGTTGTTGTTTTTTCCTTTATCTTTGAATGTAGCATCTTTACCTCTTTCTGATGTTTGTTACCTAATCATGTGCATACCAATTACACCTGGGACTTTTAAGTATCCATTTGAGTATACTTCCCCAATCTGACAATTATTCAAATATGTTTTCCTTGGGTAATGAAAGGTGATTTAATTTGTCAATTAAACCCTCTACTTACAGTCAGCATTGTATTATTGTTACATCAGAATCCTTCCCTACAAGCAAATGAATATGAGAAAATGAAAGAAAGGCATTAAAGCAAATTGTCTTTTTAGGCATTTAATCGTAGTGGTGAATGTCCTGTCTGAACTCTTCAATTCAATAAAAGCTTGACGTTTATAAGAGCACTTGCTACATATAAAAATTTGTGGCAGGTTGATTAACAGGGTTATTTTAGCATGGAGATAGCCCTAACAAAAATTAGATTTCAATATAGTATATGGCAGTTATGATGTTTCAATGACTATTGAGGCATTTTCTATTCTAAAGAATCACTTCGAGGAGTCTTTAGTCACATCAGTAAAGCTATATGTTTAAACTAATACTTGGTGTTACTCGTCCTACATTTATTATTAATAGGCTGATAAGATAAGATATCCAAACATATCCAAAGATATTTCTATAAAATCCTAAACTGATGTGGATACATGGGCCACTCATTGGAAATGTAGGACAAATTAGGGTTGTCTGTGCTGTAGTTCAATCCATAATCTCCTGGCTAAACAAAGGCTTCAAAAATATTCACAGAATTCCTCTAAGTAAAGTTCAGAACAGTTATATTTGTATAACTCTTCTAAGGTCAGGATAAAAGCATTTGTTCCCAACATTTAAAATCAACAGGATCTGTTGAATTCATGGATACAGAATTTTATGGCTTCACATTCGTATCTAAAAATTTTATCAATATAATTTTCACCAAAACACTGAATTGAATTTGTCTATGTCCTTTTAATTTTCAAATCCAAGTAGCATATTTCCTTGAATATCTTCCTGCAAATTCTTTCCTTCCTTTATTTCCATAAATTTGTGTTTATTACTTTTTTGTTTCCTTATTTATCTCTTCCATCATGTCCACACTGCTGCTCACATTGCTCACACTTGTGTCTGAAATTTACTTTTCCTCTTCCCTTCAATAATGCCCCTAATTTTATTATTCTTTTTCAGATTTCTGGCCATGGATATTTTGATGATGTCTAAACACACCTATCTTTCCATTTGTTTAATATAAACTTTAGAACTATCAGAATTTTTTCCCCTAAATCCATCATTTCCACCTGTGTTCCTTATCACTAAGAATAACACTAACACAGTTCCCAGCCAAACATATGGAAGCATTTTAGATTTCTTCTTATCCTTCTACTCCTTCACATTAGATAAGATGAATGATCAAGTTTTTCTCAGTTTCTGTCACTAATATTATTTGTATGTACTCCTTTTTATGCCCCTGGCACCAGCCTGTTTCATTCACTCATCACTGTCACCTAGTCCTAAAACAACCATTTCCAAAATGGCATTTTCCCCATAGTCTTTTCATATTGGTCCTCTCCATCACCAAATTACTCTCCTTGTAAGCACACAGAGTGAAGAGCTCAGACAAAAATTCTAGTATCATTATTTCCTCTCTACATTGACTGTTAGCCTTACATTTCTCATCTGTAAATGAATGTAATATACAAGAAATAATGAAGAATATATTTTTTGACGTGTAGAGAAAGAAAAAATGAAAATTGAAGTGTCCTTACATTTTCGACCTTAGCTTTCAAATAAGGAAAGAGTCAAATTCAGTTTGTTGGTATAAAATCACAAATTGTTTCATGCAGAAATAAAAATAAATTTTACCTCCTGGCTTTAAAGCCTATGTCCTTCTAAGGTAACTACAGATATGTAAGTGGTTTTACGTAAATTGTGTCATGCGTTTACAGCTGTAGTGAAGAACATACTTTTAATATATCATTGGAAAACATTGGTGATTGAATAGTATCTATAGGAGAATGTTATTTGAATTAATCACACTAACTTGAAAACTACATCTTAGTCCATCAAATCTGGAAATAAACAATTTTATTTATAAGAAAATAATAAAACCAAGAAAAGTGAGTATACATTAGGGAGACTGCAGAAATAACATTAGCGTTTTTACAGTCTCTACTTATTTATGTGCTTGTATTTCTTCATATTGAAACTCTGCTCTTGTTATTCTTATTGTATGTAATCCAATGCTGTATATTACTATGTATTCAATGTGGGAAATCTAGCTTCAAAAACGTAAAACTTTTTCCTTTTCAATCACAATATTGTCATTAGCAGGGTACACTGTGGTCATCATCTTCACCAAAATTATTGTTAGCATCATAAGTGGTAACTATGGAAAGTCTGATATGTATGTATGATTTTGCAATTATTTGTATATTGATTAATAATTTTAATGTTACAAATGTGCATGCATCCATATTAGAATTTTGAACAAATAAAGAATCAAAAAAAACTAAACCATAACAGGAAAATTGACTGTGCTTATAACAAATGTGCTTATAACAAATTATGGAATAGATTTTTGAAGGATTGCAAATTCCTAACCAGTATGAACTAACTTCCTCTCTACCCACTACTACACAAAAATATTTAAGAGTTTGAACAGAATTATTTCAAGTAATATATTGTAAATGTTACTAAAATATCATGTGTATATCTAAAATTCCCTTGACAGTAATAAACTACATTCTATTTTATTCTAGGAAACTTTTGGGAAAATAGACGGTATGTCTTTGAAATGAAAAAGTCAAAAAGAATAGCATAAAAGTTTTAAAGGGAGTCTGTCTTCAGAAATATATATATATATATATATACATATTATGTGTATGTATATATATATATATATATATGTATGTATATATATATATATATATATATGTATGTATATATATATATATATATACACATAATATGTATATATATATATATATATATATACATATTATGTGTAAAAAGACAGACATTTTTAGAGATAATTTGTCATCAGAAATATAAACATATCTCTAAATTTATGTACAGAACGATGTACATTATAGTTTAACAAAAATCTTAAAATATAATTAAAATTTAAAATATACATCAAACCAAGTGCCAGGGACTCACGCCTATAATTCAAGCTATTATGGGTAATGAGATCTTAGAACTGTGTTCAAAACTAGCCCAGACAGAAAAGTACTTGTTAGATTCTTATCACCAATTAACCACTAAAAACAAGAGTTAGCTCTGTGACTCAAGTTGTAGAGTGCTGGCTTTGAGCATAAAAAGGCTTAGGGACAATGCCCAGGCCTTGCAAACAACAATAACAACAACACAATATATCACATTAATTTCATAAAAGCATCTTTTAACTGCTATGAACATTATTTAGAAACATGAATACATGCCCCTGGAAAACGTTAAGTAAAAATTATAAAATATTTACATCCATGTTAAAGACGTGACTATTTAGATTGTTTAAGATATTTAGGTAATGATTAGAAATAAAGAATAATGATTATATATTGGGACTGATCTTTTATTCTATTTTATGATAGTAATAAAATGATATTTGTAATGATTATATAAAATTACTCTTCTTTGGTATTGGAAATATAGTAAGTGTTAAACATTTTTAAATGATTTCCATAGGAAAGGATCATTTTCATAATGGTATCAATTCTTTTGTAATTTCAAAAAAATTAAGAAAATTATTCCAAGACTGGTTTGCTCCAAGACTATATTTGTTTGCTTGTTCAAATTTTCATATGTTGGTAGAAATTAAAATTTCAAAAATTCAGTGGATGTTGGCATTCAGGAACTTCTTCATAGATACTAATATTGGAGTCCCTTAAGTGGAATTATTTTGTTTCATTTGTTATTTTCACAAATAAATCAAGACAATTGTGTATTTTGTTTCTTTTCACTGATATTGGCTCTTATCTTGAGAATACTTTTTCCTAGCAAAGTAGAGAAAAGCACTTTGATTGAGCAAGTGACATATGATTTTCATAAAATGCAGATGCATAGATTTGGGTCTTTTGTCATTTGCTAACAGTTTCTTCCAGAAAAGGTTATCAATTACTTATAAGTGATGCATAATTCCTAGATATTCCATTTATCACATACACTTTTTGATTGAGTTATCTCTGCCTAAACTCAAAATAACAACCAAAAACCCCAAAATAAACAGAAATCACATCTTTGTTTCAAAAGCTGTAGTTTACAAAGAATTTTTAGCCAACACCGAAAACATCTTTTTAGGTATTCTGCAATCTGTGTGAAGTATTTTTAACAATAGTTATTTTTTGCTTACATGAAATTCTCATGCATAAATTATCTCCTTTTATTGTATATATTTTAGTGCTTTGGAAATGAATGGTACGATCATAGGTTTTCCAAGCCTAATTTTTACAAACTTGCATTTCTTCAACTAGAAATGCTGTAATTTTAGAACAGACATTAAAATACATATAAAATTCAATTACAGGAATTTGTCCAGCATACATCCTCTATAGTGTGTCTTTTCAAAATTTGTTTTGAGAGATTATTTCCAGGGTCTCACACATAATATTCAAGGCCACTGTCAATGAACTACATTCCTTGCCCAAAAAAGATTTCACTTCTCTTTAATATATACATGTAAATGTAATGGCTGGATCCTATACAATTCTCTTTAACCTTTTGAAGACTTGAAAACTTGCTTCCTAAAATAATTGCAGTATTATACAAATCATTCTGCTATGTGGACTATATCAATTTCTCCACAAATGCATTACTATATTTTGTGTCATCTTTTTATATGATGGTCATATTCGTGAGTTTTCTTTTTAATTTTTCTTAGATACTAAACAGGAGCTTAATTCATAGGCTCCTCCAATTGACTATTAATTTGCATACGTTCTTTAAAGAAATATCATGTTCAGGAAAATACTTATATAGAATTAGAAGATATAAAAGTACCTAATTCTCAGGATCATTGTAGCGGTAATATTATAGCATTAACAAATGTGTGCCGTCTATCTGTTGGATATGTTTTCACTTCTTTCATAGAATTATGAAAGGTTATCAGTTGATATTAACCAGTTTATTCTTGCTTTTCTTTAGCCAGTAATGTTTTCCATGTCAAATTTTTAGAAACCTTCACGGATGCAATGTTGTAAATTTTTACATTTATGTTTTATAGGTTTTTATATTTCACACTTAGTTTGATAATCATTTTTTATTTTTAATTTTTGTATATGGTTTGAGGTAATAGTCTAAGATCGTTCTTTAAATCTATAGAGGTCACAGTGCCAATACACCCATTTAAGATTCTATTTTTATTTCATAAAGTCATGGCATCCTTTTAAAAATCAATTCACCATAAAACTATGAATTTATTTTGATAAATGTCTTACATTCTTCTATGTGTCTGTTCTTATAGTAGAGCTATGTTGTCTTCACTACTAAACATAGTAATAAGATTCAAATCTAGTATGAGGGCTCAAGCTACACCATTTTACAAGATTGTTCTGACTGACCTGCACTTCTTCAATTTACATACAAGTTTATTGAGCAGGTGGACCAATATTCTACAGAAATATCTAGATGTTTGCTAGTCACTCATATTTTGTACCTTGTGAAACACAAGAACCCAAATATTATATATAGAAAAATGTCTTTAGAGAATGCTTGAAGCATCTAAAATTAATTTAGGAATGAGTTAAGATTTAGATAACACTATAGCATAATAAAGCTGAATGATAATGACTTGAATTGTAATACAGAGGAGAGTGAGAGGGGGTAGAATGATGAACCACATAGGAGCTGTATGTCATTGTTATTGTGTTTCAAAAGACAGAAAGACTTTAAAGAAGAGAAGGAGGATAATAATCAAAGTGTTCTGAATCAAGTTTCTTTTTAATCCACCTAGTAGTGTGGACTGAGAGTCAGAGAAGGTGCAAAAAATAAAGCATTGTATGGACATGTTACAATATAAAGAAACTGTAATAGAATATGATAATTAAATTCCAAAGAAATAGAGAAAGAATGGGTAAACTCTAAAGGCAAAAAGAATGAAGAAAGAAATAAAGGAAAGTAATACCTTTATCAATAAGAAAGGCAAGAGTTTGGAAATGGAAAGGCAGTGGAAATATTCTATATAACAATACAATAACAATGCAAATCGCTAACGTGGATAGACTATGGATCACATTTTAGCATATATAATTTTGATAAAACATACTAGGAATGAAAATTTAGAAGTCATAATTTAAAACACTATTTACATTTTAACTAAACTGTAGAGTTCAGTGGTAAAACCTTAGCCTAGCATATGTGTAACAATGGTGTGATCTGCCAAGGATTACAAAGTACACAGAAAGCACACACACACATACAAACACATAAACCCACACAGGCACACACACACACCACATACACACATTTGGAATATTGATATTATCATATTAAACAGAGGAATTTATCACTAATAGTAAAAGTAGGTTAATATATGAAATAATATTGCTCATACTATTTAAAAGTTTAGTAGAAATAAAATAGTCACAATATACTTGAATTCTTATAGGTTAAGTAAATTGAAAATTAAGAAATAGAAGACTGGAGAACCTTTGCAAACCAGTTTTAAATAATAACCATTTTGAAACAGGTATCCTTTTATTTTGACAAAAGATTGATGTTATTGGTGTTTTAACTTAAAATTTAGAATATGAAAACCAGGTGTTCTATATCTCACTAGGGATTGCTATATCTCTAATCATTTCACTCTGGATATTTTTTTTTTTTTTCATTTTCTTTTTTTTTTTCATTTTCTTTTATTTTACTTGAGAACATACTGTACAGAGGGGTTACAATTACATGGGCAGGATAATGCATACATTTCTTACCAAGCATTGCAGCCTCCTCCTTTGTTTACCCTTCACCTCCCTTCCCAGCCTCCCCCCTCCCTCCCACCCAATCATACCCCCCCCCCACCGACATTGTAAAGCTGGTTTTGACATGACATTTTGTACTTCTCATTGTTGCAACAGGTCCACCTGAATCCTTAAACGACTTGTTTGTCCCCATCTCCTCCACATGTTATACTGACATCAAATATAGTGAAAGCGGGGGTAACACTGTGGGGGAGGGACATACAAAGCAACAAAGAAATAATCTTATAAATGCGTTAGAAACACATGCATGAAAGAAACAAAAACATTAAAATACATATTTGAGGTTTCATTTTCCTAACATCACATTATCTGACTTTTTCCGCTTGACTCATACCTATACTAGATATTGCAAATAAGGGAAACCATGGGACCTATGTTTCTTTGGGCCTGGCTTACTTCACTTAATATAATTTTTTCCAAGCCTTTCCATTTCCTAACAAATGGGGAAATGTCATTCTTTCTGATGGAGGCATAGAATTCCATTGTGTATATATACCACATCTTCTTGATCCATTCATCTACTGAGGGGCATCTGGGTTGGTTCCATGTCTTAGCTATGGTAAATAATGCTGCAATAAACATAGTTGTGCTGGTAGCTTTAGTGTGGCCTTGTTTGTGATCATTTGGGTAAATGCCCAAAAGTGGGATTGCTGGGTCATTGGGGAGCTCTATGTGGAGTCTTTTGAGGAAGCTCCATACAGCTTTCCAAAGTGGTTGAACAAGTTTACATTCCCACCAACAATGAAGTAAGGTTCCTTTCTGTCCACATCCCCTCCAGCATCTGTTGTTGTTAGAGTTCTTGATTTTTGCTGTTCTAACTGGAGTGAGGTGATATCTCAATGTTGTTTTGATTTGCATTTCTTTTATGGCTAGGGATGTTGAACATTTCTTCATGTGTCTATTGGCCATCCTTCTTTCTTCTTCAGAGAAGCTTCTCTTTAAGTCTTTCGCCCACTTACTTATTGGGCAGTTGTTTCTTTGAGGATTTGTTGTTGGGTGGTTTAATTTTTTGAGATTCAAGTATATTTTAGATATGAGACCCTTGTCCGTTATATGGCTAGTAAAGATCTTCTCCCAGTCCGTGGGCTTTCTATTGATCTTGCTAGCTATGTCATTTGCCCTGCAGAAGCTCTGCAACCTTATACAATCCCATTTGTCCAGCCTTTCTTTGATTTGTTGTGTTTCCGGGTCTCTATTCAGAAAATTTCGGCCTGAGCCAAGGAGACCCAGGGTTTCTCCTATTCCATCCTGTAATGTTTTCAGAGTGTCTGCTTTGACTTCAAGGTCTTTGATCCATTTGGAGTTGATTCTGGTGCAGGGTGATATAGAAGGATCTAGCTTTAGTTTTCTACATGTAGTTAACCAGTTTTGCCAGCACCATTTACTGAAGAGGCTGTCTGTCTTCCATTCTATTGTTTTAGCTCCCTTATCGAAGATTAGATGGCTATAGGTCTGTAGGTTCATTTCTGGGTTTTCAATTCTATTCCATTGGTCCTGAGGTCTGTTCTTATGCCAATACCAAGCTGTTTTGATTACTATGGCTTTATAGTAGAGTTTGAAATTTGGTATTGATATTCCTCCAGCAGTGTTCTTTCCGTTGAGGAGCGTTTTTGCTATTCGAGGTCTTTTATTGTTCCATATGAATTTTTGGATTGCCTCTTCTATTTCCTTGAAGAATGAGGGTGGAATTTTGATAGGTATTGCGTTGAATTTGTAGATAGCCTTGGGAAGTATTGCCATTTTCACGATGTTAATCTTTCCAATCCAGGAGCATGGGAGGTTTTGCCATTTTTTAAGTTCTGTGTTGATTTCCTTTTTCAAGATTTTAAAGTTTTCATCATAGAGGTCCTTCACTTCTTTAGTTAAGTTAATTCCTAGGTATTTTATTTTTTGTGGGGCTATTACAAATGGAGTTGCTTTCCTAACTTCAGCCACACTTTTCTCATTGTTGGCATACAGAAAAGCCATTGATTTTTGGGGGTTAATTTTATAACCTGCTACTTTGCCAAAGTTTTGAATCAGCTTGAGTAATTTGGGAGTGGAGTCTATGGGATTCTTTAAATACAAGATCATGTCATCTGCAAAGAGGGAGAGTTTTATTTCTTCTTTCCCTATTTGGATCCCCTTTATGTCTGCATCTTGTCATATTGCTGTAGCTAGGCATTCTAATACTAGATTGAAGAGAAGTGGAGAGAGTGGGCATCCTTGTCTTGTTCCTGAGTTAAGAGGAAATGGCTTTAGTTTTTCACCATTGAGTATAATGCTGGCTGTAGGTTTGTCATATACAGCCTTTATTGTATTGAGGAATGTTCCATGGATTCCTAATTTTTCCAAAACCTTCATCATAAAGGGGTGTTGGATCTTGTCGAATGCTTTTTCTGCGTCTATTGAGATAACCATGTGGTTCTTATTCTTGCTCCTGTTGATGTGATGAATAATATTAATTGATTTGCGTATATTGAACCAGCTTTGCATCCCTGAAATGAATCCTGTTTGATCGTGGTGTATGATTTTTTGGATGAATTGTTGAAGTCGGTTGGCCAAAATTTTGTTGAGAAGTTTTGCATCAATGTTCATCAAAGAAATGGGTCTATAGTTCTCTTTCTTTGATGAGTCCCTGCCTGGTTTTGGGATGAGGGTTAGGATGGCTTCATAGAATGTGTTCGGTAGTGAGCTTTCTCTTTCAATTTCATTGAAGAGTTGGAGGAGAATTGGTGTGAGCTCTGCTTTGAAGGCCTTGTAAAATTCCGCTGTGAAACCATCTGGTCCTGGACTTTTCTTAGCTGGGAGGTCTCTTATTGCTGTTTCTATTTCAATGCTTGATATGGGCCTGTTAAGATAGTTTGCCTCATCTTGGTTTAGTTTTGGCATGTCAATATTTGCTAGGAAGAGGTCCATTTCTGTCAAGTTCTCAAACTTATTAGCATAAAGTTTTGAGAAGTATTCCCTTATAATGTTCTGAATCTTGCTTGTTTCCGTGGTGATGTTTCCATTCTCATCTCTGAGTTTATTAATTTGGGTGTGTTCTCTTCTTTTTCTGATAAGATTTGCTAAGGGTCTGTCAATTTTGTTAAGTTTTTCGAAGAACCAACTCTTTGTTTTGTTGATTCTTTCTATAGTTTTTTTGGATTCTAATTCATTTAATTCTGATTTAATTTTGATTATTTCTTTCCGTCTACTGGATTGGGGTTTATCTTGCTGCTCTTTTTCAAGGAGGTTTAGATGTGTCATTAAATTGTTAGATTCAGATCTCTCCAATTTGTTGATGTAGGAGCTCAGAGCTATAAACTTGCCTCTGAGTACTGCTTTTGCTGTGTCCCAGAGGAGCTGGTATTTTGTGTGTTCATTTTTGTTGAATAGCATGAACATTTGAATTTCCTTTCTAATCTCTTCGATGACCCACTCATGATTCAGCAGTGTGTTGTTTAGCCTCCATGTGATACCGGACTTTCTTTGGTGGCTTTTGGTGTTGAGTTCTAACTTTATTCCCTTGTGGTCAGAGAGAATGCAAGGTATAACTTCAATGTTTCTGAATTTAGACAAGTTTGCTTTGTGGCCTAAAATGTGGTCTATTTTAGAAAATGTTCCATGTGCTGCTGAGAAAAACGTGTATTCTGATGCTGCTGGGTGAAATGTTCGGTAAATGTCTGTTAAGTCTAGTTGATCTATGCAGCTGTTTAGATCTGCGGTTTCTCTGTTGAGTTTTTGCCGAGTTGATCTATCTAGTGGGGAGAGTGGTGTGTTAAAATCCCCAACAATTAATGTCTTTGGATCTATATGGGATTTGAGGGAAAGTAGTGTTTCTTTGATAAATTTGGGTGCTCCATTGTTTGGCGAATAGATATTTAGAATTGTAATATCCTCCTGAAGGAGAGATCCTTTAATTAGTATGTAGCGACCTTCTTTATCTCTTTTCACGAATTTTAATTTGAAGTCTATTTTATCTGATATTAGGATTGCAACTCCCGCCTGTTTATGCGGTCCGTTTGCTTGGTAGATTTTGTTCCAGCCTTTAACATTGAAAATGTGTTTGTTTTTACGGGCAAGATGTGACTCCTGTAGGCAGCAGATAGAAGGGTCTTGTTTTTTAATCCAACTAGACAGTCTATGTCGCTTAATTGGAGAGTTCAGTCCGTTAACATTAAGAGATAGGACTGAGAGGTATTTGGGAGTTCCTGCCATGTTATCTACCTTCTTGGGGGCTGCGAAAACTGGGTTCTTCCTATGGTTCTTGGATTCTCAGTTTGGGTGCAGTTTCTTGGCCTTTATTGCGGTCTTGTTGGTTTTCTATGTGTAGGACATCTTTAAGAATCTTTTGTAGGGCTGGTTTGGTAGAGATGTATTGTTTCAATTTTTCTTTGCTATGGAAGGTTTTTATTTGGCCTTCAGTTATGAAGGAGAGTTTAGCTGGGTACAGTATTCTTGGTTGATAGTTGTTTGTTTTTAGGGCATGGCATACATCATTCCAGGCTCTTCTTGCTTTGATTGTCTCTGCTGAGAAATCTGAGGTGATTCTAATTGGTTTCCCTTTATAAGTGATTACCCTTTTCTCTCTGACAGCTTTAAGGATCTTTTCCTTGTTCTGAGTTGATCCTGTGTGGATTATAATGTGACGGTGGGATGTCCTATTCTGGTCTGGTCTATTTGGGGTTCTAAAGGCTTCTTGTATCTGGACAGGCCTATCTTTTTGCATGTTTGGGAAGTTCTCTGCTAGGATCCTGTTAAACAGATTTCCTAGACCATTAACTTCTGTTTCTAGGTGCTCCTCTACACCCATTATCCTTAGATTAGGCCTTCTGATGGTGTCTTCCAGGTGTTGGATAGATCTATCATATTTCTTGGACTTGTCTTGGATGGTTGTATGTTCTTTCTCTATAATATCTAGGCTGTCTTCAATCCCTGAGATTCGATCTTCTGCATGGTCTAACCTGCTGTCAAGACTCTCTACTTTGTTTTTCATCTCTTTTCCTTCTAGTTGGTCAGCTTTGATGGCTTCAAGTTCTTTGTTGAAGCTCTGTTTTACGTCTTGTATGAATTTCTTTACTTCCTTAATTTGGTGTTCAGTGTTTGTCCTCAAATCACTTAGTTGATTGGTTATGGTTTCTTTGGGCTCCCATTCCTTCTGTTGGGTTCCATTCAGCATTCCCTTTGTGGTCTCCCTGACTTCCTTCAGCTCTTTGTTAATGGATTCCATGAATGCCTTTAGTGATCTTTGTGTGTTCTCTACCTGGTCTCTCAATTCCTGTATTACTCTTTGATTAGCTTCCTCCCGTTCGTGGGATTCCTGCAGATCTCTTTGAGTGTTCTCAGCCTGCTCACGCCATTCCTCTCTTTCTCTTTGAGTATTCTCAAGTTGTTCACGCAAATCCTGTATCAGTTTTTGAGTAGCTTCCTCACGCTTATGATATTCCTGTATAAACTTCTGGGATGCCTCCTCTCTCTCCCTATCACGCTCATACAGAGTCCTTTGTACGTTGTCAAACTTTTCATTTATCATGTTTGCCAGCAGTGTTTGTAGAGCTGTTTGGGAACTCTCCTCTGGATTATTCATTATCTGTTCTAACCCCTGATTATCAGGATTGGGAATTGAGATACCCGAATTTGCCATTTTTCTTGTGTTTTTCCGGCTTACTCTGCCCATTTGAGATGAAGATAGCACCAGTTTTGTGCTAGAACACTATCTTAAGGCAACCATCAACCAAAGTTTGCATTTGTACAGTCAATAGTCTACAGATACAATCTAGTTCAACAGATACATCTATTCGACATCAAACAACTATATGTTAAAGGACTTCGAACCGCAGAGAAGAATTTGGAAAACCAGAAATTATTAGGGTTAGGGAGAGATGTGGGTAAAAAATAGGAATAGATTGGTGTGGGGAGGCACAGGGAGAGTTAACTATGTCCTAATCACAATGCAGGAAATAGGTTGGGTAGGATGTAAGTAGAGAAAGAGAGAAAAAAAAGAAAGGGAAAGGGGAATGAAAAGAGACCAGAAAATAAAATAGAAACGTAAAAATTAATGTTATTTTAGAGATTAAAAGACCATCTATTTATAGAGGAATATGAATATGTTGAGAGAAAGGGAGGGACATAGAGGAGATGAGAAAAACTTTAAAAAAATGCTTAAAATATTATATAGGTATAAAGAGGTAGTACTGCTATTAATGAATTTAAGTCTCAGAGGTTTTGAATTGAGTAATAAGTTTGTGGATTAAGTGTGTACACAATGGGGGATAGGGTCTACTGGTTAACTACGGGTTTATCTGAGGATGTGCAGGACAAGAGTTAAGTCACATAAAGATGAACAAAGAGGAAAAGATGGAAAGGATAGGAAAGTGAGAAGAAAAGATCAGAAGTTCAGTAGAGCTAGAAAAAAAAACAAAAAGATAATTAAGAATGAAAGAAAAAGAGAAAGAAGACAAGAAAAGAAAAGAAAACACACATTCACGTATTCCTAAAATAAAAATTATAAGAGGAGAAAAAAAAAAGTTAATGGAAAACAATTATTTTTTCAGAAGAGGCAAAAATTAAAGATTAATAAAAGTTTTAGAAAAGCAAAAAAAAATTTTATATATATATAAGGTAACAAAAAATGAAAAAAAAAAACAAAACAAGGAAAAGAGAAAAAAAGAAAAGAAGAAGAAGAAAAAAAAAGTTCTTTGATTTTTTTTTTTTTTTTTTTTTTGGGGAGGGGTGGGAAGAGTCCTGTATCTCCCTTTTGTCTGTAACCAGAGTCTGGTTGGAGTCTCTGGTCAGCTTGAGGTCCTGTGGCTTGATTGGTTTCTTAAGTCAGTTTGTTGGAACAAGCAGAAAAATGCTCTGCTTTACCCAAGTTTTTGAGATCCCCCTCCCAGGTTAGTTTACTGGGAGGGTGATCTGCTTTGAGAATCACAAAAGAGGGGGATGCAGTGATGAGGCTAGGTTCTGGGTAGAGTTGAGGCCTTTCAACAAACAGTAGCTTTTCCCTGGGGCTATTTTGTGAAAAAAAAACTCACAGCACCCAGCCTGGAGCCATTCTCAGGGTTTCTGTTTTTCAATTGATTGTGGTGGCTGCTAGAGGGAGGGGCAGCCTCTGGCTCTGGTTACCCGGTGAGGAGAGCCACTCCAATGGCTGGCGCCTGAGCTGGGTGACTTTTCCCTGGATGGAACTGAGTCTGTGAGGTCACTTCGCCGTTAAGTTCTTGTGACCTGTTAAATGACTAGTTTTATTCCAAGGCCTGAGCTGGAGCTAGCCGCTCCTCTGAGCTTTGTCGGTATCCAAGATGGAGATCACCGGTGCTGGGGGGGCGGAGGGGTGGCCTTCCCTCCTCTTCTCCCAGAGAAGGAGTGAGGAAGTGGGGCTTCTACTCACGCGGAGTCTTGGATCCCGGGTCGTCTCTGGTCTGCAAAGTGCAGGATGAAGTTGTCCGCTCCTTGTCGGTTCTTGCTGGTGTTGAGTAGAATCCGCTCGTCCGCTGCGTCTGGCTCCTTCGTCCCGGACTGCGTCTCAGGTATGCCTCCGCGGCGGTGGTCGCCGCTGCGACCCTGCCGCAGCAGCGGCAGCTGCTCAGATGTGTCTGCTTGTCTTCCCCTCTCTTGACTAACTCTCTGTCCTGTGATGGCACACTTGGTGTGATTCTCTGGCTTGGGACTGTTCACTGGAACTCTGAAACTGTTTTCTATGCAAGAGCTTGTTCAGATTCCAGCTTCTCCTCCGCCATCTTCCCGGAACTCCCACTCTGGATATTTTTTATAATAAGATCTCATAGTTTCTCAAGTTCTCGCGAATTGCAAACCTATATGCAGTTCCTACCATAGGTAGAAAATGAAAGCTACAAATCACCATGCCCAGCTCAAACTTTTTAAATTCAAGTACAAATATTTACAAAAAAATGACCAGGTAATGAAGCCTTTCTTAATAAAGTATGTGCTTCTTGAAAATACAGAAAGTATTTGTTACATGGAAAAATATCTTTAGAAATATAAGAAAATAAATTTATTTAAATTCAACAACCATACAAAAATTGAGAAAATAATTTTAAATATTCACATGTTAAATATTTTAAAAGCAAAATATACGTGTCTGAATTATTTACATGTGTAAAAATCATTCACAAGTAAATTAACTAATCCTACAACTCTGAGAAAAGCACCCTAAAGAAACAAAAGAAAATAAGTTATTAAGTTCAAATCTTGAAATTTAGAAAATAAAATGAAGTGTACTCTTTAGTTGGCTTAAGTAACTGTAAACCATTTGTCTATCAATGTTATAATAAAATTCATGAATAATGAAAGCAAAAGTACCCATTGATCAATAGCAACAGCAAAAGCATCAGCAGTTGTTTGAGTGTAGAAAAAAAATCGATGGCGGGGATAACAACATTCCTTCCATAAGTAATGATCTCATTACCTTACTTATGTGACTAACCCTTGTGTACATCACCTTTACAATAAAATTAAATTGAATTTAATAATAAACAAAATAATATACCAATCAAGAATTCTTAGAAGCAATTGGTTAAAAACTTTGTAAAAAACTGCTCCAAGTACCCAAGGAATATACTTTGATGATACTAGTTAAATACTTAAACTTCAGCAGTGCTCAAAAAGTTTAAAAACTGTTACACAGTAAAGTAATAAATCAGAATAATAAATTACTATAATAATCATTAGGTGAATTTTTAATGGTAGTCAATTATGTAAGAAATGAGGCAAATTGCCATTCGTTTGCACTTAATAATTGAAAAAGAATTTTCTAGGTCTTTTAAAATATATCACAAGTTTAATGAAGAAACTATTCTGCGACATCGTAGCATAATCAGTTAAAGATGATATTAGAGCAAAGAACAGATTGTACTATGTTTTTGGATGCTAATGTATATACTTATTTTGGTTGTGGGAAATTGTGGCCATTTCAACTTGGGGTATTATTCTTGCTAGGCTGGCATCATATCAGTGTTTAACTTTAGGATAGGGATTCCCTTTCGACAAGAACATTCACCTGATCTGTTGTTAGCCTTCCATTCATCAATGGTATCAGAGTTGTATACCAATTTATCGAGCTTCTTACCTTGGCTGGCCTGGATCTGCAGTCTTTCCAATCTTAGTTTCTATGTAGTGCAGAATGGTGGAAATGATCCAATGCACCCAGCTATAGATAGAGATGGAAGTCCACTAAAATTTGGCCTGGGTTCTGGTGCCAAGCAGTAACAGTATTTTTAAAGCAATTAGACATATATATCACTTAGACTTGTGATTACCTCAGGCAAAGAATTAAAGAGCAGTGAAGCACAGAGGACAGGCAGAATTTTAATTACCTACTCAGAGGGTGAATCAGCATAGCTTGCTACTCTGGAGGCTGAGATCTGAAGACCACTGTTCAAAGCCAGTCCATTCATGAAAATACATGCGATTATCTCCAAAAAACCAGAAGTGGAGCAGAGACTCAAGTGGTAGACCACTATCCTTGGGCACAGAAGCTTAGAGCTAGTGCCCAGGCACTATCAAGCCTCAGGAATGATGAATACATGCATGAGCACATGAACATGCGTGTGTGTGTGCACACCCACAAATACACACCCAAATGAGTATTTCAATGCAGAGTCCTTAATTTTTTCACCTTGCTGTACTTTATTTCCCTGTATTTGTTCACCAATTAACAAAATCAGCTAAGCACCTATTTACATACAACTCATTATGTTTCTCTAAAATCTACTCTCTTTTTGGAAGCCTGCTTTTATTTCATCCAAAAGGAAATTATTCAGGAGGTCAGTTCAGCTCCTTCAACTCTGTAGTGTTAGATGATTGTTTAGGTTCTTCCTAGCAATATGATTTTTTGAAATCGTACATAAAGCAGCATATTTCTTTCACGAGAAAGGAAGCCTCTGTCAAACAATTAATAATAGGTTTTTCTCCTCCTGGCAAGCATCTGTAGTTTTATCATCTTCATAAAATTCATGATCAGTTTGTGTATGCCAAAGACTGCTCTGAAAATAAAAAGACCCTTATCAGCTCTTAGCATTCATATGTCATTCATAGATATGAAGGTGTTTAAATATTTTTGAAATTTCTTTGGACTAAATAATGTTCACCTTGAATATCTTGAGAAAGAAAAATTGGTTTCTCAGCCCTTTTGGTAAGAACTGGAGTGAAAGAAACAAAAGGAAAAATAAGGAAGAACTAAACACATACATTCAAATGAAACAAGACAACCCAAGAAAACACAAATTAATTCAGTACAATCAGCTATGATAAGCTTATGAAAATTCTGACTCTATGGGAGTGCACTGTTGTGAGGATAGTGGTTAAATCCCAGACTGAACAGAAAGATCTGTACACAATGTCAGGCACCTGTTATTCTAAATTCAAGGAAGAATAACATAAAGTGGACTGAGCCCACGATCATACCCAAGTAGGAAGCCAGATTCTATCTGAAAATTAATCTGGATAATTTAGGGCTGGGGCATGACAAAGTGGTAAGAACATCCATGTAGGAGACAAAAGACACCCAATTCAAACTCCAACATTATGTGTATTAAAGAAAAAACCTATTACTTTACATAATTGGAACAATAATAAGATTTGAGTATTTGAGTGGAGAAAAATCCATGAGACAGATAGAGTGAACCCATGTTGCAATGCTTTCTACTTAAATGAAAATCTTATGTGATACTCCAGGCATAACAGAGTTACCTTGCAAATGAGCATAGATGTGCATTTGGGTGATGGAAATACTCTACTTACATAGAGGTAAATTAAATATTTTTTTGGTAGATTTTAGTTCTTGAACTAAGAGCCTGGGTGAAGTCCCTGAGCTTTTTCTCTCAATGCTACCACTCTACTACTTTGAGCCACAGTCCAAATTCTGATTTTCTGTTGGTTGTTTGGAGATAAGAGGCTCATGGACTTTCCTGCCCAGCATGGCTTCAAATCCTGATCGTCAGATCTTAGCCTCCTGAGTTACCAGGATTCCAGGCATGAGACATCAATGTTTTTAATAAGTTAGTAAATTGTACAGTTACAGAAATTATAAATTATCATTATAACCTGTATAATATATGTGTGTATGTACACATCAATGCAAACGGAAAGAAATATTTTAATATATTCAAATCATCCTTCATTATAAAATAAAATGGCAACAAACATTAATGAGGAGCAAAACAAAGGGAATTGTCACATGTTTCTTGTTGTTGAATGGAATATGAATTGTGAGAATTAGTTTGTGAAAACCATCTTTCCTTTAACACAATGGATAATGGCTATTAATTCCAATACATTTATTTACCCATATTGTGCATCCTCACAGATAGTGTCAAAATCAAACCACATATTTTGTCTTTGTATTTAAATCAACTGTTATAATTTAGGGGATAGATGAAGTAATCAAATAAAGATTAATATAATAGTAAGTGAGGTTATGAGTCAGAAATGATAATTATTTTAAATATGATAATAGCTAATTAAATTTCTTACATAAAATCTATTGTCATGTCTCTCATTCCCACATTACGAAAGTACATAGAAGGTTCTCACTAAATTATGTGTCCAATCATGAAAAAAATGTATTGAAAGAATATGGGCACCGTGTGGTTTTAACTTATTGAGACTGATAGGAAGTAGTGTGTTTTTGAGGACTTGCACAATGTTGTGATGGAGATGAAGGGTGGGATGTACTTATTCTGTAAAATTGGCTAGAGGATTGCTCCTGGAAAAATAGTGATGAATTCTTCCAAAATGTTACAGTAAAATCACTTTCACAACCATGTTCACTGTTGCACTGTTCACCATAGCCAAGTTATGGAAGCAGCCCAGATGCCCTTTGGCAGAGGACTAGTTTGAGAAAGTGTGGCACATATACAAAATTGGATTGCTCCTATCCATAGAGAAGATTGTTACATCATTTGCAAAGAAATGGATAGATCCAAAAATATGTTAAATAAACGAAGTCAGAGCCAGACAAATAAAGGACCCATGATCTGTCGTGTATTTGGAAGCTAGAACTTTATGCAAGTTTACACATCAGAATTAACCAAAGCATACTATTTACAGAGGAGGAGTTAAAAGGTGTAATTTCTTGTAAAATTGAACTTTTAATCCCACAAAATGAATACCAGGAAACTATCACTCAGAAGACGTGAGGGAAAGTCAAAGGGAAGAAATAAAGAGTGTTATGGAGGAAGAGTGTGAGGGCATAACATTCAATGCAGATAGTATGAAACTTGAAAAAATGAAAGTGGAATGTGGAAAGGTATGTAAAGATCCCTTATACTCATAAACTGATTGTTGAATGGAAATTCCTCATACAACTGTTTGATTAAAATTTAATTAAAAACAATGTAGACATCTAATCTTAAACTGTGTTCCCTTAAACCATGAGTCAATATAATAGTTTCCTCCTCAAAAATTTTCTTTGCAGGTATTTTCCTTATAATGACAGAAAAGTGAACAACGCAATGAATATCAGTACATCACATTGCATATCCTAAATAGATGCAATATAAAAATCACATTGAAAATGTAAGAATTCATCACATGATAAAATAACAGGTAGAAAGTATCAAATGCTGATTGTTTTTCCAAGTACTTTACCTATGGTATCTAATTTAATCCTCACAATAATTCCATAAAGTTGAACTATTTCTATTTTTAATTCTCAGATGATGATACTGAAGTCTTCACAGTTGGAATTACTAGTATAATATTGCACACATGGTAAGTGTTAGCCTACAGCCAATTTCCACCATATCAAATAACCTCATTGTATTTTATGACTAAAATTCCAGCACGTTGCCTACTAATTATAGGCAAAAATCCCAGAATTATTTGTGTATATTCTGATAATATTTCACTTTATCTTTGTTAGAAAATAGGTAACTAAGCCGGATGCTGGAAGCTCACACCTGTATTCCTAAGTATTCAGGTGGCTGAGATCTGAGCATCCCAGTTCAAAGCCAGCCCGGGCAGGAAAGTCCATGAGACTCTTATCTTTAATAAACCTCTAGTAAACCGGAAGTGGCACTGTGGCTCAAGCGGTAGAGCACTGACCTTGATTCCAAGAGCGCAGGGACAGCGCCCAAGCCCAGAGTTCAAGCCCCACGACTGATCAAAAAAAAAAAAAAACTAAACAGGTAATTGTAATATGAAAACTAAAAGTTCATAAGCAATTTATACCTCGCTGGTGAAAGGTACTGCTAAACTATAACATTCTTGATTTCTAGCTCAAAATACTAGAAATCACATTCTATCGCATGAGTCATCACTGCACTGCCTGGGGACCCCATGTCTGTTTAACACTGTCATACTGAAAGAATGACTTGCCCAGGCAGTCATTCCTGATGGAAACACATTGCAGGTCTTATGGACCAATCATTTCCACATTGTAGCCCACCTAAATTGTCTACCATTAGAGGTATTTTGATTGCTTTTTATACACAACATTTTGACAGAAATATACTACTTTAAAATATTATTAAAGTAAGACTGACATAAAAATCGCCTTTGGCTCCAGGTAAATATTTTACCTTTCATATACCCCAAAATGCAGTCTGACCTATTATTAATGTTAGGAATGAGAGGTTAAAAATCATAGACACCAAGACCTAAGCATGAATTAAAGAGTCTCCAATTTGTGAATACAATTGTTTTAAAAAGACATCAATACTACTGCATTTTTAAAATTCTCTATGATAATGATAACGTTAATGATAATGATAAAGTATTAGCACTTGCAAATAAGTCATTTTCTTGGGAATAGGACACAAAACACAAGATTAATCCTAATCATTTTAAAAGACCTTTATTTATACTGCAAATTCCCTCTTAAAATTATAAAAGTTCTAAAACTAACTGAAGTAGAGAGACACAAAGAAAATAATGCATCATCTACATTCAAAGGTCTGTGTTAATAGAAAAGAAAGTTATAACAAAAATTAGCTTACCAAATTCACTTACATTCTTTTATTCTATTTCATTTACTTTCATAACATCTGAGTTTTCATAAAATGATGCATAAAAAGCCTATATACCTACTTACATTTTCTGATCTTAACAATATTTATTTCAAAAATGTCTTTAGCTATATAGTCAATGAACTGAAATAGTACTAAAATATTCAAAGGCTTTTCAGTAATTTACTACTCACTCTGGGATGTTATTTATATTGGAAAAAATATCCAAAATGCGATAGTTAAAGTTGCGATAGTTACTTCCATAAAAGAGCCATTAGTGAAGATCCCTTTGCATTTACAAAACAACTTCAAACGCATCCACATTCTTGATGTGACACATGCTTTTTGTTTGTTTGTTTGTGAAATGTATATCTAACAAGCATTTCCACAATACTGATTTTCAGTCAATATGATGGGATATTCAAACCTAATAAATATGGGGTTGATTATCTTAGAATAGATATGAACTTACAAAGGAAGTTATTTTCAAAAGAAATCTGGAAAGAGTTTATCCACCTTGTGCTACACAGAAATAACCAGAAAGTAATACTTGTGTGATCTGGTCGGTCAAACTCACTCCGTGAGTATATCTTAAATGTATAAACAATTTAAGAGGTCAAATACATATTTGTACTGACAATCATCTTACGGCAATAACTTGCTACCTAATTATGTCTGTATCTTCTCACCTAACATATAGTAAGAACTGAATGTGGTCTCTTTTTATCTAAATTAATGTTGTAAATGCTTTGATTATGATGATGTTATAATTTGACAACTAAACTGTACAGAAGGGTGGTTCCACTGACATGACATGACAGAACACTGATAAATAAAATATTGCAACACAGTTAGCTCTTTTTAGCCTCAACTTGTCCACATTGGCAAGCAATATTGCCACATCACACGCACACATATACACATAAATGTGCGCACATGTACACAAACATATACATGCATGGTAAATTCAGGGTTTATTGTACAAAGAAGTTCAAATAAAATATTAGTGATTAGGACAAATGATAATTTTCCTTATTACAAAATAATACACAATCCAGTCACTACGGGTGTTACATTTTGCTTGCTTTGCCACATGTGACCACTTAATTTATTTTAATTAATTAATTCATTCATTTGTTTGGTGTTAATATTAAGGCTTGAACTCAGGGCTTGGCTCTGTCCCAAAATTTGTTGTTTTTTCGTTTTAGTCTTCTCAAGGCTAGCATTTAACATCTTGTACCACAGTTCCATTTCTAGCTTTTGCTGATTACTTTCAAATCAGAATCTAATGATTATTTTTTGCTTGAATTGGCTTCAAATCACAATCCTCAGATTTCATCTTTCTGAATAGCTAGGATTAAAGACATGAGCCAACAGTGTGGCTTCTACTTTTTCCTCTATAGTTATCTAAAGCACATACTTTGATAGTAATTTAAAACTTCTTAAGACCATAAACAAAAAATACCATGATATAATATGAGAAATCACTATTGAACATATGAACTTTAAGAGCTTTCTAATAGATCCATTAATTATTGTTATCCAACATTAGAAAAAATGTATAATGCAGTAGTAAAATAGAAGTCCTTTGTAGGACTACTTAAATTCCTTGATTTTTTAAAGACACTTGTTTTCATCTAAAATGCAGGCCTGTTTATTGTCTTCATGTGATTTTCATGATTAAAGTTGCTTAGTTACAAGTCGAAGAGGATTTGTAGTATTTGCTATCAATTAAATCTCACCTTTTCTTCTTGGAGAATATAATGATTAAAGCAATAATTCAGAATCACCAAGCAATAGTTCAGAATCACACTTCCAGCGCAAATGGCAATATCATTTTCCACAAAGTTTTGCCACAGATACAATCTGCCTGCTTTTTCTAGCTGCTTTCCTAGCCTGGACATATTCTTTAATTGTACAGGAAAAGTGTGATTCAACTGATTTCAGTCAGATCTGTTACTAGAATTATTAATTATTTAGATTCTTGTCTGTAATTTGGTAAAAGCCATTTCTCTTTATGTAAGCTACTAACAATGTATGTACTAATTTCAAGTAAATACATACATTCTATTTCCAACTTTTCAAAAAATAAAATTTTGTTTGTTGTATAAATTAATCAGAGGTATGGATTTTGTGGCTAGCTAAATCATTGCACATCTGTCTCTCTCTTCCTTTCTCTCTTTCATGGTTCTCATAGATAATATAATTGCTTCATAATTATCTTAATTTAATTTGCTTTTTTATTTTTGGTTGCAACATTTCACTTTCTGCTCTGCCATTTCTTAAATCATTTAAATAGAAGACATTGTTTCATATTTTCTCATTCCTAGAATAAGCTGAACCTGAAGAGACCACTGGTCCTCATTTTCAGCCTGTACCTTTGAATACCGAGGAACATCTTTCCTCTTCTCTCCATCAATTCCCTATTCCCCAGTTAGAATAATTTAGAATAGTAAAAAGACAAAAAGAGAATATAAATGATGGTGAAAAAACATATGCAAATGTTCATTGGATATTTCTGACCAGTTTAAACTACGTGAACTACTAGGGAAATACATGGACACCTCATTCCTACTGGCTCTCAAAGTCATTGGTTAGGCAACTCATGATGATAAGGAACAAGATGAACAAGTGAGGAATGGTATCAATTGCAAGAAAAAAATGGAGAAGGATTCAAGCAAATTTCTTCTTTGGGCTGCCAAAAATAATCGGCTTACTACAGTGCAGAGACTATTTCTCAAAAATGCCACTCATGTGAATACGAGGTATGACAGTGAGTATATCCCTCTTCATCGAGAAGCCAACAGTGGACACTTAGACATTGTCCGTGAGTTGGTGGCTCAAGCGGCACATGCAATAACTGTAGATGGCTGGACAGCCCTTCACAGTGCATATATGTGGAATAATGCCAGAGTGGCTTCTTACTTACTTCATCATAATGTAGATACCAATGCCAAAACTGAAGGCCTCTTGACCCCCTTGCACCTTGCTGTTGAGAATTGAGATAGCAAAGATATGCTGGATCTCTTTCTGTTGAAGCATTATGTCAAACCAGGCCTGAAAAACAACTTGGAAGAAACTGCATTTGGTATTCCCAAAAGGATAAGTATGTATCACTACATCTTTGAAGTTGTGGAAGGCTGTACAAAATGTTCTCCTAAGTCCTAATGGTTCGGTTAAGTTTCTTAAATTTCAAAAATGTCAGTACATACTTTGTGCACATACAAAATATTTTCACAATCCAAATAACAGCAATATCCTTTTTTGGACGGTTGTGGGGTTTGAACTTTGGGTCTTTGCGCTATCCCCGTACTCTTCATTTCAAGGCGAGTGTTCTACAGCTTGAGCTACAGCTTCACTTCCAGTTTTCTATTGGTTTATTGAAGATAAGAGCCTTATGGACTTTCCTGCCCGGCCTGGCTTTTAACTTCAATCCTCAGGTTTCATCCTCCTGAATAGCTAGCATTACAGGCGTGAGCCACCGGCACTTACTGTAAAAATTCACGGATTCCATGGAATTCTTCCAAGTAAATTGCTTGCCTTTGATTTCAAAATGTATTCAAGAAGTTTTGTATACATCTATAATGATATCTACAGACTTTGTGATTTTTTCAATCAGAAGTAATTTAAACTTATCTGTAGTAAAGAAACTAAAGTATTTCTGGTCATTGTCTGAAAAAAGCATATTTTAAAATATTCTATATTCTATGTTTGTATAATGTCCATAATCTATTTTATTCTTCCTAGATATACTTTGAGTTTTACATTGTTTTATAATATGTAGGTTCATTAATGTGTCCTTTCAGATTGCATTCCATATAGAAACAGTTTAAGATTCCTTTTTTTCCTAGGTCCTTATAGTATGATTTTTTTGGGATAAAATATCAATGGTGTCAAATTTCAAAAGTTTTGTAAAGGTTATGTAAAAGGTTTTGTAAAGGCCTTTCTAAGGTGAAGATTTAATACACTGATGTCAAACTTACTTTTAATTATATGAATTACGTGTATTGTTACACTTCTAATTTTGTAATCAACTTTTTAATAACTGCTTTTCTTTTCTTGTATCTGAAGAATGAAAAATATGGAATACTTCATAAATCTACATATCATCCTTGTGCAAGTGCCATGTTAAACATTTATTGAAATTAGTGTATACACTGCTGAAACATGTAGTATCCTCTAAATTTAAGTAGTTAATGATGCAATCTTATACAGGCTTATATCCTTGTGTTCCTATTTGTAACAAGAAAACCTTATTGTTCCTAACAATGCTATCGATCTTATTTCCCTATAATTCTCGGAATAGTGGAAAAAATTATATTTTTCTGTCGATTGCTTACATTTGCAATTTTTTGTCAATGACTATTTATTTTTATTTTTTTATTTTTATTTTTTTATTATTTTTTGTGAACATACTGTACAGAGGGGTTACAATTACATGGGCAAAATAATGAGTACATTTCTTTTTTTTTTTTTTTTGTCGGTCGTGGGGCTTGAACTCTGGGCCTGGGCGCTGTCCCTCAGCTCTTCAGCTCAAAGCGAGCGCTCTACCACTTGAGCTACAGCTCCACTTCCGGTTTTCTGGTGGTTTATTGGAGATAGGAGTCTCACGGTCTCTCCTGCCCGGGCTGGCTTTGAACCTCGATCCTCAGATCTCAGCCTCCTGAGTAGCTAGGATTACAGGCATGAGCCACCAGCGCCCGGCCCATGAGTACATTTCTTACCAAGCATTGCAGCCTCCTCCTTTGTTTACCCTTCACATCCCTTCCCAGCCTCCCCCCCACCCATTCCCACCCCCACCCTACCCCACCCCCCACCCCCCACCTCGCACCAAAGTTGTAAAGTTTGTTTTCGACATGACAACTTGTACTTTTCATAGTTGCAACGGGTCCACCTGTATCCTTAAGCGACTTGTTTTCCCCATCTCCTCCACAAATTATACCGACATCAAATATAGTGAAAGCAGGGGTTATACTGTGAGGGAGGGACATACAAAGCAACAAAGAAAAAATCTTATAAATGCATTAGAATCAAATGCATGAAAGAAAAACACATTTAAATACATATCTAAGGGAACATTTTCCTAACATCTCATTATCTGACCTTTTCTGCTTGACTCATACATATACTAGATATTGCAAATATGGGAAAACATGGGACCTATGTTTCTTTGGGCTTGGCTTACTTCACTTAATATAATTTTTTCCAAACCTTTCCATTTCCTAATAAATGGGGAAATGTCATTCTTTCTGATGGAAGCATAGAATTCCATTGTGTATATATACCACATTTTCTTGATCCATTCATCTACTGAGGGACATCTGGGTTGGTTCCTGATCTTAGCTATGGTAAATAATGCTGCAATAAACATAGTTGTGCTGGTAGCTTTAGTGTGGTTTTGTTTGTAAACATTTGGGTAAATGTCCAAAAATGGGATTGCTGGGTCATAGGGGAGCTCTATGTGAAGTCGTTCAGGAACCTCCATACTGCTTTCCAAATTGGTTGAACAAGTTTACACTCCCACCAACAACGAAGTAAGGTTCCCTTCTGTCCACCTCCCCTCCAGCATCTGTTGTTGTTAGAGTTCTTGATTATAGCCATTCTAACTGGGGTGAGGTGATATCTCAATGTTGTTTTGATTTGCATTTCTTTTATGGCTAGGGAGGTTGAGAATTTCTTCATGTGTCTATTGGCCATCCTTCTTTCTTCTTCAGAGAAGTTTCTCTTCATGACTTTAGCCCACTTATTTATTGGGCAGTTGTTTCTTTGAGGATTTGTTGTTGGGGATTTAATTTTTTGAGTTCCAAGTATATTTTAGATATGAGACCCTTGTCCGTTGTATGGCTAGTGAATATCTTCTCCCAATCCGTGGGCTTAATTATTATTAATCTTGCTAGCTATGTCTTTTGCCATGCA
The DNA here is from genome assembly GCF_019054845.1 of Dipodomys spectabilis. NCBI lineage: Eukaryota > Metazoa > Chordata > Mammalia > Rodentia > Heteromyidae > Dipodomys > Dipodomys spectabilis. The sequence continues at coordinate 5,466,932 of NW_024870882.1, read as the reverse complement.
GAAGCTCTTTTTCATTTGGGATTTGATCGTACTTTCAAATATTTATAGTTAGGTCCAAAGTTGATGGCTTTTTCAAGTACTTGTGGAGATAATGGATTCAAAGTAAGCCTTGCTTAAGAGCTACTTCTAAATTTCTGCAGCTGAAAATTTTCCAAATGAGGTCTTACTGACACAAATGTCTATCTGACCCTTTACCCTTCTTCCATGTAGGAACAGGCCAACAAGAATATCTTACCTTGACACCCTAGATTGTCTTACTGGAATAAAAAAATGTTGGTTACAAGGGATCACAGAGAGACGAACAGTTCAGACAATACTGTACAGACTAGAAGGTATTTTATCAGAATATAATTATTTTCTATACCTACCATTTCAAAAGTAGCTAAAGCCAAGAAGGTGAAAAAAATTTTCATATGCATGATTACCTAATGTACTGGCCTGTCTATCACCCAAGTAGGCAGGAACTTACACTACTCTTTTTCTATCATCAAATATTTTCATAGTTGCAGAAGTCCATATGTTTCTCCTCATTATTAGTCTTTAAATTGGTAATGTTTTAATCACAATGTTTCCTCTTGCCTCCAGGCTGTAAATCTACAAAAATATTAAACCTTTAGTTCTAACTCTATCCAACACTGAGGTAGAGATAATGGAATAATACTTTAAAACAGAGTTGCCTTTGATAACCTAACCACAAAAGAACAAGGCATAACAAGTGCCTTTTTTATTATCTTATATATAGTCATATATTTTATCTTTATAAGTGCTGATTTTTTTATTTTACATGGTGAAACTTACTAGAATTAGTTGATAATTTGACAAATGAATTGGTATTTCTTTATTACAGTAAGTAGAATTGGAATATAAACAATTATGTTTAGAATATACATTAGAATATAAATAGTATCAATGCAATATCTTCGGTATAAACTTGTGATTCCGTCTAAGTGTTCTTGTCCTTCTGAATTCACATGGAAAAAAAACAATGTTTTCCTCTAACCTATAATGGATTTTATTCTGCTGCTCTGTTTATTGTTTTAACTCGCTTGTCCCAAAATGATTTTCTTCATATTTTTGAAGCATTCCTACTGATTATGCACAAATTTTGCTGATATGATATCTAAAAAATATTATTCTTCTGCAGGACCCTTGAGTCCTAGGATCCCAGGTTCCAGTTACCTACATGATCACCTAGGCCCATGCAACAGGCAAACAGAAAGTAATTGAAAACACATCTCAATTCCTCATTTCTCATATTTTAGGGCCCCAATTCCTTGAGATGCAAGAATTAGCAGTAAGCAATTGTAAAATGCAAGGCAACTTAAAACGAAAGATGAAATCACAAAATCTGAGAGAAAGTACTCTAATTCAAACTTTCAATTTACAGATGACCAGCCCATATGAGTGAACAAGATCACAAAGTGTCATAAGATTATTTTTAATACTCCCCCTAGTGACTAATGAAATATTTAGGTCCAGAATAAGTGGGCCAAAAAATAGGTCCTGGAAGGAATCCTTAATTGGTCTACCAAGAAGCAGAAAACTTGACTTAGAGGTCAAATGTAATTCAGAAAAACAATTATTGAGAAGATCATTAGGGCTTCAAAACACTGGTATTTCAGTACAACTTGGGTTTGTGGTATAAAAATGTTGTTATTCTCAAACCAATGATAATCTCCATTTAATCTCCTGAAAGTGTATTCCTTTTCAAATAAAATTTTTAAAATCACATTCAGCAAAATAACATTTGACAAGTAGATGATACTTACATTACAAGCTTTTCAAGTGTAGGGAGCAAGTTACAATAGAGTTGATTTATTTAACCAGCACTAATGCCAAAAAGGTTCAATGATTCATTAAAGTGTAGAAATAGTACCACCTACCATTTGTGTTGTTCAGTAGGTGCCTTCCAGAAATGTGTTAAATAGATAAGCCTCCCATATTTCAAACCCAAAAGTTAGCTAATAAAGTAAATTTAATCACTTAAGAAGGTACATTTTAAAAAGTCACAAATAATTGCCTTATCATATGTTGTTTTATGTTTTCCCTATATGTCTAACATAGTAAGAAATATGAATTTAAGTCTTGAATTTGGGTACTCTTCAGAGATGTGACAAACATAAAATCTGTCTTCTATTTCTATCATATTCCTCTTTAGTCGTAAATTTAGTTTTCTTCTTTTTCCAAAACTTATAAGTAGTAGAAAGTATTATCCCATGTAAAATAAAATAATCACAAACCATTGTACAAAACCATTTATAAAAGCTGGTAGTTAGGAATATTTTCTAAGACATTTTTAAACTTTCTTGTTGACTGAAGATTAATCTTCCAAATGGATAATAATAAAATCATGTCTAGGTGCTTCACGTCTCCAGTCTTGCAAATAGTTACTGCAGATGAATGAATTATGGAAATGTAAGCTGACATCAGTTCAAGTATATGCAACATTGACATTCCATGGAATGTATATAAAGCTTGTAAACTGTTAACAGACAGTTTAACAGGATGACTATTAGGAAGTTGAAAGCAGAGAGAAATAATAGTAAAGACATGAAATGAATGAAAAATGGAACAAGGGGCTAGTACACCTAAAATACTCAATGTACACGTATGATAAAGGAATTGATAAATCAGATATAAATCTTGGAGAGGGGGTTGGTTGAGAATGATAGGAGTGACTGATCTAGGAGCATTCGACAATTAGATGGATATATTTAATTGCAACATACTTGCACAACCTTTTAAATTCAGTTAAAAATAAAACAAAAAACAAAAACACACAAAAATCACAAACAAACAGCAATCTCTAGAGAGTATGAATATGACCTCTCAAAATTTTAAGCAGTTAATGAAGAGCAGTCTTGGGAAAATCAAACTAAGCTGTTCAAAGTGGGCAGTTAGGGGTAGGGGAGAATTTTGAACAGATTTAAGTAGATTGTCTCAGATTATAAATCATCTACATCTGCTGCAAATATTATCTTTCTTCTGCGAGTTCTCTTTGTCTGAACTGGATACTCCAGTCCTGAGACACCCTTGATAGATTGTGAAGATAGAATGGAAGAAACAAGCTCAAGGATCCATTACGCCACTGGACAGAAAACAATCCTCGATGGTTACTCTCATCTCTCTACACTACTCTTTCTTCATACTTTTAAATAAATTCATTTTGAATTATATTGTTCCTTCTTTGTTTTGGCAAAGTAATTGGTCAAAGTAATTCCCTAAACATTATTGGCCATTTTTCCATCATGCTGTTTACATGTCCAAACGAGTCCAGTAAACTTCCCTCTTGCATTTGGTTGCCATGAAACAACATCTATATTAATGAGGAGAAATCTAATGTAAACCTTTTCTCCAGAAAACCAGTCCAAGAAGCTGTGATCACAAACATTTGGCTTCATTTTTTTCCTTTTTCTTTTACCTTGAAAGTCTTCTTGTGTCTAAAGCCCAGAAAAATAAGAACTCCATCACTCTTTGGTTCAATCAATTCAAAGATATATTTTGCTAACATGATGCTTAGAGGAAACCGAAAAATTCTGCACTTTTATGTTCTCTCTTATGACTCTCGTTAGATACCATATCAGGAACAGTGAAGTGATTCTTTGCAAAATTATTTCAATAGATTATTTTTCTCTTGATCTTGCATTTGCTCTATAATATGTATGGAGGAGAATAGTATTAAATCACTCATACCTGGGAAGACAGTGTCTGGTAGAAAGGACAATGCTTACATGTTCTACTTCTATGTCCTCCTCCTAGCTCTTGCCTGATTTCCAATTATTCACAGCTTCTTGGCTTCAAGTCTAGTGAAGCTGAAGGACTATAAATCCTCCCCCACTGCTACATGTTCATGATTTCTCTTTTAAAAGTCTTTTAAGTTGCCTCTTTTGGATGTGGAATTTATTTTCATGTCTTCATTCAATCTGTTCTGCGTTGTAGTGAGCCAAATCGGCTCTGTAAAATCACTTTAGGTCGCAAAAATATTGACAAAATGTATATCAAAAAGTTTTGGCCTCCCTCCACTGCTGAAGCCAATACACTTAGCTAGGGCTTCTAAGAACACTGTTTTCTGACATTTTCAATTTGTTCAATTCTTTTCCGAACCCAAAACTTTTTTGTCTTATGTAAGAAGAGAAGTCTTCACTACGTCACTATTATATTTTGTGTGCCACTTACAAATGTGAAATTATTGGTTTGAAATATCCAATAGATTTTTTGTGTGTTTCAAAGCTTCACGTGTAAAGATATTGTAGAAAGTGTTACAAAAAGAAAAGTGTAAACCCAATACTTTCTTTCATTGTTAGGGCACTTTCTCCCTAAATATTTTGACCCAAATTATCTTTTTCAGAGTATTACTGTTTGGTAATTAAAGGTTAATTCACAAATTTTGACGTCTTATTTTTTATAAACTTTGAATTTATATTCCCTACAACCTTGTTTCACACAGTGAGAGGATATTTCCCGGGTAAGGACAATTCTCAAGGGAACCTACAGAATTTACAGCAAGGTTTCTGAGGTTTGTTTAATGTGAAAAAAGCCATCTTCATCCTCATTGCTCCCTCTCTACTAAGTCTCTATGGATTTCTTTGCATGAAAGCCTATTCTCCCAGGCAATTTTTTAATAGGCTAAGTTGTTAAAAATGTTTGAACAATTAAAATTTAACTGTCATAACTTTAAAATCCTTTTGAAATTCCTTTATCAGAATCACGAATTCACCAATCCTAATTACACCTTTACCATAAAAAAGTTAACACGTTTTTTTTCATGTTATAGTGTCCATGTAACTATTATTTTCCAATGGCTTTGTTATGCGTACATCTGACCATTTAAGCTGATGCTGAGCAAAATGAACTCCACGATTTGGAAACAGATTTTTTTCATTTGTGGTTGTTGTTTTTGATGTAATATGTGATTTCTGTTTTCTTTGGGTTTTTCCCCTATGGTTTATCCCTGCTGTATTTGATTTTGTATTGTATATAAATTTACCTTAATTAGGAACGGAAGAGGAAAAACAAAATGGTGAGCAAAGGACAAAGGGAAAACCAATGCAATAGCAATATGCAGAAGACAAAATGTTTGAAATGTACATTACAACATGTGAGGGGTGAAGGGGTAAAAGAAAACTGTGAGAAAAATGAGGTAGGAGTAACAAGTTTGAAAAGTTAGGAGTTCACTACCTTACAACTACTGTAACCCCACTGTACATCACTTTGGTAATAAAATTTTAAAAATAAGCTGCATAAAATATAAATTCACTGTACTGATATGGCAAATATTATTCTTCATGTAGTAACTTTTAAAAGTCAATACTATTTGGCATCTAATTTGAATTAATTACCCCTTCTTTATCAGTGGACCATCAACTTGACTGTTATCCAACTAGACAATATTTTCACAATGAACTTGCCAATATTTTGAAAAAAGAATAAATTTAGTATATTCTCATACTAAAACCGAAAACAGTTTATTTCTAAGGAAACCCATAACTTTTAAAAGTAAATAAATTGTTAAGAGGACAGAATATATGTGTTCTTCAAAATTTGTATCAGTAATAACTACTCATTTTTAAATTCTCAACATTCCAAACCTGAGAGGTTCAAACAGTACCTGTTTGCATGTTATGAAATTCTGGAATAGATGCAGTTTCCAATGGGGTCTTACAGATTGAGAAGTCAACAGAAAAATAGAAACATTCTGTTAGAGGATAAAACTATGAAGCATTTGTAATAATTAATTTTTCATGAGTAAGCAATTGATTATCAGTGTAAACCATTATTTCTATGACCGTCAATTCCAAGATTTATGCCATAAAGTCATACTAGCCCAACAGTTTCCAACTTGTAGGGTGTATCTTAAAATTCCTTAATTCACATCATGAATAGCTTATCTCTATAGTGAAAATACTACACCTCTGCTAATGTGATGCCCTCCTTATTCTGGAAAGAACACCATAATAAACTGAGCTGCATCATTTTTCCCACAGTGTTACTCTTGAGATCAGAACACTTGCAAATATTATTTATATTTATACTTTATAACTATATTATATATATTCAGGATGCTAAGAATGTAAAATTATGGTTCAAAGCCCACCCAGGCAGGAAGATTTTTAGACTCTTATCTCCAATAAACTTCTCAGAAAAAGCCAGACACAAGTGGCAGTGAGATTGAAGTGGTAGGGCATGAGCCTTGAGCTCAGCGACAATATCCAGGATGAGAGTTCAAACCCTAGGACAAACCAATAAAACAGAAACAAAAATAAAATTGAACCCTAAACCTAGCATTTTTATCATTGTGTACAGGCGCACATAATTAAGGAAATTGTTTCTTGTTACATATATGTAGAAGAAAGAAGATGTCACGCAATTATTCTATTCATACCATGTTATACCAAAGACTCAAAAAACGCTTCATGTTCCACTTAGGAGTACTGCTTTTCCTATATCAATCCCATAAATCTACATACTGGACTTGGCTTCAATGTTTTAATGTTGTCTTATTTGTAGAGATTTTTATATTGTATTGAACACTTATACTTAAACACAAAACTTCTATTTTTCCTATTATTGCTATTGGTTCTCTTATTTTTACCTCATGTGCCCTTGGGAAATTAATGCACAGCACACACACTCACAAGAAAATCATCTGAGATCTTTCTTACCGTTTAAAATTCACCTTACTTTATAGAGCACTTAAGAAGTTTGAACTCAATCTACTCATGGATAATGTACTTATAAGCAATTTAAATTTCATATTTTCTCTTTACTAAGTTGTCTCTGAAACATGTGTGACCTCATGTCCAAAGCTGTCCTTGTGCTATTTCAATGAAGCCAAAAAGCATTCATTTTATCTGGAGCAGCGCCATATATTCTTACTGGAAGTAAATGGAAGTAACTTTTACTGGATGTGAAAATTGATTCCAGGAGAGGTATTGAACATAGCGGAATGAGAAAATTCAAGTTAACTTTTGCTTTCCTCTTTATTGTAAGAGAAAAGAATCCAAGGCTTGAAGGAACCTCTGTCATTGACTTTTTTGAGTGTCTTCTTTACTCATATAAAACTTCTAGTTGAGAGTATTACAAAAGGAAACAATGGCTGTTTCAAGGCCAGCATATAACAAAAGGAAATAACTTTTTTTTTAAAAGTGTTCTACTACAAAGAAAAAAACCACGGAGGTTAAAAAGTCTTATGGATGAATGTTTCACTCCTGAGGTGATTCTTTTTTGGCAGGAGTCACTTATCAATTCCTTTAGTCTGGTCCTGAATTTTCTATAGCAATAAGGATTCCAAAAAAGCAGGATCCAATGAGTATGATCGGCAAAAGCAACCTTTTCTCAGGCCAGTACTCCTTTAAAGAGGGACCCAAAGAAATACCTAGGATTTCCTTTGTTTGGTTGTTTGTATAGTTTGTGCTGGTTCTGGGGCTTGAACTCAGAAGCTGGAACTCGTCCCTGTACAGTTGTCTTTCCTGCCCACCTGCCCCCAAAACTAGTACTCTACTGCTTGAGCCAAAAATCAACTTCTGATTTTTTGGTGTTTAATTACAGATAAGAGTTGGACAGACTCTCCTAAATGGGTTGGCATTGAGATGAGATAGTAAGAAAGCTAAGTGACATCAATTGTATAGACTTCTCTTTTGAACCAAGAAATATTAGGTGAAGTTTATTATAAAACCAATGTTTGACAATTTTTAAAAGAGAATATGTCCAGCAAAGAAGCCATGACTTAAATAACTCAGCAAAAGTAGGTGCACTGAATCATTTAGGAATTACTTTCTCTGCTTGGGAAGATTAATCTTGAATTCATCATTCCTTTTGGGGAAACAAAGTTTTATTTGCACTTTTTTGTTGGTTGTGAGGCCGGAACTCTGATCCTGGTCATTGTCCCTCAGCTCTTCAGGTCAAGTTAAGTGCTCTACGACTTTAGATACAGCACCACTTCTGATTTCCAGTGGTTAATTGAAGATAAGAGTCTCATGGACTTTCCTGACCAGGCTGGCTTTGAACCACAATCCTCTGGTCTCAACCTATTGAGTAGCTAGGATTACAGGCATGGGCCACCAACACCTCGCTCATATTTGCATTTATTGCAGTTAATGACACTAAGTAGACAAAGAATGGAAATCTGAATCAAATGATGTGACATTGTAGCTTTTCAGAAAAATTGAGATAGCAATAAATATGTCCTCCTTTTCCATTTTGTTATATTAATGGCTCATGAGCTATGGAAACCTTACATTAGCATTCTCTTACATATGTGAAGGTGTATTTAGTATCAGGAAATGTTCATAGAGATATAGAGAAAGACAGATTTTTAGAAAACAAAGGAGATCAGGTATGAAAGAACAGCAAAAGAGATACATTTATCACCCAGAGATTAAGAACTAGCTTAAGAGATTTAGAATGCTAAAGGCAATGAGCAATAACCTTGGTTGATAACTAATTCTTCAATAACCAAAAATGGTTCCCTAGAACGCTTTCTGCTATATCTTAGTTACTATTATTTATTCCTTCCACCTGGAGTTATTCCTTCTCTTCTGTCAAAACTGTTAATTAGCCGCTGCTTTTTGGTGCTATGACTGGCCTACAAAGTTTCCAAATCTCAGTTTACCCTTCTCATTGTGATTAGCAGTGACAACTGAAAAGCCTGGAATCTTTGAATTTACAGAATTAATCTTCACCTGATATCTAAGCCCATTCCTGGCATTAACTGTCATGACCTAATGAAAAAACATTTTTTTCAAAACAGTATCGTAATATAAGTAAAGTACATGAATTAGGGACTATTGTCAGGTATCAGTATGGAAGGAGGAATTATATATTTCAAGTATGGGTTCTTTATTTTGCATTTAATAACTAAATGTTTATTGTTGCTTCTGTTGTTGTTGTTGTTGTTTTGCCAGTCCTGGGGCTTAAACTCAGGACTAGGGAATTATTCCTCAGCTTTTTTGTTGTTGTTGTTCAAGGCTAACACTCTACCACTTGAGGCACAGCACCACTTCCAGTGTTTCTTTTTCTGTTTTTGTGGTACTGAGGAATTAAACCCAGGGTTTTGTGCATGCTAGGCAATCACCGTACCATAAAACCACATTCACAGAGCCCTAAATGACTTCCTTAAAATGGCATTACATTTTCATTCCATAACTATATATCATAATTTTGGCCAGAAATTTTTGCTAGACAAGGACTTTGAACATAATACTAAGTCCAACAAGGCTAGATGTACAATGAATGACTGTCATGGTCTAGCCATGGACAAAGGGCCTTACCTCATGGAGCTGGTACAACAGACTGAACGAGACAGCTCCTGGCCCACAGCCCACCTCCAGAATTAGAGGGTCTCTAATTCTGGAGCCACAAGGGGATGCTGGCCTCCTCCTCCAGCACCCATTCTATCAGTTCCTTAGAGAGAGAGAGAGAGAGAGAGAGAGAGAGAGAGAGAGAGAGAGAGAGAGAGAGAGAGAGAGAAGGTCAGAATTACACTTAAGGCAGGTGCCAGTGGCTCAGGCCTCTAATCCTAACTACACAGGAAGCTGAGATGTGAGGATCATGATTCATAGCCTGCCCAGGCAGGAACATCTGTGAGACTCATCTCCAAAAGAACCACCAAAAAACCGGAAGTGGTGCTGTGACTCAATTGGTAGAGTGCTAGCCTTGAGCTGTGAAGCTTGGGAACAACAACCAGTCCCAGAGTTTGAGCCCCATGACTGACAAGAAGTGGACCTTCCCATCACATGAAGTGGACTGAATAGCACTCATTGTCCTAAAGAGCATGGCAGAGAAGTCAGACCAAGCTTCTTGTCAGCTGGGAGTCATGAGTAGGTCACCTGGTTTCTCTGTGCCTAAGTTTCTCCAGTTGCAAAACTGAACAAAGTGAAGGATTCCCTTCCTCATAGGGGTAGAGTAATAATGAAAGAGAGCCATGTTTTTTTTTCATAATCCCATACCAGTCGCCCCATTAATAACACACACCATCTAAGCCCTTTCCAGGTATCTTCCTGTCATATGCTCACAGAATTGCTGAGAACAGGATCTGACAGCCCCTCCCTCTGTACCTGGCCCTGCTCTAGAGATCCCTGTGTATTAATCCCTTGTTTCCTCAAAACTGTCCCATGATGATACTGAGGTCCAATAGTTGAGGCCCTACCCCGAGCTTCACCTGTGGTCAAGAATCAGCTGCCATGGACTGAGTTTGGGATATTCCATCTAAACCATTGACTGAGCATGGTGCTACATGTCTATCATCCCAACTACAGAGGACCGGGCCTGGTGGCACATGCCCATCACAGATAGGAGTACCACGATCCAGCCCAGCCTGAGCATATATGAAGTCTTAATCTCGGAAATGCCCGACAGAAAAGCTTGGCTCGCATGGTCAAATACGTGAGTGGCAAGCCTAAGGCCTTGAGGTCAAACCCTAATATACCAAAAAGAACCAGAGGCCCAGTGCCAGAGGCTCATGCCTATAATCCTAGATCTGAAAATCACAGCTCAAGATTTAAAATAGGGTTTGCCTGCCTATCAGACGTCATGATGAGAAGACCCAAAGTCTGACCTATGCTGTTGCACTCCATATTAGCAGGGCTCACATCCTTACTAAGTTCTCTGTCTCCTGGGAAACCAATCCCTAAGCGCCGCACTCCCAGGTCCTCCCAAGCTTCCACTGTTACCAACCAGGCCCAAGGGAGTACACAGCTCCAGGGCACACAGATCCCTTGTTCTTCTAATTTAATATTGCTGAGTCCCCTTCAAGCGTCTTACCCTTTCAGGCCCCCAGACCTCAGCTGTGAAGCCCATGCACCCCTCAAAGATAGCAGGTAGAAGTTACCAAAGCATCCAGCCTCCATGTTACAACCCACTTCTACACACAAACACACTCATTCAGACTGGTGAGAGAAGGCTCGTCCATGCAGTACCTGCAATTTGCCAACTGATCAGTCACTTGAGCACAGTCAGTCTGTACAAGGAGAAAGATCATCTATCTCTCTGTGTCTCTCTGTCTCTCTCTTTGTCTCTCTGTCTCTCTGTCTCTCTGTCTCTCTCTGTCTCTGTCTGTCTGTCTGTATGTCTGTCTCTCTCTCACACTCTCTCTCTCTCTCTCTCTCTCACACACACACACACACACACACCGACTCAGAACAGTGCCTCTCTTGAGTTTGTTGGAGACCAGATGGACCGGGAGGACCAGCATAAGCTGGCAGAGCTGGGAAATGTGATCACCTGGAAGAACTGTTGACAGCTGGGAGGGGTTGAAAGTCCACGTGTATGTGTTTGTGTGTGTGAGTGTGGAGGGATGTTCCCCCCAGATATTATCCTTCTGTTTTGACCCCTGCACCCTCACCTCCCTACTGGGCTTTTCTGGAACCCTCTTCACATGAAAGTGTGACCAAGCACAAAAGACAAGTGCTCACACAACAAGGGGTTGTTTATCTTCTGTATCCAACACCCCCCACCCCCAGAGAAAAGGATAAGACCCCAAAAGGCAGATGTGGACATGCTGCTCCCCATCTCTGACTAAAGCCACCAAGTTCCCACCAGGGAAAGGAAGGGTGCAGACTCACTGCTATGAGTCTCCCACTGTTCCAGGCCAGAGGTTCTGTGGCTCCCACTCCTCACCCAACCCTGTATTTCCCCATTTCCTAGGACACTGGCTGCTAGGGATAGTTTGGGGTCCTCAGGTCTACACCCACACCCACCCCTGGGGCACATTTTTGGCAGGACCTGGGCCAGACTGTGGGACATGGGAGAGGCACAGTTTTGGGGAAAGGGTGGAGGATATGGGGTCACGGGGTGTGGGCATGTGCGGCAGCCACTCACATATGGCACTGGGAGAAGCTACTGGCAGCTGCTCTGGGTGGGGCGAGCAGTGATGGCAGAGGCATGACGGACACTCAGGCCCAGAGCAGAGGACACAGGGGCAAGGACCATGTCAGGGATGCCAGCCGGCAGCACACCAATGCACCATTGCCTGAGGACTCCAAGAACACTGCGGATCTGAGCCAGTAGTACCACCTTTGAAATGCTGTGCTGTGGGGAAATGAGGGAGGGGGCCAGGGTGCGGGCCGGCCTGTGTCGAGTTTGAGCAAAGCCTCTCCACCTAGGCCTCAAGTCTCTTACTCACTATTTAGCCAACTCTACATTCCTCAACTGCTGGTAGTGATTTCATTCAACAGAGGGAAAACCAGTGCTACAGGGAATCATGGAATGTGGGCGTGGCTGCCATTCTTGTATCCCATTGGGCAGAAAGAACCATGAAATAAAGGGGGTGTGGCCAGAATCCTGTGATGCAGGCAGAATGGGCAGAGTCAAGGTGACAGCAGCCCCTTTTCCAGGGAACTCTGTCCAACCATTTGGGGACAAGAGGGTGACCTTATTTACCCAGATGGCTGCACAGATTGTTGTGTATGTCTGTTTGCTGCCAGTCCTGGACCTTGAACTTGGGATCTGGGCACAATCCATGAGCTGCTTTTGCTCAAGGCTAGCCCTCTACCACTGGAGACACACATCTCTACTTCTGGCTTTGCTGGCACTCAAGTTGGAAAGGGGTCTCAAGGACTTTCCTGACTAGGGCGACTTTGACCATGATCCTCCTATCACAGTCTTGTAAGTATCAAGGAGAGCTGGTGAGAGCCACTGGTGCCTGTCTATTCATTGGTCTTGCTGATTTTCTTGGATAGACCGGAGAGTTCCCCATCCCTGGGTTTCAGTGGTAGGAGTTGGAGCCCACAGTTTGAATCTTGGTCCTGCCACCTCCAAATGGCAGGAGATGCTAAGAAACTCATTCTTATTCATATGATTATCAATGAAATGTGATGTATGTCATGATTGAATGGGCAGTTCTTGAATGATTCTAGGATAAAATTATTCACAATTATATTATAGGACACTGGTTGATACTTTATGAAGCATTTAAACAATCCCATTCATTAAACGGAGGCATAATGAAATACCTAAGAATTGGGCCTCAGATATTATAAAGGTGTTATTTTTTCTGCCAGGACTGAAATTTTATCTCATGGTCTGGGTAACACTGTTGCACTGTGAGGGAAGGGGAAGCTTGCCTCCTTGAAGTCAAAAAATTCAAGTCTGTTCCTTAGGCATGAAATCGATCCTCACCACTAGAAAACATCCTATTTGTGTACATTTTAAATATATGATTTATATTTATATACATATGTTGACTCCATATTTTGTTCAGTGTCTTAATTTATTTTATTTTTTGTTTTATTCATGTATTGACTTCATTTGATTGACTATTATGACACATAGAACAGTGATTGCATTGATTACATAGGATAGAGTCTGCATATTTATTCCACTTCATACCTGACACTCAGGACTTTTACAAAAAAGGAAAACATGTGTTACCATCAGCTTCGTACTCCACAATTCATTTTTTGGGAATGCTGGCATCTGAACTCACAGCCTACAATGCCCAATTAATGAATGGGTGAGTGTCAGCATGCCATTCTGGGGCAAATTTAGCTGACAGGCAGTTCCCAGGACCTAAGATTGAGCCCTAGGGGTTGACAAAATAAGAACAGATTGACAAGCAGATGGTAGTACACTAATAAATATATTTCTTTATAGAGTGCCAGAGATGTCTATACATTATTCAATTATATAGATTACATTCCTACCAATTTTTGGGTATTTATTATGCCTCCATGTAATTAACGTTATTGTTTTCATCCTTAACAAACTAAGTAAATCAGTGTCCTGAAATTATTGCATTCCTGTAAGTAATAATATTCTTTTAATACTTTGTAAATATTAAATAAAATCAGTCTCCTGAAATCATGCTGTCTTATTTTATAGGAGCATCATCCACTATCAACTCATTCAACAGTGACATTGATAACATTCGAATGTTATTCCTATGGATGGGAAGGAGTCTCTTATTATCTCCTGCCATTGATTGGTGTCAGGATGGGGATTCGAAATCAGAGCGTACATTGCCACGTGGACCTATGGCTTCCCGAATAGCCCAACAACCTTCAGCAATTCAAGGTGAAGTACCCTTTGCAACAGTGTCATTCAGAACTAGGACGGTAACCGTGCAAAGGAAGAAATCATAAAAAGTCCATCTCGCCGCATTTTTTTCTGTGAAATTTTTTCCATACAAGGCCTGGGGGTCTAGGATCCCAGGATCAGTTGTGGGTCCAGTGGCTGCACCCCAGCATAGGGTGATCATAGGCTGAGGCAGAGTTTCCATGACTTTAATTCAAGCCATTTGTTGAGCAAAAAACAAAAAAAATAAATAAATAAAAGAAATTAGCTCCCAGTATTGCTATTCACCCCTTTTATTCGGCCAGGCTTTGGATTTGAACTCCGGGTCTGGGTAAATCTGCAGTACTATGGAAGAAGGGGAAGCTCACCAAACTTGAAGATAAGAAAGTCAGGCCTGTACTCTAGGCCTGAATTCAGGCCCAGGCATGGAAAACAGACTTTTTATATACATTGTAAAGCCAGGATTTGTACTTACCTATGGATGTTCAGTCCATACGCGTTTGGTGTGGTTGTTCCTTGTACTTTTTCATTTATTCATTTATTTACTGTTGATTTTACTATGATAATACCCATTCCGTTTATTACATTGAGAGCATCCTATAACATGGCATCCAGATTTGTAGACATATTCTCCATCATGCCTCACACCCAGGACTCTCAGAGAAAAAGAAAAAATGTTTCACACTCTGCTTACTGCATGATCCAATTGTTGGTAGTGCTGGGATCTGAACTCAGGGCATAGCAGGACCAATTGGTGAATACTTCAAGGTGAACACACCAGTCTGTGAGCAACTACGGAGTTAGGCCATACCCAGGATTTGCTATTGATCCCTAGGGTGGCCACGATACTCATAAATTCATTATTTAAACATAGGATCTATATTTACATACGTGTGGACAGCATCTTGCATTTGGTGTACTTCTCCTTATTTTCTGCCTTATCCATGGAAGTATTGTGTATTTTACTGAGTATTTTGACAAGTGCTTACATGTATGACAGCCTATTGCCATGGCTACAGGATTTTCTGTTCATTCTCCATCCTAGCTGAGACCCAGGACTTTCACAGGAAAAGAAAACAGGTGAATCGATGGGCTTCTCACATCAGGATTAATCTTTTGGCAGTGTTGGGATTTGAATTCAGGGGCTAGCAGGCCCAAATGGGGAAAGGGTCAAGGTCAGGCCACCAGCCTGTGAGAAACGGAGGAGATACACCATTCTCAGTACCTGACATTGAGTCCCAAGGAGGGCCAGATAGTCAAAAATTCATATTTTAAACGTAGGATCTATATTTACATACATATGTGGACAGCATCTTCCATTCAGCGCACTTTTCCTTATTTTTTGTCTAATTCATGGAGCTTTTGTGTATTTTACTGAGTATGGTGACAGGTATAAGTGTGCTGACATGGATGACAAACTGTTCTCATGGTTATAGGGTTGCCTATGCATTCTCCATCCTAGTTGAGACCTGGGATTTTCACAAGAGAGGAAATCATGTGCAAGACCTGGCTTCTGACAGGACAATGAATCTTTGCTCAGTGCTAGGATTTAAACTGAGGTCTGGGTAGCTCTGTTTCACTTTGGGGGTAGGAGAACCTCACCATCCTTGAAGACTAGAATGTTAGGCCTGGTTCAGGGCCTGATTTGAAGCCCCAGAACTGGACAAAATAACAGGCCCACCTTGTTTAAACATAAGATCCCTCTTTACCTACAGGTGTGGTATGGATCTTGCATTCAGTGTAGTTATTCTTTTTATTTTGTGTTTTATTCATGGATGTATTCTGTATTTTATTAAGAATTGTGATAGATTTAACTGTGCTAACATGGATGATAAACTATTCCCATGGCTATAGAGTTGCCTATATAGAATTCTCCATCCTCGCTGAGACCCAGGACTTTCACAGGACAGGAAAACAGGTGGATTGATTGGCTTCTCCCATCAAGGTGAATCTTTTGACAGTGATGAGATTTGAAGTCAAGGCCTATCAGGCCAAATTGCTGAATGGATCATGGTGAACCCACCAGCCTGTGAGCCACTAAGGAGCTAGGCCATCCCAAGGACCTGAGATGGAGCCCTGGTGGGGGCCAATATAGTCATAAATTCATCATTTAAACAGAGGATCTATATTTCAATACATGGGTGGGTAGCATCTTGCATTTGGTGTAGTCATTCTCTTTATTTTGTGTCTCATTCATTGATGTATTGTGTATTTTCCTGAGTACAGGATGACAGATATAACTGTGATGACCTAGGGGACAACCTGTTCCCATGAGTATAGAGTTGCTTATGCATTCTCCATCCTAGCTGATACCCAGGACTTGCACAGCACAGGAAATCAGGTCTAACGACTGGCATCTCACATCAGGGTGAATTTTTGGCAGTGCTGTGATTCGAACTTTGGGCCTAGGAGGACCAACTGCCCAATGGGTTCATATGAGCACACCAGTCTGTGAGCCACTAAGGAGCTGGGTCTTTGCCAGGAACAGAGATTGAGCCCCAGGGAGGCCACAATAATCCTGAATGCATCATTTAAACATGGGATGTATATTCACATCCATGTGTGAACTGCATTGTGCATTTAGAGTAGTTATTCTGTTTTGTATGCTATTCATGGATGTATTGTGTATTTTCTTGAGTATATGATGACAAGTAGAACGGAACTGACATGGATAACAACCTATTTCCCTGGCCACAACATAGCCCATGCATTCTCCATCCTAGCTGAGACCCAGGACTTACACAGGAAAGGAAAACAGGTGCAACAATTGGCTTCTCACATCAGGATGAATTTTTGGCACTGCTGGGATCTGAACTTTGTGCCTAGCAGGCCCAATTGACGAATGGGTCCATGTGAGCACACCAGCCTATGAGCCACTAAGGAGCAAAGCCATTCCCAGGACCTGAGATTGAGCCCCCAGGTGTGTGTGTGTGTGTGGGCATCGGGAGGGCACACAACAGTCATCCATTCATAAGTTGAAGGTAGTATGAAAATAAGTACATATTTGTATGGAGTAGGAGAGACAGAGACCTGTGTTGGAATCCAATCTACAATGTGTCTACTGATTCATGGATATTTCCAGATGCCTCCATTTCATGACTGTCATTATTGTCATGCTTAATCACCACTTCTTCACAAATAAGTGATACCCCATGAATCTTGCCTAACATTTCCTACTGACATCATGCAGAAACTACTCATTCAAGGATGAGATCCATTGTATTCCATGATTTTCCTGGTCCAGAAACTAGTATATCAGGATTTCCTGCCATTGCCTTCTCATAGGACGTCTGAATTCAAGCCTCAGGTGTGGAAAACTTACTCCTTACATACATTTTAAAGATAGAATTTATACTTCTATTCAGATGCTCAATACATATTTTGTGTGGTGTGGTCAGATTTATACTTCCATACAGATGTTCAGTCCATATTGTGTTTGGTGTGGTTATTAATTTTATTTCTTGTTTTATTCATTTATTTACCATTCATTTTATTGACTCTGATGACACGTATGCCATTTATTACATTGTTTACATTCTATCACATAGCATCTAGATTTGTAGATGTGTTCTCCATCATGCCTGACACCCAGGACTCTCCCAAAAAAGGAAAATATGTGACACACTCAGGTTTTCAATCAAAAATTAAATTTTTGACAATACTGGGATCTGAACTCAGGGCCTAGCAGGCCCAATTCATGAATGTGTGATTATGAGCACGGAAGCCTCTAGCCAATGACGCAGTCAGGTGATTCCCAGGCACTGAGATCAAGCCTCAAGTTTGGCCAAAAGAGCAATACATAGATAGGCAGACAGTGGGATACAAATAAATATATAGCGTTGAGAACATGGCTCAGAGGTAGAACGCTTGCCTTGCATGCATGAGGCCCTGGGTTCGATTCCCCAGCACCACATAAGAAAAAGAAAAAAGCCGGAAGTGGCGCTGTGGTTCAAGTGGTAGATTGCTAGTCTTCAGCTGAAGAGAAGAGGGACAGAGCCCAAGCCCAGAGTTCAGGCCCCACGACTGGACCCCCACCCCCAAAAAATAAATAAATATTTATTAGTAAAGAGTGTCAGAACCGTCTATCTATGATTGAATGACATCTACTACATCCCTACCAACTCTTAGGTATTTATTATATTGCCATTGAAATAATATTATTCTTTTCATGTTTAATAAACTATTAAGATCAATTAGCATCGTAGGATTATTGCCTCTATTTTAGACTAGACAAATGCAGGAACTACTCTTTCAATCGGTATTCCTTTGCATAGGAACAAGTCTTTTGTGATCTCCTGCCATTGGTAGGTGTAAGAATCAGGATTAGAACCCAGGGCTGATGTTGTCATTTTGGATTATGGCTTTCCTGATTGCCTGCCAGCCATCAGCAATGTTAGGTCAGATCCACTTTGCAACTGTGTCATTCAGAACCAGGATGGTGACTGTGCAAAGAAAAAATTGTAAAAAAAACCCCAGCTCACCACTTTTTATGCTGTTCTGCTTTTTTTTTTTTTTACTTCCTGCAAGCCCACTGGGCCTAGAGTCCCAGGATCAGCTATGGATCCGGAGGCTGCACCCCAGCCTAGGAAGATCAAAGTTGAGGCAGAGTTGCCAAGACCTGAGTTCAAGCCACGTGTTTGGCAAAATTAACTAGCTAACTAACTAACTAACTAACTAAATTAAAAAAAATAAAGCTCCATGGTTTGAAATTTCTGCCAGTTTTCTTTCCTAGCCTGACATTTCAATTTAGCGTCTGGTAAATCCGTAGCAATGTGAGGGAAGGTGCAGAGTTGCCAGTACTTGAGTTCAAACCCCATGCCAAGCCAAAAATAAATAAGTCACTGAGCTCGACATTGAAAGGTGGTTGTGGAGATGGGAGGGAAGGGATAGTGGGAAAACAAAGAGGCAACAATGCTCAATACGAAATGTTCTCATTACTTAGCTCATGTAACTGTAACCCCTCTGTACAACATTTTTACAATTAAAAAATGTACAAAAACTAATGAGGTGCTCAAGAAGCACTTTGGGGATAATGGAAGGGTATCTGAACACTGTACAAAATTCTACACTGCTTTTTTTAATGTTCAGTATGGAACTGAATAAACATAACTGCTTCCATTACAAACATTAAGTCACTGTCTTGGAACTGGGGCCAATATTTCTGCTACTGATGGGTTTTGAGATCACCGTCCAGGTAACTCTTTTACACCATTTGTGAAGGGGAAGCTCACTGTCCTTGAGGAAAAAAAAAATTCAAGCTAGCGTTGCCAGGGCCTGAATTAAGGCCCTGCAATGGAAAAGGTATTTATATACATGTGTAATATTTGATATATATGTACATATGTATGTTTGTTTCATATTATGATTATTATTATTGATTTTGTATTTATTTTTATTTTATACATTTTATTTTTATGGTATTTAGTATTATTATAAACATAATATTTATTATGTTTTGTACATCTATTATAAAATTATACACAATAATTTAGGACATTGACTCATTTTTCATTAATACTTTATTAAGTGTTGAATCATGATACATAATTAAATTGAACCATTAGTCACATTCAACATGTGTTTAGAGTCTGCCACCAGTATGAGATTTGTCTTATCTTTGGACAACTTCCTATAGGGATTTTTTCAGATGATTTATACTCTGAAGCCTTTTCTTGAGGATAGGCAAATTGAGGGATAAAATTGTAAGCTTGGGGCTGGGAATGTGGCTTAGTGGTAGAGAGCTTGCTCAGCATGCATGAATGCCAGGGTTTGAATCCTCAGTGCCACATAGTCAGAAAAAGCCAGAAGCTGTGGAATGGCTCAAGTGGTAGAGTGCTAGGCTTGAGATAAAGGAGCTCAAAGACAGTACCCAGGTCCAAGTTCAAGCCCCAGGTCTGGCAAAAACAATAGGCCAGACGCCGATGGCTCATACATGGAATCGTTCCATCTCAGGAGGCTGAGATATGAAGACCACAGTTTGAAGACAGCCTCGGGATGGAAAGCCTGTTAGACTCTTACCTACAATGAACCCCAAAAGACCCCATGGGGCCCTGTGAGTCTAGTGGCAGAGTGTTCACCTTGAGCTGAAGGGCTCAGGGACGGTGCCCAGGCTTCGATTTGAGAGACACAACTGGAAAAATAGTGAGGGATAATCAAAGTCCTTTTCCTATTTGCTAATTATGAGAATATTTTCTGGAAAATGAACTCTGATGTACAACAGAATTGGAGTCTGAGCTCAAGGTTCAAGTATAGTATATCCATATTCGCAGCATCTCAGACTCTAGCATTATAACCTTGTGTCCTACAGGGTTCTGAATGGTCTATTGTTGAAGGGCTTAATATACTCCCCAAGCTCTATTTGATAAGCAGTTGACTTGTATTGTCAATGTTACTACAGTTCTGAACCTAGCAGAGAACCAATAGCTCATGTCCATCACCCTAGCTCAGGAGACCGAGGTCTCAGGATCACAGGGTGAAGCCAGCCAGGGCAGGAAAGTCTATGACACTCTGACTTCTGCTTCTGAAAGGTGTGTTTCCTCTGTTTCCCTTGGTGATAAGAAGTTACTTGCACTCTCAATGTTCTTAGATTTCTCGAGCTATAGAAGTAGGAAAGAAATATCATTGACCCATCCTGGGTTCAAATGAAGTTCTCAGGATGCAAGACCTAGCTCTGTTAGCAGATGAAGTCCAATGTAACACTATTTGAAGGACAGAAACCAGTTGCAAAGGCCAGGCTAGGTGCAGAGCCCTCGGCCTGCAGGATTAGGAGGCAGAATGTACACACTCAACAACAGGGAACTGAGCTGCAAAAACACTTATTCACTCCAGGCACAGGCAGCAACGGGGGAAAACCTGTAACATTTGTTACAGTTACACCAGGGTCAGGCTTTTCTCAGCTTCTTCAAACAAGGACTAATTAACCTTCCTCCCTCAGGTGAAGGGAGACTCAGTCTATCTTTAGTTAGCAATAGAGAGCCAGATTAGTGGGGGAGAGGGAAGGAACAGAGTAGAAAAACCCTGTTCTCTGGTCTTAGGGACTGGGTTTTTGTTGGTTTTTTTTTTTTTTTTTTGCCCGTCACGGGGCTTGAACTCTGGGCCTGGGCGCTATCTCAAGGCAAGCGCTCTACAACTTGAGCCACAGTGCCACTTCTGCTTATGTGGTGCTGAGAAATCGAACCCAGGGCCTCATGCTTGCAAGGCAAGCACTCTACTACTGAGCCACTTTCCCAGCCCCGGGTTTTTGACTCTCCATCTATCAGATTTGAAGGCCCTTCTTCATCTCTGCAAATCCATTCTTCTTCCTTCATTCTCCACATCATTAATGCAAATCCCCAGTCCAAGGAGAAGCAGGGTCTTTCTTCTTCTGTCTCCAAGCACCTGATTCTGCCCTCGTGACTCTGGGGGCTCTTGGCTACCTGAGTAGTGGACCAGAGACCATCTCCCTGCTCTGTGGTTGTGTGAAGGTGATGCTGGTTTCCTGGCACACTACAGAAGACTTCATTATTGGGAAGTGTTCCCTTCTTTTCCTGCCACCCAAAACCAGATTCATCTATCAACTTTCTATCATCTTTCTCTCTTTCTTTCTTTCTTTCTTTCTCTCTTTCTTTCTTTCTCTTTCTTTCTCTGTTTCTTTCTCTGTTTCTTTCTCTCTTTCTTTCTTTCTTTCTTTCTTTCTTTCTTTCTTTCTTTCTTTCTTTCTTTCTTTCTTTCTTTCTTTCTTTCTTTCTTTCTTTCTTTCTTTCTTCCTTCCTTTCTTTCTTTCTTTCTCTCTCTCTCTCTCTTTCTTTCTTTCTTTCTTTTTCTACCTACCTACCTACCTACCAACCTACCTACATACCTATCTAGCTATCCCTTTTCCAGTCCTTGAGTTGAACTCAAGGCCTAGGCACTGTGTACAGCTCTCTGCTACTTGAGCCACAGCACCAATTCTGGGTTTTTCTGTGTATGTGCTGCTGAGGAATCGAACCCAGGGCTTCTTGCATGCTAGGTAAAAACTCTCTCACTAATCCACATTCCCAGCCCCCTCATATTTTTCTTAATGGTAGTTTTACGTAAGTATGCTACCATTTTAAGTTCGCAAGTTTAATTTTCTGAATACCAGTTACTTCTATGAAACCTGATTTTCTCTTCCTCTGCCTGATTTTTGACTGTTCCTGTATTGGTCTCATAATAAAATGTAAATAAATGCTGCTGAAAGCTTAAGTGTGCATCATATAAGGACACAGGCCTGGAAACCTGGAAGAGAAAAGCGATGGGCCTGAAATGAAGAGAATGATGTAGTGTGCACAATTACAATATCTGAAAAGTAAACCAGTGAATAAAAGCAGAATCATTGCATAGGTATGTTTGCACTCGGGGAGGTAATATATATACACACATAAGTAGGTAGGGTACTGATACATAAACTTGGCCTTCTCTTTTTGAATGTTTTGTGGCCATCCTAAGACTTAAACTCAGGGCCTGATGTGTTCCTGAGCTGTTTTGCTCAAGGCTGAGGCTCTACCACCACCACAGCTCCACTTCCAGCCATCTGGCCATTAATTGGACATAAGCAACTCCCAGGCTTTCCTGCCTGGTCTGCCTTGTATCTCCGGCTCGGTTTTCATTCTCAAAGCTGGAGCTCTACCCTCTGGGCCTCTGATACACTTCTGTTTCTGTGGTGGTTTATTGGAGACAAGAGTCTCACAGACTTTCCTGCTCAGCTGGCTTTGAATGGCAATCTCTCACTAGGCTTCAAGTGGCTTTATTCAGGGATTCGCCAGAGAGCCACTCCACACAAACCTTTAGTCTAAATCTTGAGAGGTACTACAGAAAAATGGAAACATGAAAATGCTACTAGTGTGTTTTAGATACTTAATGTTGGAGACACAAAACACTCATAATTATTAGTTCATTTTATAGGCAAAAGGAGCAATGCAGACAGTATGAAGATCGCTCCAGCTTTCAGTCCTCACATCCTGAGACAGTAAATTCACTGCAGCTCAATGCTAACTGACAGAACTGGCATGTCCTGTGGATATTTGCTCCCAAATCCTCTGACACTCATTTCTCACTTTTGGCCTCAAATTTGTGACTAGATGGTAAGATGAGGAGAGAAAATCCTTCTCAGTGAAATCAGCTATAAAGAACATTGGAGTAGTTTACTTATAAATTCAAACCATTGGAATGACCATGTTAAGAAGTCAAATTGTCACGGTGAAAAAATGAAGAAGTAAATTTGTATTTTTTAATTTTTGCCTGCCATGGGGCTTGAACACTGGGACTGGTCATTGTCCTTTTGCTTTTCAGCTCAAGGTGAGTGTTCTACCAATTAAGCCACGGTGTCACATCCCCATTTGTTAGGAAATGAAAAGACTTGGAAAAATTTATATTAAGTGAAATAAGCCAGGCCCAAAGAAATATAGGTCCCATGGTTCCCCTTATTTGTCATAACTAATATATGTCTGAGACAAACAGAAACTGTCAGATAACTTGATGTTAGTTGAAATGAATCCCACAATAAGGATTCAAATGTTTTTCTTACTTGCAATTGTTACCAACATATTTATAAGATGATTTCTTTGTTGCTTTGTATGTATGTCCACCATCGTATAAGCCCTGCTTTCACTGTATTTGATGTTGATATAATTTGTGAAGGCAAAGGGAAAAAAACACACTGCTTAAATAGGGTTAGAGGTGAACCCATTACACAATTAGATGTAGAAGACATTATGTCGAAAAACGAATTTTACAACTTTGGTGGTGTGGAGGGTTTGGGGAGTGGGGATACGGGTAATAGAGGGGTGTGGGGTGGGGAGGTGGAGAGGTGAAGGGATGGTATGGGGAAACAAAGGAGCAGACAACAATGCTTGATAAGAAATGTACTCATTATCTTGCCCATGTAGTTGTAACTCCTCTGTATGGTATTTTCACAATAATAAAAAAATTAAAAATTAAAAAAATGAAGAAGAAAAGAAAGAATGTGCCAGTGGCTGCTGACGGTAATCCCCGCTCCTCAGGAGGCTGAGATGTAGAGAATCTGAATTTGAATCCAAACAGCTTAGGAAAGTCCATGACACTATTATTTCTAAGAGATCACAGAAAAACCCAGAAATGAGGCTGTGACTTAAGCTTAATGCAGTACCCTTGAGCAAAAGGAGCTCAGGGACAACACCTAGGCTCATAGTTCAACCCCGGGAACTGCCCCCTCAAAAAGAGCCTGTACTTCTATGTCTTTGTGTATGTATGGATGTATTCCTATTGGTGAAGCTCCTGAGTAGCTATGATGAATGGCACCAAGCTAGAAAATTTGTTTTCAATACAATGAGTTCATAACACAGAGACTTCTTTCCAGACAGTGCATGTTCCGGGGCTTCCTTCACTGTTTCCTGTGGGTTTCTCTGTATCCCAGGATTGCTGGAAGAAGTCGCTCTCATTGTCTGGACAGGCAGACAATAAGCCTCAGTCCTGTAACACTGGGTAACAAACAAATCCATCTGGGTCAGATAGTGAGGAAGAGTGTGGGCGGGCTCTGAAGGTCAGGAGAAAAAGGCCTCTTTGTACTCCAAGTTATGTCTATCCCCAGTGCTCTCTCTTAAAATGAAGCCTTCATTTGTGCTACCTCCCATGCCAGGCCAAGTTCTGTGCATTTATCCTGCCTTTGTGGGACTATATTCCGGTGTTCAGATACATGCTCAATAAAATTCAGGAGTTCTTCTGGCAGACAGTTAGGGCACTGAACCTAAAGAAATGTTTCATTGCTGGCGATGATGCGCCTATGATGCCTCTCCTAGGTTTCCAGAAGCTTGGGAAATCCAAGCACATGTCTGATATCAGAAAGCTTCCTGTCAGATAAGGCTGGTGAAGCTCATCAGGTTTTGAAACTTTTGGCCTCTCCTAGTTGTGCCCTGAGTGGCTGGGTTTGGGGGTTAAACACAGGGCCTGGGTGCTGACCATGAGCTCTGAGCAGAAGTGTAGTCCTTTACCAGTTTGTGTCACAGCTTCACTTCTGCTTTCTCTCTCTCTCTCTCTCTCTCTCTCTCTCTCTCTCTCTCTCTCTCTCTCTCTCTCTTTCTCTGTGTGTGTGTATGTATGTGCATACACTAGTCCTGGAGCTTGAACTGAGGACCTGAGTACTGTACTTAGTTTCTCTCATGCAAGGATTGCCCTCTCCTACATGAATCAGGGCTACTTCAGGTCTTTTCCTAGTGATGTGGCCCTGAGAAATCAAGCCCAAGGTTTCATATATGCAAAGCACTCTACCCACAAGGCACATTCCTAGCCCTCTAGTTACGTTTTTGTTAGTTTATTTCTGTCTTTTTTTGTTTTTGTCAGTTGTAGGAGTTGAAGTCTGGGCCTGGGTGCTGTCCCTGAGCAATTCAGCTCAAATCTTGTGCTCTACCACTTGAGCCACAGAGTCACTTCAGGTTTTCTAGTGGTTCATTGGAGCTAAGTGTCTCAAGGACTTTCCTGCCCAAATTAGCTTTGAACCATGATCTTCAGATCTCATCCTCGCGTGTAGCTAGGATGACCGGCATGACCCAAAAACACCCACCTTCCACTTCAGGTTTCTTAGTGGTGAGTGGGAGATAATAGTCTCATGGTATATTTTATGTCCGTGATAATTTGGAACCCAGATCCTCAGATCTCAACTTCCTGAGACGGCAGGATGACAGACCTCGACTATAGGACCCTAAGCTGTGGCACTTTGCTCCAATGGGGTCATTGGTTCCATGTGGTGGATTGCTAGCCATGAGCCCAAGAAGTAACAGTCAGTGCGTAGGCCCTGATTTCAAGGTTCATGACTGAGAAAATAACAAAACAAACAATTGTCTACAGTAGACAACTCATTAGTTTTCAGTAATACATAATTTTGTCCCTGCCATGGGGACCTATCTGAGCCTCAATATTCTTGTCTGCATAATCATCTTAGTTGTGGAGCTCTTACAAGGACAGGAAGAAAGAATTCACCCTTTGAAGGAGGACAAAACACATAACATTATTTACAGGACTCAGCACACAGCATCCTGTGAAAGACTCAGCACCCAGCACCCAATGAAGGACTCAGCACACTACACACTGTGAAGGACTCAGCACGTAACATCTTGTGCAAGAGTCAACACACAGCACTCCATGAAGGACCCAGCACCCCAGGAAGGACTCATCACATAGCTGTATCCCACAAGCTGTCATTAGTATTAGGGTGCTTTCATCAGTATTGCCATTCTTTCAGAAACACATCACAAAGTGCACAAAGTTCACATCTAATGATTCAGAGGAGTGGGTTTTTTGTGTGTGGGGGGGTCAGCCATGGAGATTGTACTGCCCTAAGAGATTTTGTTTAAGGCTAGAGCTCTACCACTTTGAGCCACAGATCAGAGTTTCACAGACATCCTGCCAGGGCTGGGTTTTAAACCCACCAATGTCAGATCTCAGCCCCCGAGTATCTTGGATGACAGGGGTGAGTGAGCCAGCAGACATCTGATTCCGTGGCTGGGTTCCAGTGGTATACCTCTGGCTAAATCAGATTAGATGGCAGCTGTCAGCACCAGACTCCTGGTTTGCTCTGTGACGAGGTACTTGAAGTCCTATCCTTATAGAGTTGCAGTCACCACATTCAATCTTTTTGTGGTGCCAGTCCCGGGTTTGAGTAAGTGTTTAGACCCAGCCCTTAAATTTTATGCTCAAAGCTAGTGCTAGACTGCTTGAGCGACAGCACAGCTTCTGGAATTTTATGTGCATGTGGTAGTGAGGAATCGAATCCAGGACTTTGTATGTACTAGCCTTCACTATACCACTGAGACCCAGGAGTGACAAGTGTATAAACAGATAAATGTGTAGATTGGCATATATATACATAAACATGTATATATATATATATATATATATATATGTATATATATATATATATGTATAAAACAAGAGAAAGATGTTTGTATATTATGAAATTACATATCCTATATTACTACCAATTATTTACAATTAAATTATTCCTTCCATTTTTAAGTATCATGATTGAATACATAATAATTATTAGTTGAAAATTAGTCAATGTAGTATAATTGTTGTGTATAATTTTATAATAAACTCATTAACTACTAATTTAATTGTTACTTTTTTAACATTCCATTTGTATGCATGTATATTGGAATGTGTTTCTTAGTATCTCCCACCAATCATTAGTGGCAGTACCGGAATTTGACTTCCAGGCCTAAGTTGAGGTTTGGGGTATGGCTTCCCTAATAGAAAGACAAATGTCAGCATGCAAGGTCGTATACACTTTCTGGGCCTTGTCATTTAGACCCAAGATGGTCGCAATGCAAGGGGAAAAAAAATGTAAAACCACCTTCTTGAACTTCTCCATTTTATCCTTCTCCCTTTTTTTTTTTTGCCTTGCCCAAGATTTGAAATTGGGTCCTAGGATCCCAGGGTGAGCTGTGTCAGAGATGCGAAGATCTGAGTTCAAGCCCCATGGTTGGCCAAAAAAAAGGCCCTGGCTTGGAATTTGCTCCATTTTTCTGGCAGGCCTGGGATTTGAACTCAGGGTCTGGATAATACTGTGGCAATGTGGGTAAAGGGGAAAGGCTCACCATCCTTGAAGACAAGAAATTCAGACCAGTTCCCAGGGCCTGCATTGAAGCTCTAGCACTGGAAAAAATAATCTTCATATATGATATCTATTTACATACATGGTTTGAGTGAGTATGACGTTTAGTACCCTTATTTGTTTAGTATTATTACAATATAACATTTCATTTATTACATCCTAACACATAGGATATATTGGCAAACAGATATCTAGTTAGGTACGTAGGTAGGTAGGTAGGTAGATAGAAAGTTAGATAGATAGATAAATAGATAGACAGACAGACAGACAGAGATAGATGGATAGATGATAGATAGATAGATAGATAGATAGATAGATAGATAGATAGATAGATAGATAGATAGATAGATAGATAGATAGATAGATAGATAGATAGATAGATGATAGATAGATGATTGATGAATCTAGTCTTGGATGTCAGAAGTAAAGTTGGCAACAATTCCCAGTAATGAGAACTTCTGCAGTGTGCTAGGCCACCAGCATCACCTTCACACAACCACAGAGCAGGAAGACTGTCCCTTTTCCACTTCTCAGGTAGCCAAGGGCCACAGAGACAAGAGGGCAGAACTAGATTCTAACTCAGGTGCTTGGAGAGAGAAGAGATACAGCCCTGCCTTTAGTTGGTCTGAGGATTTACAATAATTATATGGAGAATGCAGGAAGAAGAATAGACTGGCAGAACTAAAAGAAGGGCCTGTATATCTGACAGATGAGTCAAAAAACCACGCCCTAAGACCAGAGAGTGGGGTTATTCTACTCTGTTCCTCCCCACTCCCCCACATAACTGGCTCTCTATTGGCAAGCTAAAGATAGACTGAGGCTCCCTTCACCTGAGGAAGGAAGGTTAGTCATTGTTTGAAGAGGCTGAGCAAAGCCTGACACTGGTGTAATTCTAAAAAATGTTTCAGGTTTCCCCATATTTCTGCCTGTGCCTGGAATGAATGAACTGGTTTTGCAGCTCACTTCCCTGTTGAGTGTGTACATTCTGCTCTTAATCTGACAGGCCTGTTCTCTGTACCTAGCCTGGCTTTTGAAACTGTTTTCTGTCCTTCAAATACAGTGTTACACTGGAGTCCTTCCTGCAAATAGTGCGAGGGCTTGGATCCTGAGAACATCATCTGAACCCAGGATGGGTCAATAATGTTTCTTTCTTGCTTCTATAGCTCAAGAACTCTAAGAACATTTAGAGTGCAAGTACTTCTCAACACCAAGGGAAACACAGGAAGCTCTTGAACATCTTGAACAATTTTCAGAAGTGGAAGTCAGAGTGTCACAGACTTTCCTGTCCTGGCTGGCTTCACCCTGTGAATCCTGAGACCTCAGCTTCCTGAGCTAGGGGGATGGGCCTGAGCTACTGGTTCTCTGCTAGGTTTAGAACTGTAATGAAATTGACAATACAAGTCAACTGCTTATCACAAAGAGCTTGGGGAGCATATTAAGCTTTTCAACATTGGACCTTTCAGTACCCTGTAGGACACAAGGTTACAATGCTAGAGTCTGAGAGGCTGAGCATATGGATGTGCTGCAATCAAACCGGGAGCTCTGACTCCAATTCTGGTGTACATCAGTGTTCATTTTCCAAAGAATGTTCTCATAATTAACAAGTAGGAAAAGTACTTTGATTAACCCTCACTTTTTTTCAATTGTGTTTCAAACTCAAGATTGGGCACTGTCCATGAGCCCTTCAGCTCAAAGCGAATACTCCACCACTTGAGCCACAGCACCACATGGGGTCTTTTGGTGGTACACTGAAGAGAAGAGTCTAACAGGCTTTGCCTGCCTAGGCTGCATTGAACTGTGTTCTTCAGCTCTCAGCCTCCTGAGATACTAGGGTTCCAGGTGTGAGCCACTGGCATCTGGCCTATTGTTTTTGACAGTCCTGGGGCTTGATCTTAGGGCCTGTGTACTGTCTCTGAGCTTCTTTTTCTCAAGGTTAGCGCTCTACCACTTGAGCCACTCCACAGCTTCTGGCTTTTTCTGAGTATGTGGCACTGAGGATTCAAACCCTGGCATTCACGCATGCTGAGTGCACTCTTTTCTACTAAGCAACATTTTAAGCCCAACCCTGACAATTTTCCTCCTCACTTGCCTATCCTCAAGAAAAGGCTTCTGACTACAAACCAGCTAAAGAAATCCCAATAGGAAGAAGTCCAAAGATAAGATAAAGCTCATACTTGGGAGAGATTCTAAACATGTGAGGACTGTGACAAATGCTCCATTTAATTATGTATTATGTTTCAACACAATAAAATACTAATGAAAAATTAATTAATGTCCTAAATTATTGTGTATAATTTTATAATAGAAGTGCAAAATTTAATAAATATTATGTGTATAATAATAATAAATACAATAATAAATTAATGAATCAAAGTAAAATAAAATACCAAATCAATAATAAAAATTATAATATGAAATTAACATATGTATGTAAGTATATATCTTATATTCCACATGTATAGAAATATTTTTTTCCTTTTCAGGGCCTTCATTCAGGCCCTGGGAACTCTAGCCTGAATTTCTTTTCCTCAAAGACCGTGAGTTTCACCTTCACCCATGGTGCAAAAAAGTTACCTAGACGGTGGGCTCCAATCCTAGCAATGGCAGAAATACTAGCCCCAGTTCCAAGACAGTGACTTAATTTTTTTAAATGGAAGCAGTTATGTTTATTCAGTTCCATACTGAACATTAAAAAAAAAACAAAACATTGTAGAATTTTGTAGAGCTATTCAGACATCCTTCCCTTACCTCAAAGTGCTTCTCTGAGAACTACAATCTTTTTTTGTACATTTTATTATTGTAAAAATATTGTACAGAGTGGTTACAGTTACAGGAGCAAGGTAATGAGTACATTTCCTATTGAGAATTTTTGACTCCTCCTTTTTTTTCCCCTTACCATCCCTTCCCTCCCATCTCCACAACTACCTCCCCCTACCAATGTCAGTGACTTAGTTTTTCACTTTTGGTTGACACTCAAGTAGTGGCAACACTTCCCTCACAGTTCTACAGATTTACCAAGACCCTGAGTTCAAATCCCAGGCTGGGAATGAAAACTGGCAGTAATTGAAAAACTGGGGGCATTATTTTTTTAATTTAGTTAAATAATTAATTTTTTATTTATTCTTTTTTTTTTTTTTTGGCCAACCATGGGGCTTGAACTCAGCTTGAGGAAACTCTATCTCAGCTTGGATCTCCCTAGGCTGGGGTGCAGTCTTTGGACCCATATCCGATCCTGAGATCCTAGGCCCAGAGGGCTTTCAGGAAGAAAAAAAAAGATGGGAAGCACAAAAAAATGGAGAGCTGCAGAGGACTGGGTTTTTACAATATTTTCTTTACACGGTGACCATCCTGGGTATGAATGATACGGCTGCAAAGTGGACCTGACCTGCGGATGGCAGGTGGGCTATCAGTGAAGCCATAGGCCAACTTGTCAACATAAGCCCTGGGTTCAAATCCCAATCCTGACACCAATGCAGGAGATCACAAGAGACTCTTTCCTATGCTTAGGAATACAGATTTAAAGAGTAGTTCATGCATCGGTCTAGTCTAAGATTGGATGCAATAATCCTAGAATGCTGCTTGATCTTAAGTAATAGTTTATTAAGCATGAAAAGAATAATATTCCTTCAATGGCGGTATAATAAATACCTAAGAGTTGGTAGAAACATAGTAGGTGTTATTCAATCATAAATAGACCGCTCTAGCACTCTTTACCTATATCTATTTATTTGTATACCACTGTCTGCCTATTCATGTATCACTGTTTTGGCCAAACCTGGCGGTCGATCTGAGCACCTGTGGACCATCTGACAGCTTCATTGGCTAGAGGCTGCCATGCTCAAACTCATCCATTCATGAATTGGGCCTGCTAGGTTCTGAGTTCAGATCCTAGCACTGCCAAAATTTAATCTTGATGTAAGAAGCCGAGTGTGACACATGTTTTCCTTTTCTGGGAGAGTCCTGGGTGTCAGGCATGATGGAGAACGTATCTACAAATCTAGATGTTATGTGATAGGATGTAAACAATGTACTAAGTGGTATAGGTGTCATCAGAGTCAATAAAATGGTAAATAAATGACTAAAACAAGAAATACAATGAATAACCACACAAAACACAATATGGACTGAACATCTGTACCAAAGTATAAATCCTATCTTTTTTTGGTTATTTTTTTTTTGGGGGGGGGTCCAGTCATGGAGCCTGAAATCTGGGCCTGGGCACTGTCCCTCAGCTCTTCAGCTCAAGGCTAGCGATCTACAACTTGAGCCTCAGTGCCACTTCCGGCTTTTTTCCTTTTTGGTAATGTGGTGCTGAGGAATCGAACCCAGGGCCTCAGGCATACAAGGCAAGCACTCTACCACTGAGCCACCTTCCAATCCCCTATGAATCGTATCTTTAAAATGTATATAAGAAGTATCTTTTCCAGGAATGAGGCTTGAGTTCAGCCCCTCTATGAAGAGGGAATGGCGGGAGACCCTGAGATACTCGTTTCTGGACCTATGACGAGTCATGGAATGTCATCGATCTCATCCTTGAATGAGTAGTTCGTGCATGATGCAAGTAGGAAATGATGGGCAAGACTCATGGAGTATTGATTATTTCCAAAGAAGAGTTGATGAAGCATGACAATAATCATCAGCATTATGAAATGGAGACATAAGGAA
Source organism: Dipodomys spectabilis (assembly GCF_019054845.1). Lineage (NCBI taxonomy): Eukaryota > Metazoa > Chordata > Mammalia > Rodentia > Heteromyidae > Dipodomys > Dipodomys spectabilis. The sequence continues at coordinate 5,434,672 of NW_024870882.1, read as the reverse complement.
AGATCCAAGAATCAGTAGTCACACAGATTGAATTCCATCACAGGTCACTATCTCTACTACTTTATACAAATATGTACTTATTTGCATACTACCTTCAGCTTATGAATAGATGAATATTATCCTCTCCACTTTCCCCCAGTGGGAGCTCAATTTCAGGTCCTGGGAACGTCCTAGCTCCTTCGTGGCTCCCAGGCTGGTGTGCTCATGTGGACCCATTCGCCAATTGGGCCTGCTAGGCCCCGAGTTCAGATCCCAGCCCTGCCAAAACATTCATCATCTTCATGTCAGAAGCCAATTGTTACACCTATTTTCCTTGCACCTGTGCAAGTCCTGGGTTTCAGTGATGATGGAGAATGTATAGACAACTCTCTACTCATGGGAATAGGTTGTCATCCAGTTCACCAGATTTATTTCTGTCATCCTATACTCAAGGAAATACCCAGTACATCAATGAATAAGCCAAAAAATAAAAAGAATGACTACACTGAACGCAAGATGCCGCCCACCTCTTTGGAAATATAGATCCTCTGTTTAATTATGAATTTATGACTATATTGGCCCCCACCAGGGCTCCATCAAAGGTCCCAGGAATGGCCTAGATCCTTAGGGGCTCACTGGCTCATGTGCTCACCATGACCATTCACCAATTGGACCCGCTAGGCCCTGAGTTCAAATTCCAGCGAATTTGAATCCTTTCCAACGAAAGGATTCATTCTGATGTGAGAAGCCTATAGTTGCATATGTTTTTCTGTCCTGTGAAAGTTCTGGGTCTCATCGAGGATGGACAATTCTATATAGGCAACTCTATAGCCATGGGAATAGGTTGTCATCCATGTTAGCACAGTGATATCTGTCACCATACTCAATAAAATACAAAATACATCCATGAATAAGACACAAAATAAAAAGAATAACTACACGGAATGCAAGATGCATACCACACCTGTAGGCAAAGAGAGAGCCTATATTTAAGAAAGGTGGGCTTGCTATTTTCTCCAGTGCTGAGGCTTCAAATCATGCTCTGGACAAGGCCTGACAGTCTAGTCTTCAAGGATGGTGAGCTTCTCCTACCCCCAAAGTGCAACAGAGCTACTCATATCTGAGTTCAAAACCCAGCACTGACAAAAAATTCATCCTGATGTCAGATGACAGTTATTACACACGTTTTCCTCTCCTGTGAAAGTCCTGGCTCTCAACTAGGATGGAGAATGCATAGGCAACCCTATAACCATGGGAACAGATTGTCATCCATGTCAACACAGTTATACTTGTCACCATACTTAATAAAACACACAATACCTCCACGAATAAGACACAAAATAAGGAGAAGTGCACTGAACTCAAATTCCTGTCCACACATGTATGTCAATATAGATCCTACTTTTAAATTATGAATTTATGACTATGGTGTACCTGGGGATCAATGGCAGATCCTGGGAATGGCCTAGCTCCTTAGTTGCTCACAAATTGGTGTGTTCACCTTGCCCGGAGTTCAGATCCCAGTACTACCAACAAGTGGTTCATGGAGAAAGAAGCCGAGTGTGAAACTTGTTTTCTTTTTCTCTGAGAATCCTGGATGTCAGGCATGATGGAGAACATTTCTACAAATCTAGATGCTCTGTGATAGGATGTCATCAATGTAATGAACGGAATGGGTTTCATCATAGTAAAATCAACGGTAAATGAAACAAAAATTATATGGAACAACCACACCATATATGTATGGATTGAAAATCTATAGGTACGTATAAACCCTATCTTTACAATGTATACACATAGTACGTTTTCCAGGGCTGGAGCTTGAATTCATGACTAGTCAACAGGCCTGACTTTCTAATCCTCAAGTAAGGTGATCTTCCCCTTCATCCACATTGCTGCAGATTTACCCACATCCTGAGTTCTAATACAAAACCTAGAAGAATAAACAGCACGAATTGCAAGCCAGGGAGCTAATTTTTATTTTTTAATTTTTCTCAGCACGGGGCTTGAACTCAGGTCATGGCAACTCTGCCTGAGCATTGATCAACCTATGTGGGGGTGCAGGCATTGGACCTAAAGCTGCTTCTGGGATGCTAGACCCCAGGCCTTGTAGGGAAAACAATGCACAGAAAAAAATGTGGCCTTTTTATGTTTTCTTCCTTTGTACGGTGACCCTCCTCGGTCTGAATGACACTGTTGCAAAGGGTACTTCACCTTGCATTGCTGTATGATGGCAGACTATCAGGGGAGCCATAGGCCCACCTGGCAACATAGGCCCGGATTTTGAGTCTCCGTGCTGAAACCAATGGCAGGAAATATTAAGAAACTGGTTTCCATCCATAGGAATAACAGTGACATGTTATCAGTGTCACGGTTGAATGAGTTGATCATGAATGATGCTCCTATAAAATTAGACAGCATCATTTCAGGAGGATGATTTATTTTATTTATTATTTATGAAGCATTAAAGAATATTATTACTTACAGGAACGCAATAATTTCAGGACACTGGTTGATTTCATTAATAGTTGAAGGATGAAAACAATAACATTAATTTCATGGAGGTATAATAAATATCCAAGAATTGGTATGAATGTAGTCTATATAACTGAATAATGTATAGACATCTCTGGCACTCTATAAGGATGTATATTTATTAGCATACTGCCATCTGCATGTAAATCTGTTCTTAATTTGTTAAACCCTGGGGCATGATCTTAGATCCTGGAAACTGCCTGTCCGCTCAATTTGCCCCAGGATTTTGTGTTGACACTCACCCACTCATTAATTTGGCCCTGTAGGCCACGAGTTCAGTTGCCAGCACTCCCAAACAATGAATCGTTGAGTAAGAACCTGATGGCGATTCAGGTTTTCCTTTTCTGTGAATGTCCTGTGTGTCAGGTATGAAATGAAATACATATGCAGACCTATAACCTATGTAATCAATGTAATAAATGTTCTGTGCACCATAATAGTCAATAAAATAAATGGTCAATAAATAAATAAAACAAAAATCTACACTGAAGGCAATATGGTGTCAACATATATATATATATGTAGTGCAACAGAGTTACCCAGACCATGATTTCAAATCCCAGGCATGGCAGAAAAAATGGCACCTCTATACTATGTGAGGTCCATAATGAATATTATGCCTCCATTTTATTAATGTGATTCTTTAAATGCCTCATAAAGTATTAACTAAAATCAATCAGTGTCCTATAGTATATTTGTGCATAATTTTATCCTATAATCATTCAAGTACTGCTCATTCAATCATAACATACATCACATTCCGTTGGTAATCATATGGATAGGAAGAAGTTTCTTAGGATCTCCTGCTATTTGGAGGTGGCAGGACCAGGATTCCAACTGTAGGCTCCAGCTTCCACCACTTCAACCCAAGGATAGGGATCTCATCGGTCTGTCCAAGGACATCAGCAAGACCAATAGTTAGGCAGGCATCAGTGGCTCTCAGCAGTCCTCCATTATACTTACAAGCTCTGATAGGAGGATCATGGTCTAAGTCACCCTAGGCAGGAAAGTCCTTGAGAGCCCTGTCCAACTATAGTGCCAACAAAGCCAGAAGCCCTGTGGCTCCAGTGTGGAGGGCCAGTCTTGAGCAAAAACAGCTCACAGACTGTGGCCAGATCCTGAGTTCAAAGTCCAGGACTGGCAACAAATGGACATACACCGCTATCTTTGCAGCCATCCAACTAAAGCAGGTCACCCTCTTGTCCCCAACTGAATTGGACAGAGTTCCATGGGAAAAGAGCTGGGGGACCTGCTGTCATCATTACTCTGCCCATGCTGCTTGCATAACAGGATTCTGGCCACATCCCCATTCTTTCATGTTTCTTTCTGACCGATGGGATAAAAGAATTGTGGCCATGCCCCATATTCCATGATGCCCAGTAGCACCAGGATTCCCTCTATTAGTTTACACCACTACCAGTAGTTGAGGAAAGTAGAGGTGGATGAGTGGTGAGCAAGAGACTCGATGTGACTTTGGAGTATAGTAGGATATTGATGCACTAGCCCACCCTTATCTCCCACCCCCTTCCCACCTTCCCGAGGTGCAGGGTTTTAAACCTCAGGCAATGGTCCGCTGCCAGCCGGCCTAAGGCCCAACCTGGTCCCTGCCATTGGTCCTCTGTTCTAGACCCATGAGTCCATAATGCTGCCACCTTGGCTGCTTGCCCCACCTGGAGCAGCAGCCAACAGCTTCTCCCAGAAACTCAGGTGAGTTGCTGCCCTAACACCACCCCAGCCCGGGTCAGACACCCCTCTGGGGCCACCATGATCCCCTGCTTGTTTTCCCTCCCTGGCTCTGAAGAGCAACCTTTCTGTCTTGGGCATTTCTGAGATAGAGACTCTATGCTCAGGCTGGGGTGGATCGTGGTCTTCCTATCTGTGACAGGTATGATCCACCAGGCCTGGTCCTCTGTTGGGAGGGTAGACATGTAGCGCCATGCTCAGTCATCAGTTTAGATGGATTATCCTAAACTCTTAGTCCACCACAGGTGAAGCTCTGGGTAGGGCCTCAACCATCGGACATCAGTCTCCTCACAGGACATTTGTGAGGAACCAAGGGATTTATACAGAGGGACCTCTGGAGCATGGCTAGGCAAAGAGGGAGCGGCCTTCAGATAAGGTTCTCAGCAATTCTGTGAGCATATGATAGGAAGATACCCAGAAAGGGCTCAGGTGGGGCCTGTTATTAATCGTGCAATTTGTGGGATTATGAAACAAAACATGTCTCTCTTCCATCATTACCTTGTCCCCATAAGGAAGGGGATCCTTCATTCTGTGGAATTTTCCAGCTGGGGAAACCGAGGCACTGAGAAGCTAGATGACCTATTTATGATGTCAAATTCACAGGAAGCTCAGCCTGACTTCTCTACCATGCTCCCTAGAACAATGGGTGCTATTCAGTTTACTTCTTTTGGTGGGAAGTACACTTTTTGTCAGTTGTGGGGCTTGAACTCTAGGCCTGGACATGGTTCCCCAGCTCCTCAACTCAAGGCTAGTGCTCTACCACTTGAGCACACAGTGCCACTTCCAGTTTTCTGGTATTTCTTTGGAGATAAAAGTCTCACAGATGTTCCTGCCCAGCTTGCTATGAACCATGATCCTCATATCTCAGCCTCCTGTGTATTTAGGATTAGAGTTCTGAGCCACCGCCACCCGACTTAACTGTAATTCTGACTTTCTTTCTCTCTCTCACTCTCACAGGTGAGAGAGTGAATGGGTGAATGGGTGCTGGAGGAGGTGACCCAGAGTCCCCATGTTGTTGGTACCCAAAGTGTCCCTCTCATTCTGGAGGTTGGCTGTGGGTCAGGAGCTGTCTCACTCAGCCTGTTGAAATAGCTCCACGAGGTAAGCCCCTCTGTGCCCTGGCTAGACCGTGATGGTTATTCATTGTCCATCCAGCCTTACTCAACTTATTGTATTTTATTGTTTTCTACATCATTTTCTAGCACCTGGCCAAAATTATGATACATAAGTACGGGATGAAAATGTAATGCCATCTTACGAAAGTCATTTAGGGCTCTGTGAATGTGGCTTCATGATACAGTAATTGCCTAGCATGCATGAAACCCTGGGTTCAGTTCCTCAGAAAAAAACCTGGAAGTGGTTCTGTGCCTCAACTGGTAGAGTGCTAACCTTGAGCAAAAACAACAACAACAAAAAAGCTCAGGAATAATTCCCTACCCCTGAGTTTAAGCCCTTGGACTGGCAAAAAAAAAAAGCATTTGGCTAGTAAATGCAAAATATAAAAACCTTACTTGGAATATATAATTGCCCCTTCCATACTGACACCTGACAATAATCCTTAATTCATTTACTTTACTTATATTAGGATACTGTGTTGAAAAAAGGGTATTGTTTATTAGGTTACAGCAATTATTGCCATGAATATGCTTAGATGTCACGTGAAGATTAATTCGGGAAATTCAAAGATTCCAGGATTTTGTGTGGTCACTGCTAATCACAAAGAGAAGGGTAGTCTAAGTGAGATTTAGAAATCTTTTTGGTCAGTCATGACACCAAAAAGGCAGAGGGTAATTAACAGTTGTGACAGTAGAGAAGGAATTACTCCAGACCGAAGGAAAAACTGATAGTAACTAAGGTATACTAGAAACTGCTCTAGAGAACCATATTTAGTTATTGAAGAACTAGTTATCAATCCTCATTGCCCTTAGCATTCTAAATCTCTTAGGCTAGCTCTTAATCTCTGTGTGATAAATGTATCTCCTTCTATGCTGTTCTTTCATACTTGATCTCCTTTGCTTTCTAAAAATCTCAATCTTTTTATATTTCTCTATGAACATTTCCTGATAATGAAAACACCTATACAGATGGCAGAAGATATTAATATAAGGGTCCCATAGCTCATGAGTCATTAATGTAACAACATGGAAAAGGAGGACATATTTATTGCTACCTCAAATTTTCTGAAAAGCTGCAATGTTATCATTTGGTTCAAATTTCCATTCTTTGGCTACATAGTGTCATTCAGTGCACATAAATGCAAATATGAACCGGGTGCTGGTGGCTCACTCCTGTAGTCCTAGCTACTCAGGAGGTTGAGACCAGAGGATTGTGGTTCAAAGTCAGCCTCGCCAGGAAAGCCCATGAGACTCATATTTTCAATTAACCATCAGAAACCCAGAAGTGGTAATAGCTAAAGTGGTAGAGTGCTCAACTTGAGCTCAAGAGCTGAGGGACAGTGTCCAGGATCAGAGTTCAAGCCCCATCACCAAGTGCAAATATGAATTTAATTTTCCGTGAAAAGAACAACAAGATCAATAATCTTCCCTAGCAGAAAAAATAATTCCAAAATATTTCAGTACACCTGCTTTTGCTGAGTTATTTAAATTACAGCTTTCCTTTCTGGACATTGTCTCTTCTTTTTAAATTGCCAAATATTAGCTTTACAGTCAACTTCATCTAGTATTTCTTGTTTCAAAAGAGAAGACTATACAGTTGATGTCACTTAGCTTTCTTACTATCTTAGGTCAAAACCGACCCAGGCAGGAGAGTCTGTCAAACACTTATCTCTAATTAAACACCAAAAAAAAAAAAAAAAAAAAACAGAAGTGGAGTTTTGGCTCAAGCAGTAGAGTACTAGCTTTGGGGGCAGGTGGGCAGGAAAGTCAACTGTTCAGGGACAGGGTCTAGCCTCATGGTCCAGCACAAACTAAAAAAACAATCAAATTAAAAATCCCAAATATTTCTTTGGGACCCTCCTTAAAGGAGTGCTAGTCTGAGAAGAGCCTCCTTTTGCTGATCATACTCACTGGATTCTGCTTTTTTGGAATCATTATTGCTCTGGAGAACTTAGAACCAGGCTAAAGGACTTGATAACTGTCTCCTGCAACAAGAGAATCATCTCAGGGGTGAAATATCCATCCATATTAAAACCTTCATGTCTTTGTTTCTTTGCTGTAGAACACCTTTAAAACAACATTATATTTGTGTTCTATGCTGGCCTTCAAATGGCACATTATTTCTTTTTGTAATACTCTCAAATAGAAGTTTACAGAAAAGTTTTATATGAATATAGAACACACTTGAAAAATCAGGGACAGAATTTCTTTCAAGCCTTGGATTCTTTTCTTATAGGGTAAAAAGGAAAGCACAAGTTAACTTGAACTTTGTCATTCCTCTATATTCAATTCTTCTCCTGGGATCAGTTTCCACATCCAGTAACTGTTACTTTCAGTAACAATCGATGGTGTTGCCTGAGGCATAATGAGTGTTTTCTGGGTTTACTGAAATAACACAAGGACACCTTTGTACCTGAGGTAACACGTGTTTCCGAGACAACTTAGTAAAGGGAAAATATGAAATTTTATTGCTTATAAATACATTATCCATGAGTACATTGACTTCAAACTTTGTAAGTTCTCTGTAAATTAAGGTGGATTTTAAATGGGAAGAAGGTTCTCAGATCATTCTTTTTGTGAGTTTATATGCTGTGCATTATTTCCCGTGTACATGAGTTAACAGTAAGGGAAACAATAGCAATAATAGGAGAAAGAGAAGTCCTGTGTTTAAGTATAAGGATTCAATTCACTATAGAATGAATGCCAGAGCCTTCCAGCAACAAAAGGGAATACTGATTTATGGAGCAAGGATAAGAAAAAAAAAAAGACATAAGGCAAAGGTTGGGGTCAGGAGGTCTGCAGCTCAAGACTGCAGCACCTTTTACTTCTAACTTTCCCTAATATATACTGTTAGAGTCCAAGAAGTAGTATAAGGTTACTATAGTCCAGAAAAACAAGGAAAATTTCAGTAAAAACAGAGTGCAGTAAAAACAAGACAAGTTCAACTGGTTGAAAGTAAAACAAACTCTGCAGACATAGCAAAGCAATCCCGGGCACCTGGTGTCTTTCAAATAAGCCAGTTCCTTGTACGTGCCTTCAAGCGAGCACAAGGGTCAAGATGACCTTTGAACTTTACTGTTGGCTCCCAACAATAAAAGACGCTACAAATAAGACAACATTGATACAATAAAGCCAAGTCCAGTATGTAGATTTGTGAGAGTGATATAGAGAAAGCATTACTCCTGCATGGACCACGAAGTATGAGGCCACTCCCTTTCTAAATCATGCTTCCAAATCAAGCAACTTTATAGAAAGTAGAATGGAAGAATAATTCTGGCTCTAATGCAAGTCAGATGTAAGAGCATGGACTTAACTGGAAAAATGTCCATCTTGAGAGAGCAGGGATTATACTAGCAATGAACTGGTGGCTAAACTTACATTTCTTTTTCTTTCCTTCACTTATATATATATTTTTTTTGTTGGTGGTAGTCTTGGCACTTGAAATCTGGGCCTGGGCACTGTCCCTCTGCTATGCAGCTCAAGGCTTATGCTTTACCTCTTGAGCCACAGTGCCACTTCCAGTTTTGTTATAGTTAATTGGAGAAAAGAGTCTCTGGGACTTTCCTACCTAGGCTGGCTTTGAACCCCAATCCTGAAATCTTACTGCCACCCATCTTAAGATTACATTTCTAACACTGTACACTCAGCATATGTAACATGTATGTTCATCTATCTTTATATGAATTCGTGCATTAAAAACTGGGCTACACCTTAGACTTTACACTCACAAACATGTTTGTAGTTCAAAAGTTGATACTACTGGAGAAATAAAACCTAAGAATGTAAAGGAGTCTGGGAAGTTCAGTTTGCATCCAGCCTGGGCAGAGCAGTCTTTGAGACACTATCTATAATTAACCAGCCAAAAGCTGGACTGGAAAAATGCCTCAGGTGATTAAATACCAGTCATGAGCAAGATTGATGAATAAGAGCTAAGGCTTTTGCATACGTACATACAAACATACACATACATACAGAGGCACTATTATGTGCACACACAAATACACAAATGAAACACTCTCAGAATATGTAGAAAAGTTAGAAAACAATAGAAAATATGTCCTGAGAAAGACTAGAATCAAGGGATAAGTTTTAATATTAGAAAGTCCTCAAGTGAACTTTCTTCGAAAAAGTTTGAGACTATTACCTAGGTAAGGATCAGAGATAGTAAGAGAGTCATGTAATCAAAATTAAAGGGATTGGATCCACGGAGGAATGAATCAGAGACCTCTGCAGGTGCATCTGAAAATGTTCATAGCCTATGTCAAATGTTAGAACATCTTTGAAAATAGTTCATGAACACTCTGAGCAGTCTAGTGGATAATATCACGGGAGAAGTTCAGAATTGCCAGTCTGTATCTAGAGTAAATAAACCAAGAAACTATGGCTGGACAATGTGATACAAGCCTAAAATTCTAGCATTCAGACTAAGACAAGAGATTAGAGAGTGGAATTACATAGTGATACCTTCCCTGGACCAGGGAGTATAATTTAGTCTTATTAAAACAAACCAAACAAGAAAGAAATACACAGTTGGAAGTCTGGGCTTATTTTGTCACTATGATTTGAGAAGTCAACTTTCTTATTGAAATGCAACTCATATATAATCCTCAGTTGTGTTTTAAATGCTCTCTTCATTACAGAACATTCCTAGATGCAAAATGGCTCATGATTCCCATCCAAAATTTGAAAAAGTAAGTAATCATCATTCTGTTGGATTCCAAAGAAATGATGGATTACAAAAGCTAAATTATAATCTAGATTTAAAATATTTGGTTTTGTAAGTAATTTCATATACTATAGGATACGACAAAATTCTTTTTAAGTAGAGGGTTTAATTGACAAATTCACAAATGATCATGATTTCCCTTAATTGCAATATCTAGTATAGGTATGAGTCAAGCGGAAAAGGTCAGATAATGTGATGTTAGGAAAACGAACCCTTAAATATGTATTTTAATGTTTTCGTTTATTTCATGCATGTGTTTCTAACGCATTTATAAGATTATTTCTTTGTTGCTTTGTATGTCCCTCCCCCACAGTGTAACCCCCGCTTTCACTATATTTGATGTCAGTATAACACGTGGAGGAGATGGGGACAAACAAGTCGTTTAAGGATTCAGGTGGACCTGTTGCAACAATGAGAAGTACAAAATGTCATGTCAAAACCAGCTTTACAATGTCGGTGTGGGGGGGGGGGGGAGGGGGGTATTATTGGGTGGGGGGGGAGGGGGGAGGCTGGGAAGGGAGGTGAAGCGTAAACAAAGGAGGAGGCTGCAATGCTTGGTAAGAAATATATGCATTATCCTACCCATGTAATTGTAACCCCTCTGTACAGTATGTTCTCAAATAAAATAAAATTAAATTGAAAAAAAAAAGAACTCTAATAACAACAGAAGCTGGAGGGGATGTGGACAGAAGGAAACCTTACTGTATTGTTGGTGGGGGTGTAAACTTGTTCAACCACTTTGGAAAGTAGTATGGAAGTTCCTCAAAAAAATCCACATAGAGCTCCCCTATTTCCCAGCAATCCCACTTTTGGGCATTTACCAAAATGATCACAAACATAACCATACTAAAGCTACCAGCACAACTATGTTTTTTGCAGCATTATTTACCATAGCTAAGATATGGAACCAACCCAGATGCCCCTTAGTAGATGAATGGATCAAGAAAATGTGGTATATATACACAATGGAATTCTATGCCTCCATCAGAAAGAATGACATTGCCCCATGTGTTAGGAAATGGAAAGACTTGGAAAAAATTATATTAAGTGAAGTAAGCCAGGCCCAAAGAAATATAGGTCCCATGGTTTCCCTTATTTGCAATAACTAGTATATTTGTGAGATAAGCAAACCGGTCAGATAAGTTGAAATTAGGTGAAATGAACCCAAAGATAAGAACTCAAATGGTGTTTTTTCTCTTGCTATTGTTTCTAGCATATTTCTAAGATGATTTCTTTGTTGCTTTGTATGTCCCTCCCCCATGGTATAACCCCTGTTTTCACTGTATTTGACGTTGGTATAATTTGTGGAGGAGAAGGGAAAAATAAATTCTTTAAATAGGGTTACAGGTGGACCCATTGCAACAATCAGATGTACAACACGTTATGTCGGAAAATGAACTTTACAACTTTGACACATGGGTTGGTTTGGGGGTGGGGAGTTGGGAAGGGATGGTAAGGGGAAACAAAGGAGGGGGCAACAATGCTTGATAAGAAATGTAATCATTACCTTGCTCATGTAATTGTAACCCCTCTGTACATATTTTCACAATAAAAATATCATGAAATTTAAAAAAAAATTCACAAATGATTCTTGTATTTTATAAGCCTAGAATATTCTTTCAAGTGAGTTATAATTAGAACTTAGTTAATAGATAATACCAACAATTCATGTATAAAATGATAATGTGAATAATGTAGACAGAGTTGCCAACAAAGAGAATAATTGTGTGACATCTAATTTCTTCTACCTGTATGTAACAAAGGAATCAGTTTCCTTAATTACGTGCCTCCTTATACAATGAGAAAAAAGCTAGGTTTGGGGGTCGTTTTTTTTTTTTTTATTGGTTTGTACTAGGGCTTGAACTCTGGGCCTGGACACTGTCTCTAAGCTTGTTTATGCTCAAGGCTCGTGCCCTAGCACTTCAACCTCAGTGCCACTTTTGTCTGGCTTTTGCTGTGAAGTTTATTGGAGATAAGAATTTGGGGAATCTTCCTGCCTGGGTAGGCTTCGAACTGTAATCTTCCGATCTTAGCATCCAGAATATCTATGATATTTAAAAAAGAATAAATATAAATAATATTTGCAAGTATTCTGATCTCAAGAATACGTGGGTGAAAAATGATGCAACCTAGATTATTGTGGTGTTCTTTTCAGAACAGGAAGGGCATCACATTAGCATAGGTGTAGTATTTTTTCACAATAGAGATAAGCTATTCTTGATGTGAATTAAGGGAATTTTAAGGGAATGAATTTCCCTTAAAAGTGTTGGGCTAGGATGACTTAATGGCATAAATCTTGATTGATGGTCTTAGATATAATAGCTTACTCTGATAAACAGTTGTTTACTCTTCAAGAATTAATTATTAGAGATGCTTCATAGTTTTATTTTCTACCAGAAACTACATCTATAGTAGAATTACATAACATGCAAACAGGTACTGTTTTGAATCTCTCAGGTATGGAATGTGCAAAATTTGAAAATGAGTAGTTATCAGTCATAGGAATTTTGAAGAACAAATATATATTCTGTCCTCTTAACAACTTATTTACGTTTAAAAGTTATGGGTTTCCATAGAATTAAACTGTTTTCAGTTTTAGTATGAGTATGTATTAAATATTTTTTTTCAAAATATTGGTAATTATATTGTGAAAATATTGTCTAGTTAGATAACATTCAAGTTGATGGTCCTCTGTTAAAAAGGGGTAATTAATTCTAATTAGATGTCAAATAGAATTTATTTTTAAAAAGTTACTACACTAAGAATAATATTTATTATACCAATACAGTGAAATTTTATTTCATGCAGCTTACTTTTTAAATTTAATTTAATTGTCAATGTGATGTACAGTGGGGTTACAGTAATTGTAAGGTAGTGAACACATAACTTTTCAAACTTGTTACCTCTGCTTTCATTTTTCTCACAGTTTTGCTTCACCGCTTCACCTGTGACATGTTGTAATGTACATTTCCAACATATTGTCTTCTGAGTATTACTGTTGCATTGGTTTGCCCTTTGTCCTTTGTCTCGCCATTTTGTTGTTCTCTTACCTTCCCTAATTAAGGTAAATATATACACAATACAAAGGGTACCAAAATCAAATACAGCAGGAGATAAACCATAAGGGAAAAACACACAGAAAATAGAAATCACACAGTACATTAAAAACAACAACCGCAAATAAAAATTTCTGTTTTCATATCTTGGAGTTCATTTTGCTCAACATCAGCTTATATGGTCATATATATGCATAACAGAGCCACTGGAAAATAATAGTTTCATGGACACTATATCATGAAAATAACATATGAAATGTTTTTGATGATAAAAGTGGAATTAGGGGTGGTGAATTCATGATTCTGATAAAGGAATTTCAAAAAGTTTTAAAATTATGAAAGGTAAATTTTAATTGTTCAAACATTTTTAACAACTTAGCCTATGAAGAAAATTTAAAATTGTCTGGGAACATAGGCTTTCATGCAAAGAAATCCATGGAGACTTAGTGGATAGAGAGCAATGTGGGTGAAGATGGCTCATTTTCACACTAAACAAACAAACCTCAGAAACCTTGCTATAAATCCTGTAGCTTCCCTTGAGAATTGTCCTTACCAAGGAAATATACTCCCATATGTGAAACAAGGTTGTAGTGGAATTTAAATTCAAAGTTCTTTAAAAAAGACATCAAAATTTGTGAATTGACCTTTAATTACCAAACAGTAATTTCCTGAAAAAGATAAGTTGGGTCAAAATATTTAAGTAGAAAGTGCCCTCCACAATGAAAGAAGATATTGCGTTTACACTTTTCTAATTGTAAAATTTTGCTCAATGTCTTTGCACGTGAAGCACTGAAACACAGAAAAAAATCTGATTGAATACTTCAAACCAATAATTTCACATTTCTAAGTAGCTCAAATATATAATATCCTTATTAACATCAGATAGTGAAGACTTCCCTTATTACATAAGCCAAAAAGTTTTGGGATCAGAAAAAAATTTAGCAAATTGAAAAGGTAAGAAAACGGTGTTATTAGAAGACCTAGCTGAGCGTATTGGCTTCAGAAGTGGAGGAAAGCCAAAACTTTTTGACATGGATTGCCTTAATATTTTTGCTACCTAAAGTGATTTTACAGAGCCTATTTGGCTCACTACAATGAAGGACAGATTGAATGAAGACATGAAAATAAATTCCACATCCAAATAAAAGGGTTTTAAAAGAGAAACCATGAAGATGTAGCAGTGGGGGAGGCCTTACAGTCTTTCAGCTTCACAAGACTTGAAGCCAAGAAGGTGTGATTAGTTGGAAATCAGGCAAGAGCTAAGAGGAGGACATAGAAGTAGGACATAGAAGTATTGTCCGTTTTAACAGACCCTGTCATCCAAGGTATGGGTGATTTAACTCTATTCTTCTCCATACATCTTGTTGAGCAAATGCAAGAACAAGAGAAAAATAATCCATTGAAATAATTTTGCAAAGAATGACTTCACTGTTCCTGATATGGCATCTAAGCATCGTGTTAGCAAAATATATCTTTGAGTTTAGAAGTAATTGAAGCAAATAGTGGTAGAGTACTTATTTTTCTGGGCACTTTAGACACAAGAAGACTTCCAAGGTAAAAGAAAAAAAGTATAGCTAAATATTTGTGATCACAGCATCTTGGACTGGTTTTTTGGAGACAAAATTTTACATTAGATTTTGTCCTCATTAACATAGATGTTGGGTTTTTGTGGCAACCAAATGCAAGGGGGAAGTTTAATGGACTCACTTGGACAAGTAAACAAAATGATAGACTTAAAATGGCCATTAATATTTAGGGAATTAGTTTGACCATTTACTTTGCCAGAACAAAGAAGGAAAGATATAATTCCAAATCACTTGACTTAAAAGTATGAAAAAAGAGTAGTGAAGAGAGATGAGAGAAAACATAGAGGACTGTTTTCTCTCCAGTGGAGTAATGGGTTCTTGATCTTGTTTCTTCCATTCTATCCTCACAAGCTATAAAGTATGTTTCAGGAATGGAGTATCCAGTTCAGACAAAGACAACTCGCAGAAGAAAATATTTGTATCAGATATAGGTGATTTATAACCTTAGGCAATCTATTTAAATCTGTTCAAAATTCTCCCCTAACCCAAACTGCCCACTTTGAACAGCTTTGTTTGCTTTTCCCAAGACTGCCCTTCACTATTTAAAATTTAGAGGTCATATTTTACACTCTAGAGATTTCTGTTTCCTTGTGATTTTTATGTGTTTTTGTTTTTCGTTGTGTTTTTTCACTGAATTTCAAAAGGTTGTGCAAGTGTGTTACAATTAAATATGTCCATCTAATTGTCCAATGCTCCTAGATGAGTCACTCCTTCTATTATTCTCAATCAACCCCTTCTCCAAGATTTATTTCAGACTTACCACTTACCTTATCATATGTGTACATTGAGTATTCTAGTTGTACTTGCCTCTTGTTCCATTATTCATTATTCCATTATTGTACTATTATTCATTTTCTAGTTTCAGTTTCCTGATAGTCATTCTGTTAAACTGTCTGGTAATAATTTGAAAGGTTTATATGCATTCCATGGAGTTTCAATTCTGCATATACTTTAACCGATGTCTGCTTATATTTCCATAATTTATTCATCTGCTATAACAATTTGCAAGAGTGGAGACGTTAAGCACCTAGACATGATTTTATTCTTATCCATTTCGAAGACTAATCTTTAGTCAACAAGAAAGTTAAAAAATGGCTTAGAATGTATTCCTAACTACCAGCTTTTATAAATGGCTTTGTACAATGGGTTGTTATTATTTTATTTTATATGGGATAATATTAAAATTTACTACTATATAGGAATACGATAGAAATAGAAGACAGATTTCACGTTTGTCATATCTCTGATAGAACCCATATTCTAAACTTAAAGTCATATTTCTTACTATGTTAGACAGATAGGGAAAAGATGAAACAACATATGATATGGCAACTATTCATGACTTTTTAAAATATACCTCATTATGTGATGAAATTTACTTCATTAGTCAATGTTTGTGTTTGAAATTTGGGAGGCTTATGTATTTAACACATTTCTGGAAGGCACATACTGAAAATTACAAATGGTGGTGGTACTATTTCTACACTTTAATGAATGGTTGAACCTGTTTCCCATTAGTGCTGGGTAAATAAATCAACTCTATTGTAACTTGCACCCTACTCTTGAAAAGCTTGTAAAGTCACTAAGCATCATTTACTTGTCAAATGTTATTTTGGTGAATGTGATTTTAAAAAGTTTATTTGAAAAGGAATATATTTTCACGAGATTAAATGTAGGTTATCATTAGTTTGAGAATGACAACATTTTAATACTACAGGACCAAGTTTTACTGAAGAACCAGTATTTTGAAGCAATAAGGATCTTCTCAATTAATGTTTTTCTGAATTATATTTGACCTCTAAGTCAAGTTTTCCTAGCCTTGGTAGACCAATTATGGATATATCATTCCAGGAACTTTTTTGGCCTACTTATGCTGGACTGAAATCTTTCATTAATCATTAGAAGAGGGGTATTAAAAATTATTTTATGACAATTGTGATCTTGTTCACTCATATGGGCTGGTCATCTGTAAATTGAAAGTTTGAATTACTGTACTTTCTCTTAGATTTTGTGATTTCATCTTTCATTTTAAGTTGCCTTGCATTTCACAATTGCTTACTGCTAATTCCTCTGTCATAAAGAATCGGGGCCCAGAAATATTATAGGAAATGAAAAATTGAGATGGGTCTTCAATTACTTTCTGTTGGCATGTTGCATGGGCCTAGGTGAGAAGTCTTGATCTTGTTATCTGATGCTGTAGATACTTGGGACCTGGATCTTAGCACCCGTGGGTTCTGCAGAAGTATAATAGCTTTTAGATATCATATCAGCAAAATTTGGGTATGATCTGTAGGAATGCTTCAGAAATATGGAGAAAAACATTTTGGGACTAGCGAGTTAAAGCAATAAACAGAGAAGCAGAGTAAAATTCCTTACAGATTAAAGGAAAACAACAATTTATTTTACCATGTGAATTCAGAAAAACAAGTACACTTAGAAGGTATCACAAGTTTATACTGAAGACATTGCATCGAGACTTTTTATATTCTCATATATATTCTAAGCCTAATTATTTATTATGATGTCATTTTAGTTTTAATGTGCATTTATTTGATGACTGATGATGTTTTTCTTGTGCTTATTTTGCACGAGATGTATTTTACTGGTCTCTGATTGATTTTTTTATTTATTTTACTTTTTGTAGTTTTTTTAAAATGTGAAAATACTATATAGAGGGGTTAAAATTACATGGGCAAGATAATGAGTACATCAACAATCCATCCAAAAGATCATACACCACAATCAAACAGGATTCATTCAGGGATGCAAAGCTGGTTCAATATACGCAAAACAATTAAAATAATTCATCAAATCAACAGGAGCAAGGATAAGAACCACATGCTTATCTCAATAAATGGAGAAAAAGCATTCGACAAGATCCAACACCCCTTTAAGATGAAGGTCTTGGAAAAATCAGGAATCCATGGAACATTCCTCAATACAATAAAGGCTGTATATGACAAATCTACAGCCAGCATTACACTTAATGGTGAAAAACTAAAGCCATTTCCTCTTAACTCAGGAGCAAGACAAGGATGTCCACTCTATCCACTTCTCTTCAATCTAGCATTAGAATGCCTAGCTACAGCAATAAGACCAGATGTAAACATAAAGGGGATCCAAATAGGGAAAGAAGTAAAACTCTCCCTCTTTGCAGATGACATGATCTTGTATTTAAAGATCCCATAGACTTCACTCCCAAATTACTGAAGATGATTCAAAACTTTGGCAAAGTAGTAGGGTATAAAATTAACCATCAAAAATCAATGGCTGTTCTGTACGCCAACAATGAAAAAAGTGTGGCAGAAATTAGGAAAGCAACTCCATTCATAATAGCCCCACAAAAAAAGAAAATAACTAGGAATTAACCAAAGAAGTGAAGGACCTCTATGATGAAAACTTTTAAAACTTGAAAAAGGAAATCAAAACAAAATTTAGAAAGTAGAAAAACACTCCCATGCTCCTGGATTGGAAAGATCAACATCGTGAAAATGGCAATACTTCCCAAGGCTATCTACAAATTTAATGCGATACCTATCAAAATTCCAACCTCATTCTTCAAGGAAATAGAAGAGGCAATCCAAAATTTCATATGGAACAATAAAAGACCCCGAATAGCAAAAACAATCCTCAATAGAAAGAACAGTGCTGGAGGAATATCATTAACCAAATTTCAAACTCTACTATAAAGCCATATTAATCAAAAGAGCTTGGTACTGGCACAAGAACAGACCTCAGGACCAATGGAATAGAATTGAAAACCCAGAAATGAACCTACAGACATATAGCCAGGTAATATTCGATGAGGGAGCTAAAAAAATAGAATGGAAGAAAGACAGCCTCTTCAGTAAATGGTGATGGCAAAATTGGTTAACTACTTGCAGAAAACTAAAGCTAGATCCCTGTATATCACCCTGCACTAGAATCAACTCCAAATGGATCAAAGACCTCAAAGTCAAAGCAGACACCCTGAAAAAATACAGGATGGAATAAGAGAAACCCTAGGACTCCTTGGCCCAGGCAGATATTTTCTTAATAGAGACTCAGAAATGCAACAAATCAAAGAAGGTTGGACAAATGGGATTGCATGAACTTGCAGAGCTTCTGCATGGCAAAGGACATAGCTAGCAAGGTCAATAGAAAGCCTACGGATTGGGACAAGATCTTCACTAGCCATACAATGGACAAGGTATCATATCTAAAATATACCTGGAATTCAAAAAAATTAAATCCCCCAACAACAAATCCTCAAAGAAACAACTGGCCAATAAATAAGTGGACTAAAGACTTAAAGAGAAACTTCTCTGAAGAGGAAAGGATGGTCAATAGACACATGAAGAAATGCTCAAACTCCCTAGCCATAAAAGAAATGCAAATCATAACAACATTGAGATACCACCTCACTCCAGGTAGAATGGGTAAAATCAAGAACTCTAAAAACAACAGATGCTGGAGGGGATGCGGACAGAAGGGAATCTTACTGCATTGTTGGTGGGAGTGTAAACTTGCTCTATGCCTCCATCTAATTGATTTTTTTAACATTAGGTTTTCAGAATTCTACGTAGAGTCTCGATTTGCGGCATTCATCAGGTACAAGATTTGCAAATATTTTATCCTTGACTATGGTTACCCTTCATCATCATTGTCATAGTCGTCGTCATCATCATCATCATCATTACTATTGTTATTACTATTATTACTTTTGCACATGTATGTATGCTCCTGAAAATTGAACTCAGGGTCCCTGAGATTTGTTGCATTTTCTTAAAAATTTACCCTTTAAATGAAGCCTCACTTCTGCATTTTTGCTGATTAGTCACAGATAATATTTTCAGAGACTGTATTTTGTGTGATGGATTCAAAAAACAATACTCATATCACAGCCTCCCAAGTAGCTGGGATGAGATACATGAGCCCTGTGCTCCCAAATTCTATTCACTACGTTTATATGAGCTTCCACACACCAAATTATTTTACAATTTTATTGAGTTCTACTATATCAAGTTTTTCTTTTTTTCTTTTTCTTTTTATTGTTCAAATACTATAGAAATGGGTTACAATTACAGGGACAAGGTAATGAGTACATTTCTTATCAAGCATTGTAGCCCCCTTCCCATCCCTTCCCATACTCTCCCCCATACTCCGTCCCCCCACCCAATGCTCCCCCCCCAACAAAGTTGTAAAGTTCGTTTTCCACATAACGTCTTGTACATCTCATTGTTGCATTGGATCCACCTGTATCCCTATTTTTAAACAATTTGTTTTTTCCCTTCCCCTCCACAAATTTACCAACCTCAAATACAGTGAAAGCAGGGGTTATACCATGGAGTTGGGACATGCAAAGCAACAAAGTGATAATCTTATAAATGTGTTTGAAACAATCACCTGAAAGGGAAAAAAAACAATTAAATACATATCTTAGGGTTCATTTCTCTAACATCAACTTATATGACCTTTTCTGCTTGACCCAAACATGTACTAGTTATTGCAAATAAGGGAAAACATAGGACTTAAGTTTCTTTGGGCCTGGCTTACTTCACTTACTATATTATTTTCCATGTCTTTCCATTTCCTAACAAATGGGGCAATGTCATTCTTTCTGATGTAGGCATAGAATTCCATTGTGTATATATACCATGTTTTCTTGATCCATTCATCTACTGTGGGGCATCTGGGTTGGTTCCCTATCTAAGCTATGGTAAATAATGTTGTAATAAACATAGTCGTGCTGGTAGCTTTCTTATGGTCCTGTTTGTGATCATTTGGGTAAATGCCCAAAAGTGGGATTGCTGGATCATAGGGGAGCTCTATGTGGAGTCTTTTGAGGAACCTCTATACCGCTTTCCAAAGTGGTTGAACAAGTTTACACTCCCACCGACAATGCAGTAAGGTTACCTTCTGTCCATATCCCCTCCCGCATCTGTTGTTATTAGAGTTCTTTAGTATGGCCATTCTAACTGGGGTAAGGTGGTATCTCAATGTTGTTTTGATTTGCATTTCTTTTATGGGTAGGGAGGTTGAGCATTTCTTCATGTGTCTATTGGTCATCCTTCTTTCCTCTTCAGAGAAGTTTCTCTTTAAGTCTTTAGCCCACTTATTTATTGGGCAGTTGTTTCTTTGAAGATTTACTGTTGGGGGATTTAATTTTTTGAGTTCCAGGTATATTTTAGATATGAGACCCTTGTTTGTTATAAGGCAAGTGAAGATCTTCTCCCAATCCGTGGGCTTTCTATTGATCTTGCTAACTATGTCCTTTGCCATGCAGAAGCTCTGCAATTTCATGCAATCCCATTTGTCCAACCTTCTTTGATTTGTTGTGTTTCTGGGTCTCTATTAAGAAAATATCTGCCTGGGCCAAGGAGTCCTAGGGTTTCTCTTATCCCATCCTGTATTGTTTTCAGGGTGTCTGCTTTGACTTTGAGGTCCTTGATCCATTTGGAGTTGATTCTAGTGCAGGGTGATATATAGGGATCTAGTTTTAGCTTTCTGCAAGTAGTTAACCAATTTTGCCATCACCATTTACTGAGGAGGCTGTCTTTCTTCCATTCTAGTTTTTTAGCTCCCTTATCGCATCAAGTTTTTCTTTCCTATAAGTTTATTGCCTGAGTTAAAAATGCTTCATCTCCAAAATTGTCAAGAAATCTTTCTTTGCTTTACATTTATATCACTCTATTTCGTTTATATGCCATGTTTTAATCTTGCTTGTAGCTAATATTTGAATAAATTGTTATGTTTAAGTCAATGTTCATTTTTTAACTCTCCCCAATACTGTCTAATTTATCACTACTTATTGAAGAGAATGTAATTCGACAAACTTTTGGTTTTACTCCTTATTAATATTCCTTGATAATAATTTTGTGGATTTAATCTGGTGCTTTACAGACCCATTGAACTGTGTAATCTTTCCTCTACAAATGTAACAATTTTACACTAACAGCTTAATATTGGTCAGAGAAATATATTCCAGTTTATATTCAATTGTCAGTGAGTCAAAGAATGCTGGTCAGGTGATTTAGAAATTATCATAAACATAAATATTAATGCCAATCAAAAACTTTAACTTTCCTGAATAAGTTATCAAAAAATACAAATATATATCTCTGTAATAATATACCAACAACCAAAGAACATATGGAAAGGTTATATCATACTTAGACATTGCATACATATAGAGATTAGTAGAAATAGAAACAACAATAAGATATACCTGCACAACAACTATGTAGAAATTGGAATCCTTGTACATTGTGGCTTGGCACTTAAAGCAATATAGCCAGATTGTTAAACATACTGGCAATCATTAAAATATTACACATAGAGTTGCATCTATGATCCAGCATTTGCAATCATAATTTTATATACAATATATATTTCAACATATGTCCAATGAGACACATGTACAAGAATATACATAGCAAAAGTTTTTAGAATACCATATAATAAAATATTGAAATTGCCCTTGAGTACGTTACACAAGTATATACATGAATACAAAACAATATGCTCTATCCATGAAAAAAATTTACATGGACTTACTTACTTGGGAAACACTAATATTGCATGGGAGAAATGGATAAAACAGACTACATTTTCTAATTATATGAGCTTTTTAAAATTGACACATCTGTAGTGGTAGACTATGAAGTAATGGTTGGTCAAGTGGAGAGTAGGTTGAAATGATGGCAGGAAGTGTGAGCTAATAAATATTGGAGTATTTTGAGAGGGCAGTGATGATAAAATATTCTAGAACTGAAGGTGATGTTCATAGTACATCTCTTTGACATTCTAAAAATCATTGTACTTTATCAAAGAATTACAGATTGCATTTGCATTAACCTTAGTAAAAATTTTTGAATAGTAGTGAGTGAATCTGAGTGATAATTTAGAATTTTAAATCACAGAATTCTGTAAGGTATAAGTTTAGCATGTTGATGAATAAGAGTATAAATAAAATATAATCTGTGACATATCCTCTGAGTGACTATATATGACATTGTGAGTCAGTGAATATTCTACAAAATTAAGTAAATTGAGGGATAAGATAGAATTGAGATGGATGAGCGAAAATGAACCTCAAGGTGCATTGTATTAGCCATGAAATGTGGATTAATTGTAGACTGTTTGCCTTGCATGTGTGAAGCCCTGTGTTTGATTCCTCATTACTATATAAACAATAAAGCTTGAATTGGCACTATGACACAAGTCATAGAGTGTTAGCATGAGGTAAAGAAGCTCAAAGACATTGCCAAGGCCCAGGACTAGTCAAAAATAAAAAGGATGCATTGTATTAAGCCGGGCACTAGCGGCTCATGCCTGTTTTACTAGATACTCAGGAGGCTGAGGATTGAGGTTTGAAACCATCCCTGTCGGGAAAGTCTGTGAGATTCTTATCTCCAATTAAAACTTAGAAAAATCTAAAAGTGCTGCTGTGCCTCAAGTGGTAGAGCTCTATCGTTCATTGAAAGGAGTTCAGGGACAGCGCTCAGAACTAGAGTTCAAACCTCAGGAGAGGAAAAATAACTCACTAAACACTATTCATAAACTGCTTTTTCAAACAGCAATTCCCATACGACAACATAAAGTTAAGTTAAAAATATGATTAGAATAAAATATGAATCATTTTAGGAATAAGACATAGATAGGATTGAAAGGTTGTTTACAGGGGACAAAGTAAATTTTATATCATGCATTATGAGTTGAAATTTGTCCTTCAGTATTCTTACATCATTTATGAAATTGGCAGTATATTGTCCATTACGAGTCAATTTCTTTGAGGAACAGATTGTATTCTGCTGTCTTTTCATAGGAAACCATAGAGGTGATATTTTGGCCTCATTTTTTTTTCTTAATTGTGAAAATAACTTACAGGGGGTTTACAATTACATGACCAATGTAATGAGTACATTTCTTTTTCTTTCATTTTTTTTTTGGGGGGAGTCCAGTCGTGGGGCCTTAACTCTGGGCCTGAGCGCTGTTCCTCAGCTCTTCAGCTCAAGGCTAGTGCTCTACCACTTGAGCCACAGCGCCAGTTCTGGCTTTTTTCTTTTTGCTTATGTTGTGCTGAGGAATCGAACCCAGGGCCTCATGCATGCAAGGCAAGAGCTCTACCAATGAGCCACCTTCCCAGCCCCCGTTCTGAAGTTTTTAGTACAATTGTCTTAAGATATAACATAAGTTATTAAAATTAATATTAATCTAGATAACATTTATAATTACTCATAACACTTTTGAGTACAACTGTTGGTATTTTTTTCTATAGCCAAAAGAAATATTCTGAGTAAAAGAAAGAGAGGAAGTTGGAAGAAACAAGAAAGATAGAAAGTTCAAAAGAAAGAAAGGAAGAAGGAAAGAAAGGAAGGAAGAAAGGAAGGAAAGAAGGAGAGAAAGAGAGAGAAGTAGGGATGGAGGGAAGGAAAGAAGGAAGGAAGAAAGGAAGGAACAAAACAATTTAATTTAAAAAATCTATTTAGCCCAGAAGAGGCAATCCAAAAATTCATATGGAACAATAAAAGACCCTGAATAGCAAAAACGCTCCTCAACAGCAAAACACTGCTGGATGAATATCAATACCAAATTTCAAACTCTACTATAAAGCCATAGTAATCAAAACAGCTTGGTATTCGCATAAGAACAGACCTCAGGACCAATGGAATAGAATTGAAAACCCAGAAATGAACCTACAGACCTTTAGCCATCTAATCTTCGATAAGGGAGCTAAAACAATAGAATGGAAGACAGACAGGCTCTTCAGTAAATGGTGCTGGCAAAACTGGTTAACTACATGTAGAAAACTAAAGCTAGATCCTTATATATCACCCTGCACAAGAATCAACTCCAAATGGATCAAAGACCTTGAACTCAAAGCAGACACTCTGAAAACATTACAGGATGGAATAGGAGAAACCCTAGGTCTCCTTGGCTCAGCCTGAAATTTTCTGAATAGAGACCCGGAAACACAACAAATCAAAGAAAGGTTGGACAAATGGGATTGTATAAGGTTGCAGAGCTTCTGCAGGGCAAATGGCATAGCTAGCAAGATCAATAGAAAGCCCACGGATTGGGAGAAGATCTTTACTAGCCATACAGTGGACAAGGGTCTCATATCTAAAATATACTTGGAACTCAAAAAATTAAACCACCCAACAACAAATCTTCAAAGAAACAACTGCCCAATAAGTAAGTGGGCGAAAGACTTAAAGAGAAGCTTCTCTGAAGAAGAAAGAAGGATGGCCAATAGACACATGAAGAAATGTTCAACATCCCTAGCCATAAAAGAAATGCAAATCAAAACAACATTGAGATATCACCTCACTCCAGTTAGAACAGCAAAAATCAAGAACTCTAACAACAACAGATGCTGGAGGGGATGTGGACAGAAAGGAACCTTACTTCTTTGTTGGTGGGAATGTAAACTTGTTCAACCACTTTGGAAAGCAGTATGGAGGTTCCTCAAAAGACTTCACATAGAACTCTCCTATGACCCAGCAATCCCACTTTTGGGCATTTACCCTAATGTTCACAAAAAAGACCACACTAAATCTACCAGCACAACTATGTTTATTGCAGCATTATTTACCATAGCTAAGATATGGAACCAACCCAGATGGCCCTCAGTAGATGAATGGATCAAGAAAATGTGGTATATATACACAATGGGATTCTATGCCTCCATCGGAAAGAATGACATTTCTCCATTTGTTAGGAAATGGAAAGGCTTGGAAAAAATTATATTAAGTGAAGTAAGCCAGGCCCAAAGAAACATAGGTCCCATGGTTTCCCTTATTTGCAATATCTAGTATAGGTATGAGTCAAGCGGAAAAAGTCAGATAATGTGATGTTAGGAAAACGAACCTCAAATATGTATTTTAATGTTTTTGTTTCTTTCATGCATGTGTTTCTAACGCATTTATAAGATTATTTCTTTGTTGCTTTGTATGTCCCTCCCCCACAGTGTAACCCCCGCTTTCACTATATTTGATGTCAGTATAACATGTGGAGGAGATGGGGACAAACAAGTCGTTTAAGGATTCAGGTGGACCTGTTGCAACAATGAGAAGTACAAAATGTCATGTCAAAACCAGCTTTACAATGTCGGTGTGGGGAGGGGAGGGGGGGTATTATTGGGTGGGGGTGAGGGGGGAGGGTGGGAAGGGAGGTGAAGGGTAAACAAAGGAGGAGGCTGCAATGCTTGGTAAGAAATATATGCATTATCCTGCCCATGTAATTTTAACCCCTCTGTACAGTATGTTCTCAAATAAAATAAAATAAAATTAAAAAAAATCTATTTAGCCCAACACAAACTTCATCTAATTGATCCTTTAGTAAATTCAACTTTGCAATTTTCACTTCTTTGCATTTTCTCCATGCATGAATGAAACCAAGAAATGAAGGATCATAAATAACCACTTGAATCTGTTTGCATCTGTAGTAATATGTATGCAAATCTTTTTCTCATTTTCTATACATCATCAAATAACTATTTGCATACAATATACACTTAGGTATAAATATTCTAAAAACTGATGAAATCCAAGTATGTCAATATATTATAGAATGTGAATACAAGTATTTATAGTGCTATTAATATTACAGTCTACATGTTACATTAATTATAAAAATGTTATTACATATTTTATCAGAGAAATTAGTATCCTCTGATTTTGGTGTCTGAGTCCTACTAGCAGGCCTTAATTAAAATCAAAGGAGATCTGTATTTGTTGGCTCAAACGAATATTTCTGAAAGCAATTCACTCATAGGGGATTGTTCAAATATATCAGAAGGGCCTTAGAAAGTTGTACCACGTTTACATGATTACCTATGATTGATTCAAGAGCCACTAAGCAATCATATTTCACTTTACCATCACTGTAATTATTCCCATTGTAAGAAGAATCATTCACATAAGCCATATGATATAAGCTTGTCCTTAAGTTATTATTTTCTACGAAATTATATCCAAATGATACACTACACTGAGTTAAAGCAAAAGTTGCAAAGTGTATTGGACGATGTAACTCCTTCCATATATACATGTTGAAATTCTATTCCTCTGTCTGGTGACATTAGAATCAATATTTCAGAGATAACACTACAATAATGATCCTGATAAAAGAAGCCTTATATAACTACTCTGACATGTGAATGTCCAGCAAATGATGAACCAGAAATTGGACCCCCATAAGACAAGGAATTGCTTTGAACAACCATATTTATAATCAATGTCTAAATTTCGAGCATATGGGTAATATACTCCTGATGGTTTTAAAACACTTACTTTGAAGTATTCTCTTATAACAGCTCAAAGGCTGACAAAAGACAAAGTAGTTTTGAGTTAATATCCTAAATTCTGATAAAAAGAGATTCATAATGTTTTATTATTTGAATTTTAATCTCCAAGTCTCCAACATAAAATATTTTAAAATGGGAGTTGATTTGAGGTTTAACTCTATTCAACTATCATAATTAATATTTTCAATATTTTTATTATCTTTAAGTAGTTGTACAATGGAATTGCCATTCACTGAAACAGTTTATGGATACAGTGCATCTTGATCAATGTCACCTCTTTCAACATTCTCATCCATCCCTTCCAATCAACCCAGTCCTTATGTAACTCAAGATTATGTTATGGAATTACTTGCCATTTAACCAAGCAGTTTATGTGTACAATGCACCTGAAATTGAGTTACCACTTCAACATCTTCACCCCCATTTCACACTACCCTTTGCTTTGTATATTTCAATTCTGGGAATTATACAATGGATTCTTGCCCGTATTCTATCCTTTTCACCTTCAATTTCCTACCCCTCCTATATTGCCCTCCCCAGTTGTCCTGTCTTGTAGTACATATTTACTGGTATTTATTTTGTTGGGCTTTGACTTAGTCTTTTTTGTCTTTTCTTTTTTTGTTTGTTTGTTTCCCCAAAATTTTATTTTAATTTAAATTACAGGACCAGCCAGATATTCTGATGAGAAAGTCACTTTTCCTCAGGAGATGGGAAATGCTTCCATGGCATAGTTAACAACTGTATACATCTCTACTTTTTTGTGTTTATCAAGGAAGCGCTAAAAAAATCACATTAGGTCACTGACTTAAGTAAAATTAAACCTTTATAACACAAAATTTCCATAGTGTTTTCTAAAGTAGTTGAACAAGATTACATTCCCACCAACAGTGTAATAGAGTTTTCTTTGGGCCACAACCCTATCAGTATCTTTGATTGTTCATTTTTTTTCATAATTACATTGTAACAAGGGTGAGATGAATCTGTGTTGTTTGCATTTGCATTTCTTTTATGGAGAGAGATGTGTCTATTTGTCATTTTTTTTAATTGGTTGTGGGGCCTAAACTCGGGGCCTGGGCACTGTCCCTCAGCTCTTTAGCACAGGGCTAGCACTTTACCACTTGAGCCACAGCACCACTTCCAACTTTTTCTGCTTATACGGTGCTAAAGAATTGAACCCAGGGCTTCATGGATGCAAGGCAAACACTCTACACTGAGCCACCTTCCTAGCCCCTTATTTGTCATTCTTACTTCTTCTAAGAAGTTCTCTTTAAGTCTTTACCCCATATATTAATTGGATTCTTGTTTATTTGAGGGTTTATTTTTGTTGGGCTTAACTTTTTGATCTCTAAATATGGGTTAGTTATGTGAACCCTTGTCTGATGCTTACCTAGTAAAAATCTTCTTCCATTCTGTTCTCCTTTTATATATCCTGCTAACTATTTCCTTTGCCATGAAGAAAATCTTCAGTATGATGCAATTCTATTGATCCAGAAAGAATGAAAATACACCATTAATAAGAAATGGAAAGACTTGGAACAAACTTATACGAAGAGAAGAAAGACAGACTCAGAGAAATATAGATTTCCTAATTTACCTCATTTCTTGTAGTAGAATGTGCCTCTAATTCTGCAAGTAAACACAGTTGGATGGTAAAAGAAAAAACATTACACTTAAACATGATAAATTTTATGGGATTCTAAACATTTATACGGTGAGATCAAGGGAGGATGCCGTTTGAATAGGATCACGAAGGCTCAATAGCTATATGAATATTATGATATAAAATAATGTTCATTAAAATGATCTCCAAGAAATGATGAGAGTTTTTTTTTAATATTTTGCTTTTTCCTTCTGTGTTGTGATAGTGTTATTTTTTTTTAATTTCTGCACCTTTGGTCTTATATGTAAGTTTGGAAAGTGCAAGGGGGAACACAGAAATGGAGGGACAAAGGGTGAACAAATGCATCAGTGCTACTCAATGGACACTACATTATAGAAGAACTATACAACTTTTTGGGGAGGGAGGTTGAAAGGGAAAAACTGGGAGACCAAGAAGAAAGAGGGGACACTGTTCAAAAAGAAATGTGCTCACTATGTGACTTAAGTAATTGCAACCCTTCAGTACATCATCTTTATTGTAGCCAGAGTACCTCAATAATATTAGATAAAATATGCTTTAAATTAAAAGTGGTATGAATGTAAAAAGAAACAAAGAAGGACATTAAATATTGATAAACTTTCCATCACAGGGATATAACAATTCTAAATATTCTAGAGCTCCCAAAATCATCAGACAAATTCTACTTACCCTAAAAACATGCATACGTCCAAATACATTGCTGGTTGCTTGAATACATTATTCTTACCTCTGGACAGGCCATCCAGATAAAAATTTAGCAAAAAAAGTCAGAGCTAAATAAATACATTGACAAGCTATACCTAACAGATATCTACAGAATATTTCACCTAGCAGTGTCACAATATATATTCCTCTCAGCATCCCATGGAACGTTCTCCAAAATAGATCATATCTAGATCACAAGAAAAATATGTCATAATTCAAAAATAAAAAATAAAATTTCTCTTTGTATCTTGTCAGTCCACGATGGGACCAAGTTTAATCTCGACATCAAAAGAAATCACAGAAAATTCTGAAACTCACAGACTGAATAACACATTGCTAAATCATCAGTGACTCACTGAAATGATATGGAAGGAATTTCCAACATTTATGGAATTCAGTGGAATTGAACACACAAAATACTACTACCCCTGGGACACAATAGCACAGGCAATACTCAGAGAAAAATTTCTTTGAGTATATCATCAACAAATTAGAACAATATTGAACCAGCACTAATGATGCACCACTAGGTCCTTGAAGAGCAGGAACAAGCCAAACCAAAACCTGTATACAGAAATAATACAAATTAGATTAAAGAAATAAATGAAGCAGAGTCTAAAGAAAAACACAGTCATGATTGAATTTTATCTACTAGTAGCTCAAAAATTTGACAGATTAATGTCAACATAGCTTTTTTCAGAGATAGACTCACCCAGCCCAAATGAGTGAACAAAACAAACTTCTAAGATTCTAAGAAAAAACATTTTGTTTACCTTTTTAAAATAAATTTACTCTGTTGTTCTTATTAAGGTGATTTATAGATGGATTACAATTCCATGAGTCAGGTAATGAGTACATTTCCTTTTGTGAAATGTCTTCATTCCCCTCCCTTGTTCCCAGTCTCACCCTGCTGTCCCCCACCCATGTGTTAAATAGATAACTTTCATCAATGTTCAATGAATTCCATTGCTGCAATTTTTCACTCTTTTCCCTAATGCTCTGTGCCCACCTCCCCACTTTTCTGAAGACGTACAATGAATAGACCAGGCATAAGTTAAAGAAGACCAAATCATCACAAACTATAAACAACAACAAGCACAAATCCAAAAAGGAATTTTCTGTTTTCACGACTCACGGCCTGTTTAATTATGTCTATCTTGTTATTTAAATATAATTGCTTTTTATCATAAAGTCAATTCAAGGATTAAGGTGTGATAACATAATTTTCCTTTCTATTTAATAATGCTTTTTATTTTAATATTAAGGTTGAAAATAACCCAATTCAAGTTTTAGTGAAATTTGAAGGTTCAGATTTAAAGTTTCAAAATGGCTAATAGTTTCATTTTGGCAACGAAAATGAAAAACGCATGTTTTATCCTCAAGAATGTCATTATTTCATGTGCAAAGAAGAAACTAAATGCAATATTAATTCAGTGGAAATAAGGAATAAAAAACTTATTCAATGCATCAATTCCATAGATCATATCTATTGATAAAATTAATAAAACTTGTTTTAAGTAGATTACTTAAGACATGATTTAAGTGATAATTTTCTTTTCTAGGTGTAGTTGATATAGAAATCAAAGCCCAAAGATTCCAGAGTTCTGTGTGCTTGATACATGTGAATTTACACATATGCTTGTCTCATCTCAATATTATTTGAACTGAGAACCGGATTAGAATAAAAAAATCATGCAAATGTTTAGCTGTATTTTGTGAGTAATATGTTCGTTTTATATCTATTTTATTTGAAAAATCTGGAAAATTTATTTAAGTCACATCAACATTAATGAGAAATAAATATTCCTAGCTCCTTAAAAGAGAATCAATAAAAAAAAGGAAACAACAAAGAAAAAATTGAACCCCATTTTGTACGTGGTTTTTGTATATTGTGGTGCTTTGCAAGTGTGGATTATGTGACTATCCCATGAATCTTGGCTCAAATCACAAGGGCTAGTAGAAGAAATTTTCAAAATCTAGAGCAGCTAACACAGCTGTGCAGTTTTTTGTAGGTTTCACTACAGTCACAGCTGGACATCAACTGTACAAAGGTACTAATACTACTGATTTGGAGGCAAGAATGTGATGAAAAACAAACTTTTATCTTCTTAGATGAAGTTAGAAGACCACACTTTAACAGCTTACTAAACGATCAGCCCTTTGAATAACAGTGCCATTTTTAAGGCACTCTAGATAATTGAAATCCTTCATCCCTGCACAACCATTAATGCCTTTCACAAATCATTGCCGAGGGCAATTTCTAGTTCTATTTGATATTTCAAATGGCTTAGGAGTGACATAAACAGTAATTCAATTTTTGAGAAAACTTAATTTAGATTAAGCAAACAAATCAGATTCAACTCCATAGCATACCCTTTAGGGAAAATGAATTAAGGAATAGGGCATGTCCTTTGTTATTTAATATTAGACATTAGGGCAAAATGCCAGAAACAGACTCTGCAAGACGGAAACAGAAGTCTTTGTTAAGATATATTAAACATTACCTAGGGACAAGTAATTTTACCTACATTTTCTATTATATGATGATATATTTTTGTCTGCTAATCAGAAAGACTCAAAAAGATTTTTAATTATGATATGAAAAATGCATCATCATGAATGAATGAAATCAGGAAGTAGATGGCTCAGGAGCTGGTTGGTTCTGTTAAATATTCTCATTAGTTTGAATGATCTGATGTTTTTGTATGTGCAAAATTATGAATGTATTTTATGTCTGGACAAGAAAGTTTGATTATTAGATCATTGTCTGATACCCAATGTTAAGAAACTAACCTAAGTCAGAGTGTTAAATATATATGGGTGTGTGCGTGTGTCTGCAAGTTTATATTTAGACGGCAGTACCTTAATTCCCTCAGGGTATATACTTAATTCTATTAGTTATAATACATTAATGACAGTACATTAACATTTTGAGACATATTTATATGTTCCTATGATTGCATGAACAAACTAAAATTTATGTTTTGGCTATGAGTTTTTGAAATGTCAGCTGAAAGTATAAGCATTTGGAATCTTGAGAAAGATATCAATGGCAAACATTTCAGTATAGATCAATTTTAGACAACCCTTGCAAGGATCTGTAATTTATATGAAATGCAACTTTCATTGAATTTCCAAGGCTACAATATTCTAGAAATTTGTAGGAAAACCAGTTAAATTATGGAAACATAAAAGTAATGTGATTATTGTATACAGTTTTACATTTTATTTTCGTCAAGTAAAAGTACTATTTATTGCTTCTGTATAGGAAGGAAAACCATAATTATTAGAATTTGTGCCGTATTTCACATTGGGAAACTTTGTCTGTATCAAAAAGTTTATTTCTTTTGTTTCTGCTTTCCTATTCATGATTCTGTTTCTCATAGTATTATTCTAAGGACTTTTTCTTTTTCCCAGTTTGGAGTTGAACATACCTCATGCTCTCAGTTTGTTTGCTAACAGTAGTCAGTCTACCATTTGAATCATGTATCCAGCCCAGAAATTTTTGTAGTTAATTGGAGAGATAACCTCATGAACTTTCCTCCCAGCCTGAAAACCATTATCCCTGGAGTCTCATCCTTCTTAATCACTAGGATTATAAATTTGAGTCATGGACCCCAAGAGTCAATGATTTTTCATATCTTATAGATTGCACATGTTTGCTAGTAGTTGTAATAATAAACTACCACAGATTGGGTTTAGGATTAACACTGTAAATACATTGCCTCTGAGTTGGTGGAACTAGAACTGCAAGATCAGAGTTGGCTTCTGATTCCTCTTTCCTTGGCATATTCAAAGCATTCTGCTACTCTTGGAGGAGACTTCAACTTAAATGCTACCTTTGAGATTCTGTTTCCATCTGCAGTCACTTGCTAAGACAATGGGTTTTTGATCTTTAGTATGATTTCAGTGGGACAGAACCCAACACATTACATATTACTTAATTGATAGAAGAAAAACTCTAATAGAAAATTATTTGTTTTGGGCATGGAAGTTATGGTTATACTGTACAAAATAGTAAAAGAGGTAAACGTTTTATTAAAGCTTGTAAAAAGAATATGAAGTCTTGACGTTAGACATGCCAAATTCTTACACTGGCACACCCTTAAATTCCTAGAGGTACCAGAGGATTTAACCTGAAACCCTATACTTGTGAAACAGCATCTCTACTACTATCATACCTGCAGATTATAATTGGATTGCTTACTTTGAGTTAGTATCACTATGCCTGGGCCTGCTTGGACTGCGGTCTTCTTAACACAAGCATAAAACATTGCACCCAGCAAATGGTTAGAATTTCTGAAACATCTGGAACATCTGAAACATTTGTGTCTGGGATCGCCTGAAACTGGAATTCTCTAATCTCTGTTTTCCAAGTAGATAATATTTTAGGTTTGAGCCACTTTAACCAATAAAAGCATACAATTTCAAAATATCTTGATATTGCATATATTTGTGCTTAAAATGTATGGCTAACCTTAATTTTCACCCGCTTTTTTTAGTACTCTGAGTTGAAAACATTGGCATTCTTGATATTAGTGGCTTTGTTTTGGATGGAATCCCATCTCAATCAAAAAATTCTTCCAAAAGTTTATGTCAATAACCATGGAAAAGAAGGCTTCAGGTTGGAAAAAACACACTGTTAATAAATTTATAAATGCAGTATACTCATAGTGTTAGTCAATGGTTTCTTTAGTGTGAGGAGGAAGGTAGAAATGTGAAAGATGTAAGGTCTCTGTAGAAATACTGTAGCTGTCACTTCAGGTTATCTTCCTTCCCTAAAGCTTGCTTTATTAAAACCCTCTGGGTGCATATTGGTTGGACTGATTAGTAATCTTCTCCAGGAAATGAAGCTGATTTTACAAGGCTGATGGTGTGGTAAATAAAAGAATGATCAGAATAAGCACTGATATTGTCACAGATTGAGCAGATCAGATTAACTGCTGAACAGCAAAACTAAGCAAAGATTCAAGTCTCATTATTCACATTGGAACATATGTAGATAGTACATAAACACATACATATAAATATACATATACATACATACATGAAAATTTAAATAACCAGTAGAATATATAGAAACTTGGTATGACAAGTGTTAATCTATATGAAATTGGTTGCAGGAAAGGTACAGTAAAATATAAATAGTTTAGCATAGATCTTGCATAGATTTTGTAAAGGATGAAAATTTTTCCTTCATTATACACTTTACAAATATCTTTAGAGTTCGGGGAAGATGGCAGAGGAGAAGCTGGAGGCTAAACAAGCTCTCGCATAGAAAGCAGTTTTAGTGTTCCAGTGAACAGTCCTAAGCCAAAGAGTCACAACAAGTGTGCCATCACAGGACAGGGAATTAGGCCAGAGAGGGAAAATCCAGGCAAGGAGACAGATCTGAGCAATTGCCAGCAGCCACCGCTGCGAGGCGTTGGCCCTAGCCATCATACCTGCAACACAGAGAGTCTGGGATGAAGAAGCCCGATGCGGTGGTAGAGCAGATTCTACTCAACACCAGCAAGAACCGACAAGGAAAAGACATCTTCATCCTGCAGTTCGCTGCAGACCAGAGAAGACCCAGGAACCAAGACTCGGCATGAGTAGAAGCCTAACGTCCTCACTCCTTCTCAGGGAGCAGAAGAGGGGAGGCCACCCCTTCCCCCCCCCACTACCAGAGATCTCCATCTTTGATACTGATGAACTAGCTCCAACTCAGGCCTTGGAAAAAAACTTGAGTCATTTAGCAGGTCACAAGAACCTAACTGACCTGCCAGACTCAGCTGCACCAGGGAAAAGTCACCCAGCTCAGGGGCAAGCCCCACGAGTGTCTTTCTTCACTGGGTAATCAGAGTCAGAGGCTGCTCCTCCCTTTATCAGTGTCAACAATCAATTGAAATTCAGTAAACAGAAACCCTGAGTGTGGCTCCAGGCTAGGCTCTGTGAGTTTCTCACAAACTAACTGCTGTTTGCTGAAAGGCCTCAACTCTACCTAGTCTCATCACAGCATCTCCAAGACTTGAGGAAATAGCCATCTCCCTCTTTTGTGATACTCAAAGCAGATCTCCCTCCCATTGAACTAACCTGGGAGGAGGATCACAAAATCTTGGGTAAAGCAGAGCGTTTTTCTGCCTGCTCAAACAAACTGACTTAAACCAACCAAGCCACAGGAAAATCAAACACCACAAGCAGACCAGAGACTCCAACAAGAGGCTGGTAACAGACACAAGGGAGATGCAGCATCTTCCCACCTCTCCCAAAAAAAAAACAAAGAATTTTTTTCTTTTGTTATTTTTTGTACATTTTATAAAAAATTTTTTTCTATAACTTTTTAAAATTTTTAATTTTTACCTTTTTTGGAAAAAAATATTTTCTAGTAACTTTTTTTTCTTCCTTTTATAACTTTTATTTTTATTTTAGGGGTATATGTGTGTGCATTCTCTTTCTTTTTCTTTTAAAAGTTTATTTTATTTTATTTTTGTTTTTTTGTTTAGCTCTACTGAACTTCTGATCTTTTCTCTTTCTTTCTCATTCTTTTCACCTTTTCTCCTCTTTCGTTCTTCTTTATGTGACTTAATTGCTGTTCTTCACATCCTCTGATACACCCATAGTCGATTAATAGACCTTATCCCACATTGTGTACACACTTAATCCAGAAATTTATTACTCAATTCAAAACTTCTTAGACTTAAATTCCTTAATAGCAGTAATACCTCTTTCTACCTACATAATATTTTAAGTATTTTTATTTTTAAGTTTTTCACATCTCCTTTATATTCCTCCCCTTTTCTCAATATATCCACGTTCTTCTCTGAATATGTCATATTCAAATCTGTATAATTTTTCAGCATTGCTATGTTAATTTTTAATTTTTACTTTTCTAAATTTTGGGGTCTTCTTTTTCCCCTTTCTCTTTCTTCTTATTTCTCTCTCTCTCTACTTTCATCCTATCCAACCTATTTCCTGCTTTATTGTGCCTTAATCCATGATACATAATTAAATGGAAGCATAATTTAATACCTAATAACTATTAGTAATATATGTAATTTAATAA
Organism: Dipodomys spectabilis; assembly: GCF_019054845.1. Lineage (NCBI taxonomy): Eukaryota > Metazoa > Chordata > Mammalia > Rodentia > Heteromyidae > Dipodomys > Dipodomys spectabilis. The sequence goes on along the minus strand of NW_024870882.1, from coordinate 5,398,254 downwards.
TATATAGACATCACATTCAATAATTATATTTATATATTTAAATATACAGTGCAAGATACACCTACATCTTTCTGTATATATATATATATATATATATATATATATAGGTATTTGCAATAATTTACACACCTATACATTTATATATTGGCCACTCCTGGGGCTAGAACTCATGTCCCGGGAACTACCTGGAGGTGAATTTTTTTGAGGCTGTGGTGCTTACACTGACCCCATGATGATTTGGGCATTCCAGGCCCTGAGTTCAAATTCCAGCAGTGGCAAAGGCAATAGGTGGAGTAAGAATCCAATGTTGACCTGTTTTCCTTTCTGTGGAAATATTGTGTCCTAGGTACAATATGTAACATTTATGCAAATACATATATGATATGTATTATACAAATGTATATAAATATTATTTTTGCCAGCTCTGGGCTTGGAATTCACACCCTGGAAATGCTCTTGGATTTTTTTTCTTCCAGGGGGTTAGCTTCCACTTCACCCAGAGCACAATAGAGTTACCCAGTTCCTGAGTTCAAATCCAGGTATGGCAGATAAAATGGCCTAAATTCCTAGCCAGGACCATATCTTATTGGGGGGCAGGCACGGGGCTTGAACTCAGGTCATCACAACTCTGCCTCAGCATTGATTACCCTAGGCTGGGGTGCAGCTTTTACACACACAGATGATCCAGGGATCCTAGGACCCGAGTTCAACTCCCAGCCCTGCAAAAAAAAAAAAAAACCAAGATGGAGGAAGAAATACCAGGAACTTTTACTCAACAGTTTTACCTTTGTTTCCTTTGCACTGTGACCATCCTGGATCTCAATGACTCGGTTGAAATTGTACCTGACCTTGCATGGCCGAAGGCTGGTGGGCTCTCAGTGAAGCCTGAGCCCAACCCAGACAGCTCGGCCCTGGGTTCGATCATGAGAATGCCAACTACACAAGCTGAAGATCCTAAAGAACTCGTTCTTATCTATAGGAACACTAGTAGAATGTTTGACATGAACTAATTAAATTACTAATTAGCTAGTCTTTCTAGTATAAGATTGTACACAATAAATATAGGCCATTGATTAATTTAATTAATATTTTATTAAGTCTCCTACCGTGATAAATTAATGGAGGTATAATTTGATACCAAATAATTGGTAATAATAGAATATATAAAAATAAGATATAGACATCATTCTTTATATAAAGTAATACACTAGAATCTACATAAATATATGTCTCTCTACATAAATTTATTTATAGATGCATATACATATACACACTCTGCAGTATACACATCTGCTTATATATTGGCCACTCCTAGGGCTTGATTTCAGGTGCTCAAATTTGCCCGACAACTTCACTCGCATCAGACTGCTGTGTTAACATTGACCCATTCATGAAGTGGGCCATCTAGACCCAGAGTTCAATTCACAGAACTCTCAAAAACTTAATCCTGGTGAAAGAAGCCAATTGTCCCACTTGCTTTCCTTATCAGTGAAAGTTCTGTGTCTCAGGAATGATGGATAATACATAGGCAAATCTATTCCCTATGTAATAGGATGTAAAAAAATTTATACATGTAATCATACTCTCTAAAATATATAATAAATACATAAAAAAAGAAAACGAATAACTACACTAACTGTAATATGCAGTAAACATGTATATTAAGTATAAATCAGGTATTTAAAATATATACGAATATTATTTTTTCGAGTGCTAGGGCTTGAATTCAGCCCCTGGGCACAGGCCTGACTTTCTTGTCTTCTAGCACGGTGGGCTTCCCCTTCTCACACAGTGCTGCAGATTTACCCAGACCCTGAGTTCAAATAACAGTCCTGGCAGAAAAAATGGTGTGAATTCCAAGCCAAGGAGCTCTCATAATTTTTAAAATATTTTTAATGTATATATGTATTTTCATTTTGTCAAGTACAAGGTTGAACTCAGGGCGTGGCAACTCTGCCTCAGCATTGATCACCCTAGATTGGGTTGCAGCCACTGGATCCACAGCCGAACCTGGGTTCCTGGGCCTCAATGGCTGAAAGGAAAAAAAAAAAATTAAAATGACACAGAATAAAAATACAGAAACTTGCAGATGGCTGCCAGTTTTACATTTGTTTTCTTTTCAAGGTGACCATCCTGGGTCTGAATGACACAGATGAAAAATGTTCATAACCTGGCATTGCTGAAGGCTGGCAGGCTTCTAAGGAAGCCGTAGGCCAACACGGCAACATAGGCCTTGTGTTCAAAGCCGGGTCCTGAACCCTACCAATGGAGGGAGATCCTAAGAGTCTCCTTCCTATTCATAGGAATACTGATGGAAGGTTATGAATGTGAAGTTTGAATTAGTTGTTCCTGAATGATACTACTATAAAATTAGAAAGAGATTTTAGAAGGCCGATGGATTTTAATGAATATTTGTGACACATTAAAAGAATACTATTAATTACATGGACACAATCATTTTGGAACAGTGATTGATTTAATTAACAATTCATTAAGGATGAAAACAGTAATATTAATTACATGGAAGCATAATAAATACCCAAGAATTGGTAGGAATCTAGCCTATATAACTGAATAATGTATACACATCTCTAGCACTCTATTAACATCTATATTTATTTGTGTACTGCCATCTGCATGTCAATATGTTCTTATTTTGTCAACCCCTGGGACTCTATCTCAGGTGCTGGAAACAGCTTATCAGCTCCATATGCCACAGGCAGGCGTGCTGATACTCACCCATTCATGAATTGGGCCTTCTAGGCTTTGAGTTCAGATACCAGCATTCACAAAAATTGAATCGTGGAGTAAGAAGCCCATGGTGACACATGTTCTCCTTTTCTGTGAAAGTCCTGGGTGTCAGGTGTGAAGTTTCATACATAGGCAAATAATCTATATCCTATGTAACAAATGCAGTAAATATTCTATATGTAATAGCACTCAATAAAATAAATAGTAAATAAATGAATGAGATGAAAAATAAAATGAATAACTGCACTAAGCGTAATTTGGAGTCAACATACGGGGCTTGATCTCAGGGCCTGGACACCACCTGTCAGCTGAATTGGCTAGAGGCTGCTATGCTGGGAGTCACCCATTCATGAACTGACCCTTGTAGGCCCTGAGTTTACATCACACCACTGCCAAAAATTTAACCTTGGAGTGAGAAGTGGAGCATGACACATATTTTTCTTTCCTGTGAATGTGCTCGGTGTCAGGTAGGATGTATAATTCCGATGCAAATCTATATGCTATGTAATAGGTTGTAATAAATGTAAAAAGTGTCATAGATGGAAGAATTGTCACTATAATAAGTGATAAGAGTATTGAAATAGTAGTGAATCCTTCTAGGATAAAATTAGGTGCAATAAGTATAGAGGTGCATTAAGTTTAATCAATATTTTATTAAGCATTAACAGAATAAAAATTGCATGGAGACATAATTAAATACCTAATTGGTAGTAACACATGATTCATACATAATTTAATTATATATAGATATCTGTCTCATGTATAAAATATGTAATTATATATATGGATGTATGTGCATATATATACATATATATATATATATATCCCAGCAGGTCTGAGATTCAGAAAAATCCTGAGGTTAAACTGGGAACGGTGAGGGGAGCCCCAGAACATGCAGTGTCTTGAAAGAAGTCTCTGTGTTTGAGCTCATTGTATTGAATACAAATTTCCTAGCTTGGTGCCATTCATCAGTGCTACTCAGGAGTTTCACCTATAGAAATACATACATACATAGACAAAGACATAGAAGTACAGGCTTTTTTTGAGGGAGCAGGTCCTGAGGTTGAACTATGAACCTAGGCGTTGTCCTCAAGCTCCTTTTGCTCAAGGGTAATGCATTAAGCTTGAGTCACAGCCTCATTTTTGCGTTTTTATGTGATCTCTTAGAAATAATAGTGTCATGGACTGGATTCAAACTGTGATTCTCTACTTCTCAGCCTCCAGAGGACCTGGGATTACAGTCAGCAGCCACTGTCACCTTCTTTCTTTTTTTCTTCACTTTTTTAATTTTATAATTTTTTATTATTGTGAAAACATTGTACAGAGAGGTTACAATTACAAGGGCAAGATAGTTTCCAATACTATCTCTTCCCCTCTCCACCCTCTACTCCCAGCCCCCTACCACCACCATCCGCACCCCAACCCCGCACCCCACCAAAGTTGTAAAGTTCATTTTTCGACATAATTTCTTGTATATCTCATTGTTGTAATGGGTCCACCTGTAAACCTATATAAACAGTTTGTTTTTTCCCTTCCCCTCCAAAAATTATATCAATATCAAATACAGTGAAAGCAGGTCTTATACCCTGGGAGAGGTACATACAAATCAACAAAGAAATATGTTGGAAAAAAATTGCAAGAAAAAACAAAATATTTGAATCCTTATCTTGGGGTTCATTTCGCCTAATATCAACTTGTCTGAGAGTTTCTGTTTGTCTCAGACATATACTAGTTATTGCAAATAAGGGAAACCATGGGACTTATATTTCTTTGGTCCTGGCTTACTTCACTTAATATAATTTTTTCCAAGTCTTTCCATTTCTTAACAAGTGGGGATGTGACATTGTGGCTTAATTGGTAGAACACTCACCTTGAGCTGAAGAACTGAGCGAAAATGACCAGGCCCAGTGTTCAAGCCCCACGACAGACAAATTTTTTTAATAGAAATTTACTTCTTTAATTTTATAATCTGGACAATCTGACTTCTTAACAAGGTTATTCCAATGGTTTGAATTTATAAGTAAACTATCCAATGTTTATTAGAGCTGTTTTCACTGAGAATGATTTTCTCTCTTCATCTCACCCTCTGGTCTGAGGCCAAAAGTGAGAAATGAGTGTCACAGTATTTGGGAGCAAATATCCACAGGACATGCCAGTTCTGCCACTTAGCATTGAGCTGAGGTAAATTTACTGTCTCAGGATGACAGGAACGAAAGTTGGAGTGATCCTCATACTGTCTGAATTTCTCATTTTACCTATAAAATGATCTAATAATTATGAGTGTTTTGTGTCTCCAACCTGAATTATCTAGAACCCACTAATAGCATCTTCATGTTTCCATTTTTCTCTAGTACATCTTGAGATTTAGACTAAGAGTTTCTGTGGAGCAGCTCCTCAGCAAATCCCTGAGAAAAGCTACTTGAAACCTCCTCAGGAGATAGCCATTCAAAGCTATCTGAACAGGAAAGTCTGTGAGACACTTGTCTCCAATAAAACACCAGAGAACCAGAAGTGGAGCAGTGGCCCAGGGGGTAGAGCTCCAGCTTTGAGAGAGAAAACCGAGCAGGAGATACAAGCCAGACCAGGCAGGAAAGCCTGAGAGTTGCTTATGTCCAATTAATGACCAGATGGCTCGAAGTGGAGCTGTGGTGGTGGTAGAGCCTCAGCAATGAGCAAAACATCTCAGGAACCCATCAGAGCCTGAGTTTAAGCCTTGGGGTGGCTACAAAAAATCAAAAAGAGCAGTCCAAGTTAATGTATCAGTGCCTACTTATGTGTGTATACATATTACCTCCCCGAGTGCAAACAGACCTATGCAATTCTTCTGCTTTTATTTACTGGTTTAGTTTTCAGATATGGTAGTTGCTCACACTGCATCATTCTCTTCATTTCAGGCCATTTCTTTTCTCTTCCAGGTTTCCAGGCCTGTGTCCTTATATGATGCACAGTTAAGCTCTTAGCAGCCTTTATTTACATTTTATTATGAGGCGAAGGCAGCAACAGTCACAAATCAGGTAGAAGAATGGAAGATCAGGATTTGTAGAAGTAACCGGTATTCAGAAAATTAAACTTGGGAACATGAAATGATTGCATACTTATGTATAAACTACCATTAAGAAACAATGAGGAGGCTGGGAGTATGGATTAGTGAGAGAGTGCTTGCCTAGCATGCAAGAAGGCCTGGGTTTGATTCCTCAGATGCACATACACAGACAAGGCCAGAATTGTTACTGTGGCTCAAAGTAGCAGAGTGCTGTAGACAGTGCTCAGGCCTTGAGTTCAACCCAAGAACTGGCAAAGAGATAACTAGTTAGGTAGGTAGATAGAAAGAAGGAAAGAAAGAAAGGAAGAAAGAAAGGAAGAAGAAAGAAAGAAAGAAAGAAAGAAAGAAAGAAAGAAAGAAAGAAAGAAAGAAAGAAAGAAAGAAAGAAAGAAAGAAAGAAAGAAAGAAAGAAAGAAAGAAGGAAAGAGAGAAGGAAAGATAGGTAGAAAGATAGATAGATAGAAATATAGATAGAAAGTTGATAGATGAATCTGGTCTTAGATATCTTGAGGAAAGAAGGGAACACTTCCCAATCATGAGGCCTTCTGCAGTGTGCCAGGAAACCAGCATCGCCTTCACATAACCACAGAGCAGGAAGACTGTCTCTGTCCCATTTCTCAGGCAGCCAAGAGCCCCAAAGTCAAGAGAGCAGAGCCAGGTTCTAACTCAGGTGCCTGGAGACAGAGGAGAAACAGCCCTGCCTCCCCATGGACTGGGTATTTGCATTAATGATGTGGAGAATGAAGCAAGGAAAATAGACTGGCAGAGGTAGAAGAAGGGTCTTCAATCCTGACAGATGGAGAGTCAAAAACCCACTCCCTAAGACCAGAGAGCAGGGTTTTCTACTCTGTTTCTCCCTTCTCCCCTACTAAACTGGCTCTGTATTAGTAACGTAAAGATAGCCTGAGGCTCCTTTCACGTGAAGGAGGAAGATTAATTAGTCATTGTTTGAAGGGGCTGAGAAAAGCCTGACCCTGGTGTAACTCTAACAAATGTTTCAGGTTTCATTGCTTCCTGTGCCTGGAATGAATGAACTGGTTTTGCAGCTCACTTCATTGTTGAGTGTGTACATTCTGCCTCCTAATGTGTTCCTTGGAATGGCCCAGTTCCTTAGTGGCTCACAGGCTGGTGTGCTCATGTAGACCCATTGGGCAGTTGGGCCACCTAGGTCCAAAGTTCGAATCCCAGCACTGCCAAAAATTCACCCTGATGTGAGCAGCCAGTCATTGCACCTGTTTTCCTGTGCTGTGCAAGTCTTGGGTCTCAGCGAGGAGGGAGAATTCTCTATAGGCAACTCTATAGCCATGGGAATAGGTTGTCATCCAGGTCAACACAGTTATATCTCTCTATTGGTCCTTCGTCCACCCTGTGAAAGACAGATGGGGTCCAAGGAAAGAGAAGTGTGCTGCTCATCCATTCCCCAACCTCCCTTAATCCCAGAGACAATCAGATGCAGTGGAGAGTCAAGGTAAGCAAGAACTTGTTTATTATTACATAGCAAGCCTTTTTAAAGCAAAAGACTTCAGAGCACGAAGGGGGAGGAAAAGAAACCAATCAATCACTGTAAAGGTCACCATATCATATGCTTTTCAGCTGGGGCCCAGGGTTTAATTGGCCCTAGTGCTTCTGAACTTTCCCTGCCATTCACGAGCTGTTCAGGCACTGACATCACTTTGCTTAATAATGGTAGGCAATCAGATTTTAACATAAACAACTCGGGCTCTGCCCACTCACCTTCCTCTCAGCATCATCTTTGCTGCTCATGTGCCCCACATCTATCATCCTATTCTCAAGAAAATACACAATACATCAATGAATAAGACACAAAATAAAGAGAATGACTATATCGAATGCAAGATGCTGCCCAACCATGTATGGAAATACAGATCCTATGTTAAAATGATGAATTTATGACTATATTGGCCCCCACCAGGGCTCCATCTCAGGTCCTGAGAACAGCCTAGCTCCTTAGTGCCTCACAGGCTGGTGTACTGACCATGACTGATTCACGAGTTGGGCCAGGTAGGCCTTAAGTTCAAATCTCAGCCCCAAAAGATTCACCTTGATGTAGAAGCCAATCAATCCACCTGTTTTCCTGTCCTGTGAAAGTCCTGGGTCTCAGTGGGGATGGAGAATTCTATATAGGCAACTCTATAGCCACGGGAATAGGTTGTCATCCATGTCAGCACAGTTATATCTATCACCATACTCAATAAAATACAAAATACATCCCTGAATAAGACACAAAATAAGAAGAATAATTACACTGAATACAAGATGCATATCACATCTATAGGTAAAGAGAGATCCTATGATTACAAAAGGTGGGCTTGCTATTTTGTCCAGTGTTGGGGCTTCAAATTAGGCTCTGGACCAGGCCTGACATTCTAGTCTTGAAGGATGGTGAGCTTCTCCTTCCCCCAAAGTGCAACAGAGCTACCCAGACCTCAGTTCAAATCCCAGCATTGACAAAAGATTCATTCTGTTGTCAGAAGTCAGGCATTGCACATGTTTCCCTCTGCTGTGAATGTCCCGTGTCTTAACTAGGATGGAGAATGCATAGACAACCCTATAACCATGGGAACAGGTTGTCATACATGTCAGCACAGTTATACCTGTCACCATACTCAGTAAAATAAACCATAACTCCATGAATTAGACACAAAGTAAGGAGAAGAGCACCGAATGCAAGATGCTGTCCACACATGTATGTAAATATAGATTCTATATCAAAATTCTGAATTTGTGACTATCTGGCCCTCCCTGGCACTCAATGTCAGGTCCTGGGAACGGCCTATCTCCTTTGTTGCTTACAGGCTGGTGTCCTCACCTTGAACCTTTCCCCAACTGGGCCTGCTAGGCTCAGAGTTCAAATTTCAACACTGCCAAAAGATGAATCCTGATGTGAGAAGCCCATCGATTCACCTGTTTTCCTGTCCTATGAAAGATTTGAGTCTCAACTAAGATGAAGAATGCATGGGAAACCTTACAGCCAAGGAAATAGGTTGCCATCCACGTTAGCACTGTTATATCTGTCACCATTCTCAGTAAAATACACAATACTCCATGGATAAGACAGTAAATAAGGAGAAGAAGTACACCAAATGCAAGATGCTGTCCACACATGTATGTAAATATAGATCCTATGTTTAAATAATGAATTTATGACTATCATGGCCCACCCTGGGGATCAATGTCAGATCTTGGGAATGGCCTAATTCCTTAGTTGCTCATAGGCTGGTGTGTTCTCCTTGAACTATTCGTTAATTGGTCTCCTGCCATTTGGAAGTGGCAGGACCAGGATTCCAAATGTGGGCTCCAGCTCTCACCACTTAAACCTCAGGATAGGGAACTCACCAGTCTGTCCAAAAACATCAGCAAGACCAATGATTAACCAGGCACCAGTGGCTCTCACCAGTCCTCCTTGATACATACAAGGCTGTTATAGGAGGATCATGGTCAAAATCACCCTAAGCAGGAAAGTCCTTGAGACCCCTGTCCAACTTGTGCCAACAAAGCCAGAAGTGGAGCGTGTGGCTCCAGTTGTAGAGGGCTAGCCTTGAGCAAAAGCAGCTCATGCACTGTGCCCAGATCCTGAGTTCATGGTCCGGGACTGGCAACAAACAGACATACAGAACAATCTGTGCAGGCATCCAGCTAAAGCAGGTCACCCTCTTTTCCCCAATTGGATTGGACAGCTTTCCCTGGGAAAGGGGCTGCTGTCATCTTGATTCTGCCAATTCTGCCTGCATCACAGGATTCCAGCCTCACCTACATTATTTCTTGGTTCTTTCTGACCAATGGGATAAAAGAATGGTGGCCACGCCCACATTCCCTGCTGCCCTATAGTACTGGGATTCCCTCTGTTGGTTGAAACCACTACCAGCAGTTGAGGAAGCTAGAGGTGGCTGAGTGGTAAGAGACTCGAGGCCTAGGAGGAGAGGCCTTGGTCAGCCCCACCACGTGCCCACCCCTGCCCCGGCCCCCTCACCACCTTCCCCTCAGCACAGCGTTTCAAACTTGCTGCTGCTGGCTCAGAACTGCAGTGCCTCTTTGGAGTCCTCAGTCAAAGGTGCAATGGTGTGCTGCCAGCCATCTTGTGGCCCTGATCTAATCATGGCACCCCTGTCCTCTGCTCTGGGCCTGAGTGTCTACCATGTCTCTTCCATCGCTGCTTGCCCTACCCAGAGCAGTTTCCAATAGCTTCTCCCAGCAGCATATGTGAGTGGCCACCACATAAGCCCGTATTCCACGACCCCATATCTCCTCTCCTCCCAACCACCGTGAACCCTGCCTGTCCCATGCCCCACAGTCTGGCCAAGGCCCTGCCACAAATGCACCCAAGGGATGGGGGTAAGTGTTGGCCCGAGGATCCCACTCCCATCCCTAGCAGCCAGAGTCCCAGGAAACGGGGAGATGCAGGGTTGGGTGAGGAGTGGGCACAACAGAGCCCCTGACCTGGATTAGTGGGAGCCACACAGAGGCGTATCTGCACCCTTCCTCTCCCTGGTGGGAACCTGGTGTCTTTAGTCAGAGTTTGAGTGCAGCATGTTCACACCTGCCTTCTGGGGTCTTTTCCTTTTTACTTGGGTGGAGGGTATTGGATTATGAAGATAGACCCCCCCTTGCTGTGTGAGCCCTTGTCTTCTGTGCTGGGTCACCCTTTCACTTGAAGAGGGTCCCGGAAAAACCCAGTAGGGAGGTGAGGGTTCCGGTGGTTAGAACTGATGTGAATATCTGGGAGGAACGCTCCCGACCCAACACACACACATACAACTAGCCTGTTCCCTCCTCCCCAGCTGTCAACAGTTCTTGTGGGTGATCACATTTTCCAGCTCTGCCAGCTTCTGCTGGTGCTCCCTGTCCATTTGGTCTCCAACAAACTCAGGAGAGGCACTGCTCTGAGTTTATGTGTGTGTGTGTGTGTGTGTGTGTGAGAGAGAGAGAGAGAGAGAGAGAGAAAGAGAGACAGACAGGCAGACAGACAGACAGACAGACAGAGGCAGAGACAGAGACAGAGACGGAGACAGAGACAGACATAGACAGAGAGAAAGAAAGAGAGAGACAGATCATCTATCTCCTTGTACAGCCTGATGGTGCTCAGGTGAGTGATCAGTTGGAAAATTGCAGGTGCTTCATGTTGCCCGGGCTGGTTATGAGCCATGATCTTCATGTCTCAGCCTCCTGTGTAGTTAGGATTATAGGCCTGACCCACCAGCACCTGGCTTAAGTGTAATTCTGATCTTCCTTCTTTCAATCTCTCTCCCTCATAGGAACTGATTTGACTGGGTGCTGGAGGAGGTGGCCCAGCGTCCCCAAGTGGCTGGAACCAAGGTTTACCTCTCATTCTGGAAGTGGGTTGTGGGTCAGGAGCTGTTTCACTCATTCTGTTGTACCAGGTCCATGAAGTAAGCCCCTCTGTGCACTGGCTAGACCGTGACGATCATTCATTGTCCATCTAGCCTTACTGGACTTAGTATTTTGTTCTATGTACTTTTCTAGCAAAAATTTCTATCCAAAATTATGATACATAGTCACCTAATGAAAATGTAATGCCATCTTAAGAAAGTCATTAAGGGCTCTGGGAATGTGGCTTCATGGTATGGTGATTGCCTAGCATGCATGAAACCCTGAGTTCAATTCCTCAGTACCACATAAACAGAAAAAGAAACACTGGAAGGGATGCTGTGCCTCAAGTGGGAGAGTGTTCCCCTTTAGAAAAAAAAAAAGCTGAGGAATAATTCCCTAGCCCTGAGTTTAAGTCCCAGGACTGGCAAAACAACAACAGCAACAAAAACAAAAACAACAGCAACATTTAGTTAGTAAATGAAAAAAAATAAAGAACCCATACTTGGAATATTTAATTGCTCTTTCCATACTGATACCTGACAATAGTCCCTAATTCATGTACGTTACCTATATTAGGATAGTGTGTTGAAAAAATGTTTTGTTCATTAGGTCACAACAATTAATGCCAGGAATGTGCTTAGATGTCAGGTGAAGATTAATTCTGTAAATTCAAAGATTCCAGGGTTTTGAGTGGTCACTTCTAATCAGAATGAGAAAGGGAGTCTAAGTGAGATTTGGAAACCTTCTTGGCCAGTCTTGGCACCAAAAAGGCAGAGGCTAGCTAACAGTTGTGACAGAACAGAAGGAATAACTCCAGATGGAAGGAATAAATGATAGTAACTAAGATATAGCAGAAAGTGTTCCAGGGAATCATTTTCAGTTATTGAAGAACTTGTTGTCACCTAGGAATATTCCTCGTTGCCTTTAGCATTCTAAACCTCTTAAGCTAGTTCTTAATCTCTGGGTGATAAATGTATCTCCTTCTATGCTGTTCTTTCATACATGATCTCCTTTGCTTTCTAATAATCTGTCTTTCTCTTTCTCTATGAACATTTCCTGACACAAAATACAGCTACACAGATGGAAGAGGATGCTAATGCAAGGGTCTCATAGCTCATAAGTCATTAATGTAATAAAATGGAAAAAGAGGACATATTTATTGCTACCTCTATTATTCTGAAAACCTGCAATGTCACATCATTTGATTCAGATTTCCATTCTTTGTCTACTTAGTGTCATTAACTGCACTAAATGCAAATATGAGAGGGGTCTGGTGGCTCATGCCTGTAATCCTAGCTACTCAATAGGCTGAGACCAGAGGATTGTGGTTCAAAGCCAGCCTGTTCAGGAAAGTCCATGAGACACTGATATTAATTAACCACCAGAAATCTGGAAGTACTGCTGTATCTAAAGTGGTAGAGTTCTCAATTTGACCTGAAGAGCTGAGGGACAGCACCCAGGATCAGAGTTCAAGCCCCACAACTAACAAAAAAGTGCAAATATGACTTTAAGTTTCCCCAAAAGGAATGATGACATCAACAGTAATTTTGTAAGCAGAGAAAAAAATTCCAAAATGATTCAGTGCACCTACTTTTGCTGAGTTTTTAAAGTTACGGCTTCTTTGCTGGACATATTCTCTTCTTTTAAAAATTGTCAAATATTAGCTTTATAATAAATTTCATCTTATATTTCTTGGTTTAAGACAGAAGTCCATACAGTTGATGTCACTTGGGTTTCTTAATATCTTAGTTCAAAGCCAACCCAGGCACGAGAGTCTGTCAAACTCTTATTTGTAATTAAACACCAAAAAATCCAGAAGTAAAGTTTTGGCTCAATTAGTAGAGTACTAGCTTTGGAGGTAGGTGGACAGAAAATACAATTGATCAGTTACAGGGTCCAGCCTCTGAGTTCAAGCCCCAGAACCAGCACAAACTAAACAAACAAGCAAATAAAAGAAACCCCAGGTATTTCTTTGGGACCCTACTTAAAGGAGTACTGGTCTGAGAAGAGGCTGCTTTTGCTGATCATACTCACTGCAATCTGCTTTTTTGGAATCCTTATTGCTATGGAGAACTCAGGACCAGACTAAAGGAATTGATAACTGAATCCTACAACAAGAGAATCAGCTCAGGAGTGAAACATCCACTCATAAGACACGTTAAAGCCTCCATATCTTTGTTTCTTTGCAGTACAATACTCTTAAAACAACATTATTTCTTCTTCTATGCTGGCCTTCAAATGGCACATTGTTTACTTTTGTAATACTCTCAACTAGAAGATTACAGACAAGTTTATGTGAGTAAAGAAGACACTCAAAACAGCCAGATTCCTTCAAGCCTCAAATTCTTTTCTTGTACAGTAAAAAGGAAAGCAAAAGTTCACTTGAACTTTTAAATTCCTCTATGTTCAATTCCTCTCCTGGGATCAGTTTCCACATCCATTAACAATTACTTTCACTTACTTCCAGTAACAATCTATGGTAATATGTTCTTGATCTTGTTTCTTCCATAGTGTCTTTAAGCTATCAAGTGTGGCTGAGGACAGGACTATCCAGTTCAGACAACGAGAACTCGAAGAAGAAAGATAAGGTTTGCAGCAGATGTAGGTGATTTATAATCTTAGACAATCTACTTAAATCTGTTGAAAATTCTCTCCTACCCCAAACTGCCCTCTTTTAAAAGCTTTGTTTGCTTTTCCCAAGACTGCCCTTCATTAACTATTTAAAATTTTGAGGGATCATATTCATACTCTCTAGAGATTGATGTTTGGTTGTGATTTTTATGTGTTTTTGCTTTTTGTGTTTTTTCACTGAATTTCAAAAGGTTGTGCAAGTGTGTTACAATTAAATATATCAAATTGTCCCATGCTCCTGGATCAGAGTCACTCCTTCTATCATTCCTACCCCTTCTCCAAGATTTAGTTCTGATTTAACACTTCCTTTATCGCATGTGTACATTGAGTATTATAGCTGTACTTGCCCCTTGTTCTATTTTTCTTTCTTTATTGTGAAAATACTGTACAGAGGGGTTACAATTACATGGGCAAGATAAGTAGTACATTTCTTATCAAGTATTGTAGCCTCCGCCTTTGTTTCCCCTTCCCATCCTCCCCTCGACCCCCACACAATCTTCCTCCCCCCCCATCAAAGTTGCAATTTTTGTTTTCAACGTAAGTACTTGTACATCTCCCTTGCTCCATTTTTCATTAATTCTATGTCTTTACTATTATTCCTCTCTGGTTTCAAATTCCTAATAGTCATTCTGTTAAACTGTCTGTTGATATTTTGACAGGTTTATATACATTCCATGGAATGTCAATGCTGCATATACTTGAACTGATGTCAGCTTTTATTTCCATAATTCATTCATCTGCAATAACAATTTGCAAGTCTGGAGACGTGAAACACCTAGACATGCTGTTATTCTCATCCATTTGGAAGATTCATCTTTAGTCAACAAGAAAGTTTAAAAATGGCTTAGAATGTATTCCTAACTACAAATTTTTATAAATGGCTTTGTAAAATAGTGTGTGATTATTTAACTTAACATGGGATAATACTTTATTCTATGTATGAGTTTTGGAAAAAGAAGTAAACTAAAATTTACTACTATAGAGAAATATGATAGAAATGGAAGACAGATTTTATGTCATATCTCTGAAGAGTATCCAAATTCAAGACATAAAGTCATATTTCTTACTATGTTAGACAGATAGGGAAAACATAAAACAACATATGATAAGGCAATTATTTGTGACTTTTTAAAATGTACCTTATTAAGCGATGAAATTTAATTTATTAGCTAACTTTTGGGTTTGAAATATGGGAGGCTGATCTGTTTAACACATTTCTGGAAGGTACCTACTGAACAACAAAAGTGGTGGGTTGTACTATTTCTACAGTTTAATAAATGGTTGAAC
Source organism: Dipodomys spectabilis (assembly GCF_019054845.1). Classification (NCBI taxonomy): domain Eukaryota; kingdom Metazoa; phylum Chordata; class Mammalia; order Rodentia; family Heteromyidae; genus Dipodomys; species Dipodomys spectabilis. Next base: position 5,383,193 of record NW_024870882.1, on the reverse strand, counting down.
CTATTTGGCATTAGTGCTGGGTAAATAAATCAACTCTATTTAACTTCCTCTCTACACATGAAAAACTTGTAATGTCACTAAATATCATCTAATTGTCAAATGTTATTTTGGAGAATGTGATTTTAAAAAGTTTATTTGAAAAGGAATACATTTTCAGGAGATTAAATGCATGTTAACATTGGTTTGAATGTGACAACATTTTTATAGCACAGAACCAAGTTGTACTGAAGTACCTGTGTTTTGAAGCACTAAGGAGCTTTTCAGTTAATGTTTTTCTGAATTACATTTGACCTCTAAGTCAAGTTTTCCATGACTTGGTAGACCAATTATGGATCTATTTTTCCAGGAACTATTTTTTAACCAATTTATGCTGGACTGAAATCTTTCATTAATCATTAGAGGAGAGGTACTAAAAATAATCTTATGACACTTTGAGATCTTGTTCACTCATAATGGCTGGTCATCTGTAAATTGAAAATTTGAATTACAGTACATTCTCTCAGATTTTGTGATCTCATCCTTCCTTTTAAGTTGCCTTGAATTTCACAATTGCTTACTGCTAATTTCTGCATCTCAAGAAATTGGGGCCCTGAAATATAGGAAATGAGAAATTGAGATGGGTCTTGAATTACTTTCTGTTTCCATGATGCATGAGAAGCAGAGTAAAATCCCTTATAGATTAGAGGAAAACATTATTTTTTACCATGTGAATTCAGAAGATCAAGAACACTTACAAAGTATCACAAGTTTATACCGAAGACATGGTACTGATAACTTTTATATTCTAAAATATTTTCTAAACCTAATTATTCATATTCCAATTGTATTTATTGTAATAAATAAATATCAATTTGCCAAATTATCAACTAATTCTAGTAAGTTTCACTGTGTGAAATATGAAATCAGCACATATAAATATAAAATAGATAACTATGTATAATATAATAAAAAGGCACATGTTTTGCATTGTTCTCTTGTGGTTAGGGTTTCAAAGGCAACTATGTTTCAAAATATTATTCTATTTTCTCTAACTTAGTGTTTGATAGAGTTAGACCTAAAGCTTTACCATTTGTAAATTTATAGCCTAGAAGCAAGAGGAAACATGGTGATTAAAACATTAACAATTTAAGGCCTAATAATGAGGAGAAACATAGGGACTTCCACTGCAACTATGAAAATATTTGATGATAGAAAGGCAGTAGTGTAATTGCTGCATGGTTGGATGGTAGACAGGCCAGGACATTAGGTAATAAATGCATATGAACAATTTATTCTCCCCCTTGTGTTTAGCTACTTTTGAAATGGTAGGTAAAATAAACAATTATATTTTGATAAATACGTTCTAGTCTGAACAGTTCTGTCTGAAATGTTCATCTCTCTATGATCCCTTGTAACTAAGATTTGTTTTGTTCAAGTAAGACAATCTAGGGTGTCAGGGTAAGATATTCTGGTTGGTCTGCTCCTACATGGAAGAAGGGTAAAGCGTCAGGGAGATATTTGTGCCTGTAAGACCTCATTTGGGAAAATTTCAGCTGTAGAGGTTTAGAAGTAGCTCTTAAGCAAGGCTTACTTTCAATCCATTAGCTCCACAAAGGTAACTCAGTTAGATAAATAAGTACTTGAAAAAGCCATCACCTTTGGACCTAGCTATAAATTCTTGAAATTACAATCAAATCCCAAATGAAAAAGACTTAAAATAATTATTGACACAAAATATTTCAAATATGAGCAATCGACTGAACAATATAATTTTTTCCAGTATTCACAGAATTTTAGGGAAATAAGATCAATCGCATTGTTAGGAACAATAAGGTTTCCTTGTTACAAATAGGCACCCAAGGATATAAGCCTGTTTAAAGATTGCATCATTAACTACTTAAATTTAGAGGACACTACATGCTTCAGCAACACGTATACCCAAATTAAAATACAGAGATTAACATGGCACTTGCACAAGGATGATATGAAAATTTGTGAAGTATTGCATATTTTTCATTCTTCAGATTCAAGAAATGAAAAACAGTTATTAAAAAGCTGATTACAAAATTACCAATGTAATAATACATGTAATTCATATAACTAAAAGTTAGTTTGACCTCAGTGTATAAAATCTTCACCTTAGAAAGGCCTTTACATAGCATAACCTTTACAAAACTGTTGAAAATAGACAACTTTGTCACTTTCTCCAAAGAAATAAAATAGTATAAGGACCTAGGAAAAAAAGAATCTTAAACTGTTTCTATCTGGAATGCAATCTGAAAGGACATACAAATGAACCTATATATTATAAAACAATGTAGAATTTAGAGTATAACTAGGAGAGAATAAAAAAAGATTATGGACATTATACAAACATAGATTATAGAATATTTTAAAATATACTATTTTCAGACAATGACCAGAAATACTTTAGTTTCTCTACTACTCATTTCAAAAGATAAGTTAAAATTATTTCTGATTAAAAAATAACCAACTCTGCAGAAATCATTATAGATGTATATAAAAACTCTTGAATATATTTTGACATCAAATGCAGGCAATTCACTTGGAAGTATTCCACAGAATCCATGAATTTTTACAGTAAGAGATTGTTGTTGCCAGGCCCCAGTAGCCCACGCCTATAATCCTAGCTACACAAGAGGCTGAGATCTGAGGATCTCGGTTCAAAGCCAGCCCAAGCAGGAAAGTCCGTGAGATTCTTATCTCCAATAAACCACTAGAAAACTGGAAGTGGACCTGTGGTTCAAGCGGTAGAGCACTCTCTTTCAGCCGAAGAGCGCAGGGATAGCATCCAGGCCCAGGGTTCAAGCCCCACAACCAACCAAAAACAACAACAACAACAACAACGAGATTTCTTTTATTTAGATTGTGAAAATATTTTGTATGGACATAAAAGGATGGACTGTCATTTTTGAAATTTAAGAAACTTAACCAAACCATTAGGACTGAGGAGAACAATTTGTACAGCCTTCCACAACTTTAAAGATGTAGTGATACATACTTTTCCGTTTGGCCATATCAAATGCAGTTTTTTCCAAGTTGTTCTTCAGGCCTGGATTGACATAAGGGTTCAACAGAAGTAGATCCAAAGTATCTTTGCTATCTCAATACTCAGCATCAAGATGCAAGTTGGTCAAGAGGCCTTTAGTTTTGGCATTGGTATCTGCATCATGATGAAGTGAAAAAGAAGCCACAATGGTATTATTCCAGATATATGCATTGTGCTGGGGTGTCCAGCCACCTACAGTTACTGCATCTGCCGCTGAGCCATCAACTCATGGACAATGTCTAAGTGTCCACTGTAGGCTTCCCGATGAAGTTGGGTATATTCATCGTCATCCCTAGTATTCACATGAGTGGCCTTTTAGGAAAGTAGTCTCCACACTGTAGTAAGCTGATTATTTTCAGCAGCCCAAAGAAAAAATTTGTTTCGATCCTTCTCCATTTAATTCTTGCAATTGATATCATTCCTCACTTGTTCATCTTATTCCTCATTTTCATCATAATTGCCTAACCAGAGACTTTGAATGCCAATGGGAATAAGGTGTCCATGTATTTCCCTACATAGATTGAACTGGTCAGAAATATCCAGTGAATTTTCTGCATATGTTTTTTCACCATGATTTCTATTCTCTTTTTCCATTATTACTACTCAAAATTATTCTAACTTGAGAGTAGGGAATTTATGGAGAGCAGAGGAAAAATGTTCCTCAATATTCAAAGGTACAGACTCAAAATGAGGACCATGTGTGTCTTTAAGTGCAGCTTATTCTAGGAATTAGAAAATATGAAATAATGACTTCTATAAAAATGATCTGGGAAATGTCAGAGCAGAAAGTGAAATGAGGAAACCAAAAACATAAAAGCAAAATAAATTAGGATAATTATGTAGCAATAATATCATGCTGATTCTGAACTGCTCTTTGTTTGTTTGTTTTTGGGTCCGGGGGTGGGGCCTGAACTCTGGGCTTGGGCACTGTCCCTCAGCTCAAGGCTAGCGCTCTACCACTTGAGCCATAGTGCCACTTCCGGCTTTTTTCTTTTTGCTTATGTGATGCTGAGGAATAGAACCCAAGGCCTCAGGCATGTAAGGCAAGTGCTCTACCACTGAGCCACCTTCCCAGCCCGATCTATTGTTTTGATTATATTCTCTAAGAAGAAAAAGTGAGAATAGATAGCAAAGGACTACTAATATGTTTGACTTCTCATTAAGCACCTTCAATCACCAAAATCACATGAAAACAATAGACAGGGCTACTTTATTAGATGAAAACAAGTGTCTTTAAAAAAAAAACAAAAGAATTTAAGTAGTCATGCAAAGGACTTCGATTTTACTACAGCACTATACATTTTTTTATAATGTTGGGTAACAATAAATATTGGATCCATTAGAAAGTTCTTAAAGCTTATATGTTCAATAGTAAGTTCTCTTACACTATATCATGATATTTTTGTGTATGATCTTAAGAAGAAATTTACATTACTAACTTGAATTTCTGACAGAACAATATCATCACTGCACATCTTGCTTTTATCATCTACGTTTTAAATTACTATTTAAATATGTGCATTAGATAAGCATAAAAGAATAATAGAAGCCATGCTGATGGCTCATGTCTTTAATCCTAGCTAATCAGACAGATGAAATCTTACGATTGAGGTTTGAAACCAGACCAAGAAACAAAAAGTCCAGGGGCTGGGAAGGTGGCTCAGTGGTAGAGCTCTTGCCTTGAATGCATGAAGCCCTGGGTTTAATTCCCCAGCACCACATAAGCAAAAAGAAAAAAAGGCAGAAGTGGCACAGTGGCTCAAGTGGTAGAGCGCTAGCCTTGAGCTGAAGAGCTGAGGGACAGCACACAGGCCCAGAGTTCAGGCCCCAAGACCGGACCCACACCCCCAAAAAAAGAAAAAAGTAAAAAAATCCATTAGATTCTGATTTGAAGGTAACCAGCAAAATCTAGAAATGGTACTGTGGTACAAGCGGTAAAATGCTAGCCTTGAGAAAACTAAAACAAAAAAAACAACAAATTCTGGGACAGAGCCAGGCCCTAAGTTCAAGCCTTAGTATTAGCACCAAACAAATGAATGAATTACTTAATTAAAATAAATTAAGTGGTCACATGTGTCAAGGCAAGTAAAATGTAACACCCGTGGTGACTGGATTGTGTATTATTTTGTAATGAGGTAAATTATCATTTGTCCTAATCACTAATATTTTATTTGAACTTTTTTGTACAATAAACCCTGAATTTAGCATGCCTGTATATGTGTGTGTGTACATGTGCACACATGTGTGTATGTGTATATGTATGTGTGTGCTGTTGCAATGTTGCTTGCCAATGTGAACAAGTTAAGCCTAAAAAGATCTAACTGTGTTGCAATATTTTATTTATCAGTATCTGTCATGTCATCTCTATGGAACCACCCTTCTGTACATTTTAGTTGTCAAATAATAACATCATCATAATCAAAGCATTTACAACATTAAGTTAGATAAAAGAGACTGTTTTCAGCTCTTATTATATGTTAGGTGAGAAGATACAGACATAATTAGGTAGTAAGTTATTGGTGTAAGCTGATTGTCAGTACAAAATATGTATTTGATCTCTTAAATTGTTTATACATTTAAGATATACTCATGAAGTGGGTTTGCCTGACTTGACCAAACAAGTATTACTCTCTGGTTATTCCTGTGAAACACAAGATCGATAAATTCTTTCCAGATTTCTGTTGAAAATAACTTTCTTAGTAAGATCATATCTATTCTAAGAGATAATCAACTCCATATTACATTTGAATATCCCATCTTATTGCCCGAAAATCAGTATTGTGGATATGCTTGTTAGATATTCCTTTCAAAAACAAACAAAATCATGTGTCATCTCCAAATGGTGGATGTATTTGAAGTTGTTTTGTACATGCAAAGGGATCTTCAAGAATGGCTCTTTTGTGGGATTAACTATTGCAACTTTAACAAATAAAGGCTTTTTAAATATCTTTTCCAATATAAATAACATTCCAGAGCGAGTCTTAAATTTCTGAAAAAACTTTTGACTATTTAAGTATTATTTCAGTTCATTGACTGTAGAGCTAAAGACATTTCGAAATAAATATTGTTAAAATCTGAAAATGTAAGTAGGTATATAGGCTTTTTATGCATCATTTTATGAAAACCCAATTTTTATGAAAGTAAATGAAATAGAATAATAGAATGTAAGTGAATTTCATAAGCTAATTATTAGTATAACTTTGTTTTCTATTAACACAGTCCTTTGAATGTAGATGATGCAGTTAAATTATTTCCTTTGTGTCTCTTAACTTTAGTTAGTTTTAGAATCTGTATACGTAGAAGAGTGAATTTGTAGTATAAATAAAGGTCTTTAAAATGATTAGGATTAATCTTGTGTTTTGTGTCCTATGCCCAAGAAAATAAGTTATTTTCAAGTGTTAATAGTTTATCATCATCATTATCATTATCATAATACATTTTGAAAAAAATGCAGTAGTATTGATGTCTTTTTAAACCAATTTTATTCACAAGTTGGAGAGTCTTAAATTCATACGTAAGTCTTGGTGTCTATGAGTTTTAACCTCTTGTTCCTAACATTAATTAATTAATGATAGGTCAGACTGCATTTTGGGGTATATGAAACGTAAAATATTTATCTGGTTCAAATGTGATTTTTATATCAGTCTCGCTTTAAGAACATTTTAAAGTAATACATTTCTCTCAAAATGTTGGGTGTAAAAGCAATCAAAATACTTCTAATGGTAAACAACTTAGGTGAGCAATGTGGAAATGATTGTTTCCATAAGATCTGCAGTCTGTTTCCAACAGGATTTGGCAGGTCGTTCTTTCACTATGACTGTGTTAAACAGAGATGTGGTCCCCAGGCAGTGCAGAGTTCAGTCATGGGATAGTATATGATTTCTACTATTTTCAGCGAGAAATCAAGAATGTTATAGTTTAGCAGTTCCTTTCACCAGGGAAGTATAAATTGATTATGAACTTAGAGTTTTCATATTACAGTTACTTATTTTCTTTTTTTTCTTTTTTTCTTTTTTTTTGGTCAGTCATGAGGCTTGAACTCTGGGCTTGGGCAGTGTCCCTGTGCTCTTCCACTCAAGGTGAACGCTCTGCCTCTTGAGCCACAGTGCCACTTCCAGTTTAGTAGTGGTTTATTAGAGATAAGAGTCTCACAGTCTTTCTTGCCCGGGCTGGCTTTGAACTGTGATCCTCAGATCTCAGCCCCCTGACTAGCTTGGATTTCAGACGTGAGCCACCGGCATCTACCTGTTAAATATTTCCTAACAAAGTTAAAGGGAGATATTATTAGAGTGTGCCCAACAATTTTGGGCAATTTTCTTAGAATTAGTAGACTGAATGCTGGTATTTTAGTCATAAAATAGAATGAGTTTATTTGATATGGTGGGAATGAGCCACATGCTAACACTTACCATGTGTGCAATGTTGTAATAGTAATTCCAACTCAGAAGTCTTCAATATCATCATCTGAGAATTAAAAATAGAAGTAGTTCCATTTTATGGTATTATTATGAGTATTAAATTAGATATCATAGGTAAAGGGCTTGGAAAAACAAGCAGTATTTGATACTTTCTACTTGTTATTTTATAATGTGATGATTCTAATATTTTTACTGTGATTTTTATATTGTGTCTATTTAGGATATGCAATGTGCTGAATTAATATTCATTGCATTGTGAGAAAAATACCTGCAGATAAAATTTCTGAGGAGGAAATTGTTATATTGACTCATGGTGTAAGAGAACACAGTTTAAGATCAGATATCTCCATTGTTTTTAATTATATTTTTATTAAATAATTGTATGAAGAAATTTCCCTTTAACAAATCAGTTTATAAGTACAATGGATCGTTAAATAACTTTCCCACACACTTCCAAACCTCACCCCACTTTATTTTTTCTAGTTTCATACTATCTGCATTGAATATTATGCCTTCATTGTCTTCCTTCATAGCTCTCTTTATTCCTTCCCTTTGACTTCCCCTCACACCTTCCAAGTGATAGTTTTCTGGTATTCATTTTGTAGGATTAAAAGTTCCGTTTTATAAGAAAATAAACCTTTTAACTAATCCTCAGCAAATAGCATGGGTTGGTTAATACTGTTGTCTAAACTTGCATAAATTTTGGCTTCAAAATACAGACAGAACATGGGTCCTTTGTGTGACTGGCTCTGAATTAACTTACTTAACACATTTTTAGATCTATCTATTTCATCACAAATGATTTAACAGTCTTTATAATGGATGGATGCAACTCAATTGTGTATATGTGCTACACCTTCTCCAACCCTCCATCCGCCAAAAGGCATCTGGACTGTTTCCATAACGTGCCTATGGTGAATCATGCAGCAGTGAACATGGTTGTGAAAGTGATTTTACTGCAATCTTTTGGAAGAATTCATCACTATCTTTTTGGGAGCAATCCTCTAGCCAATTTTACAGAATATGCACATCCCTCCCTTCATCTCCATCACAACGTGTTGCAAGTTTTCAAAAACAAACTAACCCCTAATGGTCTCAATAAGCTAAAACCACACGGTGCCCATATTTTTCAATACATTTTTTTCATAATTGTACACATAATTTAGTGAGAACCTTCGATGTACTTTCCTAATGTAGGAATGAGGGACATGACAATAGAGTAAAAGTAAGAAATATGCAATGTAATTGCCTATTATCATATTTAAAATCTTTTTCAGCTCTAATTCATAGACCCACTATTATTTTAATCTTTATTTGATTGCTTCATCTATCTCCTAAATTATAACAGGTGATTTAATTACAAAGGCAAAAAAGTGTAGTTTGATTTTCATACTCATGTGTGAGGATCCATGATATGGGCAATACATGGATTGACATTAATAGCCATTATTTATTTTGTTAAAGTAAAATTGGTTTTCCCAAACTGATTCTTGCAATACATATTCAATTCAACAAGAAACATTTGACAATTCCTTGTTTTATTCCTCATTAACTTTTGTTTCCATTTTATTTTATAACGAATGATGATTTCATAAACCTACTATAGATACAAAAATATATTAAATATTTCTATCTGAGGATAGGAAGGTGGCTCAGTGTTGAAGCGCTTGCCTTGCATGCATGAGGCCCTGGGTTCAATTCCTCAGTACCACATAAGCAAAAAAAGGAAAAAGCTGGAAGTGGCGCTGTGGCTCAAGTGGTAGAGCGCTAGCCTTGAGCTGAAGAGCTGACGAACAGCACCCAGGCCCAGAGTTCAGGACCCACGAACAAACCTCCCAAAATTATTTATATCTGTATGCATTGATATATACGTACACACATATATTATACAGGTTATAATGATAAATTATAACTTCTGTCACAATTTACTAAATTATAAAAACATCAATGGCTCATGCCTGGAATCCTGTTTACTCAGAAGGCTGAGATATAATGATCATAGTTTTTTTTTTTTTTTTTTAATTTTATTTTATTTTATTTGAGAAGATACTGTACAGAGGGGTTACAATTACATGGGCAAGATAATGCATACATTTCTTACCAAGCATTGCAGCCTCCTCCTTTGTTTACCCTTCAACTCCCTTCCCAGCCTCCCCCCTCCCTCCCACCCAATCATACCCCCCCTCCTCCCCCCCACCGACATTGTAAAGCTGGTTTTGACATGACATTTTGTACTTCTCATTGTTGCAACAGGTCCACCTGAATCCTTAAACGACTTGTTTGTCCCCATCTCCTCCACATGTTATACTGACATCAAATATAGTGAAAGCGGGGGTTACACTGTGGAGGAGGGACATACAAAGCAACAAAGAAATAATCTTATAAATGCGTTAGAAACACATGCATGAAAGAAACAAAAACATTAAAATACATATTTGAGGTTTCGTTTTCCTAACATCACATTATCTGACTTTTTCCGCTTGATTCATACCTATACTAGATATTGCAAATAAGGGAAACCATGGGACCTATGTTTCTTTGGGCCTGGCTTACTTCACTTAATATAATTTTTTCCAAGCCTTTCCATTTCCTAACAAATGGGGAAATGTCATTCTTTCTGATGGAGGCATAGAATTCCATTGTGTATATATACCACATCTTCTTGATCCATTCATATACTGAGGGGCATCTGGGTTGGTTCCATGTCTTAGCTATGGTAAATAATGCTGCAATAAACATAGTTGTGCTGGTAGCTTTAGTGTGGCCTTGTTTGTGATCATTTGGGTAAATGCCCAAAAGTGGGATTGCTGGGTCATTGGGGAGCTCTATGTGGAGTCTTTTGAGGAACCTCCATACTGCTTTCCAAAGTGGTTGAACAAGTTTACATTCCCACCAACAATGAAGTAAGGTTCCTTTCTGTCCACATCCCCTCCAGCATCTGTTGTTGTTAGAATTCTTGATTTTTGCCGTTCTAACTGGAGTGAGGTGATATCTCAATGTTGTTTTGATTTGCATTTCTTTTATGGCTAGGGATGTTGAACATTTCTTCATGTGTCTATTGGCAATCCTTCTTTCTTCTTCAAAGAAGCTTCTCTTTAAGTCTTTCGCCCACTTACTTATTGGGCAGTTGTTTCTTTGAGGATTTGTTGTTGGGTGGTTTAATTTTTTGAGTTCCAAGTATATTTTAGATATGAGACCCTTGTCCGTTGTATGGCTAGTAAAGATCTTCTCCCAGTCCGTGGGCTTTCTATTGATCTTGCTAGCTATGTCATTTGCCCTGCAGAAGCTCTGCAACCTTATACAATCCCATTTGTCCAGCCTTTCTTTGATTTGTTGTGTTTCCGGGTCTCTATTCAGAAAATTTCGGCCTGAGCCAAGGAGACCCAGGGTTTCTCCTATTCCATCCTGTAATGTTTTCAGAGTGTCTGCTTTGAGTTCAAGGTCTTTGATCCATTTGGAGTTGATTCTTGTGCAGGGTGATATATAAGGATCTAGCTTTAGTTTTCTACATGTAGTTAACCAGTTTTGCCAGCACCATTTACTGAAGAGGCTGTCTGTCTTCCATTCTATTGTTTTAGCTCCCTTATCGAAGATAAGATGGCTATAGGTCTGTAGGTTCATTTCTGGGTTTTCAATTCTATTCCATTGGTCCTGAGGTCTGTTCTTATGCCAATACCAAGCTGTTTTGATTACTATGGCTTTATAGTAGAGTTTGAAATTTGGTATTGATATTCCTCCAGCAGTGTTCTTTCCGTTGAGGAGCGTTTTTGCTATTCGGGGTCTTTTATTGTTCCATATGAATTTTTGGATTGCCTCTTCTATTTCCTTGAAGAATGAGGGTGGAATTTTGATAGGTATTGCGTTGAATTTGTAGATAGCCTTGGGAAGTATTGCCATTTTCACGATGTTAATCTTTCCAATCCACGAGCATGGGAGGTTTTGCCATTTTTTAAGTTCTGTGTTGATTTCCTTTTTCAAGATTTTAAAGTTTTCATCATAGAGGTCCTTCACTTCTTTAGTTAAGTTAATTCCTAGGTATTTTATTTTTTGTGGGGCTATTACAAATGGAGTTGCTTTCCTAATTTCAGCCACACTTTTCTCATTGTTGGCATACAGAAAAGCCATTGATTTTTGGGGGTTAATTTTATAACCTGCTACTTTGCCAAAGTTTTGAATCAGCTTGAGTAATTTGGGAGTGGAGTCTATGGGATTTTTTAAATACAAGATCATGTCATCTGCAAAGAGGGAGAGTTTTATTTCTTCTTTCCCTATTTGGATCCCCTTTATGTCTGCATCTTGTCTTATTGCTGTAGCTAGGCATTCTAATACTAGATTGAAGAGAAGTGGAGAGAGTGGGCATCCTTGTCTTGTTCCTGAGTTAAGAGGAAATGGCTTTAGTTTTTCACCATTGAGTATAATGCTGGCTGTAGGTTTGTCATATACAGCCTTTATTGTATTGAGGAATGTTCCATGGATTCCTAATTTTTCCAAAACCTTTATCATAAAGGGGTGTTGGATCTTGTCGAATGCTTTTTCTGCGTCTATTGAGATAACCATGTGGTTCTTATTCTTGATCCTGTTGATGTGATGAATAATGTTAATTGATTTGCGTATATTGAACCAGCTTTGCATCCCTGAAATGAATCCTGTTTGATCGTGGTGTATGATTTTTTGGATGAATTGTTGAAGTCGGTTGGCCAAAATTTTGTTGAGAAGTTTTGCATCAATGTTCATCAAAGAAATGGGTCTATAATTCTCTTTCTTTGATGAGTCCCTGCCTGGTTTTGGGATGAGGGTTATGATGGCTTCATAGAATGTGTTCGGTAGTGAGCTTTCTCTTTCAATTTCATTGAAGATTTGGAGGAGAATTGGTGTGAGCTCTGCTTTGAAGGCCTTGTAAAATCCGCTGTGAAACCATCTGGTCCTGGACTTTTCTTAGCTGGGAGGTCTCTTATTGCTGTTTCTATTTCAATGCTTGATATGGGCCTGTTAAGATAGTTTGCCTCATCTTGGTTTAGTTTTGGCATGTCAATATTTGCTAGGAAAATGTCCATTTCTGTCAAGTTCTCAAACTTATTAGCATAAAGTTTTGAGAAGTATTCCCTTATAATGTTCTGAATCTTGGTTGTTTCCGTGGTGATGTTTCCATTCTCATCTCTGAGTTTATTAATTTGGGTGTGTTCTCTTCTTTTTCTGATAAGATTTGCTAAGGGTCTGTCAATTTTGTTAAGTTTTTCGAAGAACCAACTCTTTGTTTTGTTGATTCTTTCTATAGTTTTTTTGGATTCTAATTCATTTAATTCTGATTTAATTTTGATTATTTCTTTCAGTCTACTGGATTGGGGTTTATCTTGCTGCTCTTTTTCAAGGAGGTTTAGATGTGTCATTAAATTGCTAGTTTCAGATTTCTCCAATTTGTTGATGTAGGAGCTCAGAGCTATAAACTTGCCTCTGAGTACTGCCTTTGCTGTGTCCCAGAGGAGCTGGTAATTTGTGTGTTCATTTTTGTTGAATAGCATGAACATTTGAATTTCCTTTCTAATCTCTTCCATGACCCACTCTTGATTTAGTAGTGTGATGTTCAGCCTCCATGTGATACTGGACTTTCTTTGGTGGCTTTTGGTGTTGAGTTCTAATTTTATTCCCTTGTGGTCTGAGAGAATGCAAGGTATAACTTCAATGTTTCTGAATTTAGACAAGTTTGCTTTGTGGCCTAAAATGTGGTCTATTTTAGAAAACGTTCCATGTGCTGCTGAGAAAAACGTGTATTCTGATGCTGCTGGGTGAAATGTTCGGTAAATGTCTGTTAAGTCGAGTTGATCTATGTAGCTGTTTAGATCTGCGGTTTCTCTGTTGAGTTTTTGCCGAGTTGATCTATCTAGTGGGGAGAGTGGTGTGTTAAAATCCCCAACAATTAATGTCTGTGGATGTATATGGGATTTGAGGGAAAGTAGTGTTTCTTTGATAAATTTGGGTGCTCCATTGTTTGGCGAATAGATATTTAGAATTGTAATATCCTCCTGAAGGAGAGATCCTTTAATTAGTATGTAGCGACCTTCTTTATCTCTTTTCACAAATTTTAATTTGAAGTCTATTTTATCTGATATTAGGATTGCAACTCCCGCTTGTTTATGCGGTCCGTTTGCTTGGTAGATTTTGTTCCAGCCTTTAACATTGAAAATGTTTTTGTTTTTACGGGCAAGATGTGACTCCTGCAGGCAGCAGATAGAAGGGTCTTGTTTTTTAATCCAACTAGACAGTCTATGTCGCTTAATTGGAGAGTTCAGTCCGTTAACATTAAGAGATAGGACTGAGAGGTATTTGGGAGTTCCTGCCATGTTATCTACCTTCTTGGGGGCTGCGAAAACTGGGTTCTTCCTATGGTTCTTGGATTCTCAGTTTGGGTGCAGTTTCTTGGCCTTTATTGCGGTCTTGTTGGTTTTCTATGTGTAGGACATCTTTAAGAATCCCTTGTAGGGCTGGTTTGGTGGAGATGTATTGTTTCAATTTTTCTTTGCTATGGAAGGTTTTTATTTGGCCTTCAGTTATGAAGGAGAGTTTAGCTGGGTACAGTATTCTTGGTTGATAGTTGTTTGTTTTTAGGGCATGGCATACATCATTCCAGGCTCTTCTTGCTTTGATTGTCTCTGCTGAGAAATCTGAGGTGATTCTAATTGGTTTCCCTTTATAAGTGATTACCCTTTTCTCTCTGACAGCTTTAAGGATCTTTTCCTTGTTCTGAGTTGATCCTGTGTGGATTATAATGTGACGGTGGGATGTCCTATTCTGGTCTGGTCTATTTGGGGTTCTAAAGGCTTCTTGTATCTGGACAGGCCTATCTTTTTGCATGTTTGGGAAGTTCTCTGCTAGGATCCTGTTAAACAGATTTCCTAGACCATTAACTTCTGTTTCTAGGTGCTCCTCTACACCCATTATCCTTAGATTAGGCCTTCTGATGGTGTCTTCCAGGTGTTGGATAGATCTATCATATTTCTTGGACTTGTCTTGGATGGTTGTATGTTCTTTCTCTATAATATCTAGGCTGTCTTCAATCCCTGAGATTCGATCTTCTGCATGGTCTAACCTGCTGTCAAGACTCTCTACTTTGTTTTTTATCTCTTTTCCTTCTAGTTGGTCAGCTTTGATGGCTTCAAGTTCTTTGTTGAAGCTCTGTTTTAGGTCTTGTATGAATTTCTTTACTTCCTTAATTTGGTGTTCAGTGTTTGTCCTCAAATCACTTAGTTGATTGGTTATGGTTTCTTTGGGCTCCCATTCCTTCTGTTGGGTTCCATTCAGCATTCCCTTTGTGGTCTCCCTGACTTCCTTCAGCTCTTTGTTAATGGATTCCATGAATGCCTTTAGTGATCTTTGTGTGTTCTCTACCTGGTCTCTCAATTCCTGTATTACTCTTTGATTAGCTTCCTCCCGTTCGTGGGATTCCTGCAGATCTCTTTGAGTGTTCTCAGCCTGCTCACGCCATTCCTCTCTTTCTCTTTGAGTATTCTCAAGTTGTTCACGCAAATCCTGTATCAGTTTTTGAGTAGCTTCCTCACGCTTATGATATTCCTGTATAAACTTCTGGGATGCCTCCTCTCTCTCCCTATCACGCTCATACAGAGTCCTTTGTACGTTGTCAAACTTTTCATTTATCATGTTTGCCAGCAGTGTTGTAGAGCTGTTTGGGAACTCTCCTCTGGATTATTCATTATCTGTTCTAACCCCTGATTATCAGGATTGGGAATTGAGATACCCGAATTTGCCATTTTTCTTGTGTTTTTCCGGCTTACTCTGCCCATTTGATATGAAGATAGCACCAGTTTTGTGCTAGAACACTATCTTAAGGCAACCATCAACCAAAGTTTGCATTTGTACAGTCAATAGTCTACAGATACAATCTAGTTCAACAGATATATCTATTCGACATCAAACAACTATATGTTAAAGGACTTCGAACCGCAGAGAAGAATTTGGAAAACCAGAAATTATTAGGGTTAGGGAGAGATGTGGGTAAAAAATAGGAATAGATAGGTGTGGGGAGGCACAGGGAGAGTTAACTATGTCCTAATCACAATGCAGGGAATAGGTTGGGTAGGATGTAAGTAGAGAGAGACAGAAAAAGAAGAAAGGGAAAGGGGAATGAAAAGAGACCAGAAAATAAAATAGAAACGTAAAAATTAATGTTATTTTAGAGATTAAAAGACCATCTATTTATAGAGGAATATGAATATGTTGAGAGAAAGGGAGGGACATAGAGGAGATGAGAAAAACTTTAAAAAAATGCTTAAAATATTATATAGGTATAAAGAGGTAGTACTGCTATTAATGAATTTAAGTCTCAGAGGTTTTGAATTGAGTAATAAGTTTGTGGATTAAGTGTGTACACAATGGGGGATAGGGTCTACTGGTTAACTACGGGTTTATCTGAGGATGTGCAGGACAAGAGTTAAGTCACATAAAGATGAACAAAGAGGAAAAGATGGAAAGGATAGGAAAGTGAGAAGAAAAGATCAGAAGTTCAGTAGAGCTAGAAAAAAAATACAAAAAGATAATTAAGAATGAAAGAAAAAGAGAAAGAAGACAAGAAAAGAAAAGAAAACACACATTCATGTATTCCTAAAATAAAAATTATAAGAGGAGAAAAAAAAAAAGTTAATGGAAAACAATTATTTTTTCAGAAGAGGCAAAAATTAAAGATTAATAAAAGTTTTAGAAAAGCAAAAAAAATTTTATATATATATAAGGTAACAAAAAATGAAAAAAAACAAAACAAGAAAAAGAAAAAAAAGAAAAGAAGAAGAAGAAAAAAAAAAGTTCTTTGATTTTTTTTTTTTTTTGGGAGGGGTGGGAAGAGTCCTGTATCTCCCTTTTGTCTGTAATCAGAGTCTGGTTGGAGTCTCTGGTCAGCTTGAGGTCCTGTGGCTTGATTGGTTTCTTAAGTCAGTTTGTTGGAACAGGCAGAAAAATGCTCTGCTTTACCCAAGATTTTGAGATCCCCCTCCCAGGTTAGTTTACTGGGAGGGTGATCTGCTTTGAGAATCACAAAAGAGGGGGATGCAGTGATGAGGCTAGGTTCTGGGTAGAGTTGAGGCCTTTCAACGAACAGTAGCTTTTCCCTGGGGCTATTTTGTGAAAAAAAACTCACAGCACCCAGCCTGGAGCCATTCTCAGGGTTTCTGTTTTTCAATTGATTGTGGTGGCTGCTAGAGGGCGGGGCAGCCTCTGGCTCTGGTTACCCGGTGAGGAGCGCCACTCCAATGGCTGACGCCTGAGCTGGGTGACTTTTCCCTGGATGGAACTGAGTCTGTGAGGTCACTTCGCCGTTAAGTTCTTGTGACCTGCTAAATGACTCGTTTTATTCCAAGGCCTGAGCTGGAGCTAGCCGCTCCTCAGAGCTTTGTCGGTATCCAAGATGGAGATCACCCGTGCTGGGGGGGGAGGGGTGGCCTTCCCTCCTCTGCTCTCAGAGAAGGAGTGAGGAAGTGGGGCTTCTACTCACGCGGAGTCTTGGATCCCGGGTCGTCTCTGGTCTGCAAAGTGCAGGATGAAGTTGTCCGCTCCTTGTCGGTTCTTGCTGGTGTTGAGTAGAATCCGCTCGTCCGCTGCGTCTGGCTCCTTCGTCCCGGACTGCGTCTCAGGTATGCCTCCGCGGCGGTGGTCGCCACTGCGACCTTGCCGCCGCAGCGGCAGCTGCTCAGATGTGTCTGCTTGGCTTCCCCTCTCTTGACTAACTCTCTGTCCTGTGATGGCACACTTGGTGTGATTCTCTGGCTTGGGACTGTTCACTGGAACTCTGAAACTGTTTTCTATGCAAGAGCTTGTTCAGATTCCAGCTTCTCCTCCGCCATCTTCCCGGAACCCCTAATGATCATAGTTTGAAGCCATCCTGGGCAGGAAAGTCCAAGAGCCTCTTATCTCCAAACAACTAAAAGAAAATCAGAATTGGAACTGTGCTCAAAAGAGTAGAGTGGTAGCTTAGGGAGAAAAACTCAGGGACATCACTCAGGCTCTTAGTTCAAGAACTACAATCTACCCTAAAAAGTCTATTTAATTTACCCCTGTGTAAATAGAGTATTTCCATCACCCAAATTCACATCCATTTTCATTTGCAAGGTAACACTGTTATGTATGGAGTACCACATACATTATCACTTAAGTAGAAAGCATTGCAACATGGGTTCATTCTATCTCTTTCATGGATTTTAGTCCACCCAAATACTCAAATTTTACAATTATTCCATTAAAGTCATAGCTTTTTTCTTTAATACCCATAATATTAGAGCTTGAATTGTGTCTCATAAATGGGTGTTCTTACCACTTTGTCATGCCACAGTCCTAAATAATCCTGATTAATTTTCAGATAGAATCTGGCTTCCTACTTGTGTACAGATCTTTCTACCCAGTCTGGACTTTAACCACTATCCTCACAACAGTACACTCTCATATAGTCAGGATTTTCATAAGCTTATCATAGCTGATTTTTAAAAAAATCTTTGCATTTCCTGCAGGTTCTTAAGTACTGAATTAATTTTTTTTTTGTGGGGGGTTGTTTTCTTTCATTTGAATGTATGCGTTGAGTTTTTCTTCACTTTTCCTTTTGTTTCTTTCACGCAAGTTCTTACCTAAAGTGCTGAGAAACCAATACTTCTTTCGCAAGATAGTGAAGGTGAACATTACTTAGTCCAAAGCAATTTCAGTAATATTTAAACACCTTCATATTTATTAATGTATACAAATGCTAAGTTGCTGAGAAAAGTATTTTTATTTTCACAGTTGTCTTTGGGATACACAGACAGATAATGAATTATATGAAGATAATAAAACTACAGATGCTTGCCTGGAGGAGAAAAACCTATCATTAATTGTTTGACAGTGGCTTCCCTTCTCATGAAAGAAATATGTTGCTTTATGCAGGATTTCACAAAATCAAATTGCTAGGAAGAACCTAAGCAATCATCTAACACTACCGAGTTGAAGGAGATGATTTGACCTCCTGAATAATTTACTTTTGGATCAAATAAAAGCAGGCTTCCAAAAAGAGAGTACACTTTAGAAAAACGTAACGAGTTGTATGTAAACTGGTGCTTAGTTGGTTTGTTAATTTGTGAACTAATACAGAGAAATAAAGTACAGCAAGGTTAAAAATTAAAGAACTCTGCATTGAAATACATATTTGTGTGTATGTGTGTGAGTATGTGCATGTGCCTGTACACACATGCGCATGTTCATGTTCTCATGCATGCATTCATCATTCTTGTGGCTTGATAGTGCCTGGGCACTATGCCTAAGCTTCTGTGCCCCAGGATATTGCTCTACCACTTGAGCCATTGCTTCACTTCTGGTTTTTTGGAGATAATCGCATGTATTTTCATGATGGGACTGGCTTTGAACAGTGGTCTTCAGATCTCAGTCTCTCAAGTAGCTAGCTAAGCTGATTCAGCCTCTAAGTAGCTAGTTAAAATTCTGCCTGTCCACTAGGCTTCACTGCTCTTTTATTCTTTTCTTGAGGTAATCACAAGCCTAAGTCATGTATATGTCTAATTGCTTTAAAAATATTGTTACTGCTTGGCATCAGAGGTTCCCATCTGTACTCTTAACTATTGAGGAGGCTTGAGAACAGAACCCAGGACAAATTTTAGTGGACTTCCTTCTCAATCTATAGCTGGGTTCATTGTATCATTTCCACCATCCTGCACTATCCTAGAGACTCAGATGGGAAGGACTGCAGGATCCAGGCCAGCCAAGGTAGGAAACTAGACAAGTTGGTGTGCAACGCCGATGCCATTGATGATATGAAGGCACAAAGGACAGATCAGGTTCATGTTCTTGTGGAAAGGGAACCACTATCTTAATATTAATCACTGATATTATGCCATCCTAGCAAGAACAATATCCCAAGTGGAAATCCCCACAATTTACTACAACCAAAATAAGTATATACATTTTCATCCAAAAACATAGTACAATCTGTTGTTTGCTCTAATATCATCTTTATCTCATTATAATATAATGTGACAGAATAGTTTCTTCATTAAACTTATTATATATTTAAAAGACCTAGAATATTCTTTTTCTCTTATTAAGTTCAAACGAATGTCAAATTGCCTCATTTCGTACATATTTGACTACCACTGAAAATTAATCTAATGTTTATTATAGTAATATATTCTGATTTATTACTTTACTTTGTAACAGTTTTTAAACTTTTTTCTTCTCTGCTGAAATTTAAGTATTTAAATATTATCACCAACGTATATTCCTTGAGTACTTGGGGCAGTTTCTTTCAAAGTTTTTAACCAATATCTTCGAAGAATTTTAATAGGTATATTATTTGGTTTATTTTTAATTTCTATTTAATTTTATTGTAAAGGTGATGTATACAGGGGTTACAGTGACTTAAGTAAGGTTATGAGTACATTTCTTATGGAAAGAACATTGTTATCCCCTCATCGATTTTTTTGTATACTCAACTTCTGATGCTGTTGCTATTGCTGTTGCTATTGATCAATGTGTACTTTTGCTTTCTTTGTTCATGCGTTTTTATTATAAAATTTATATACAGAGGGTTTACAGTTACTTAAGTCAACTAAATGTACAGTTCATTTTATTTTCTAAATTTCAAATTTTGAACTTAATTACTTATTTTCTTTTGTTTTATTAATGTAATTTTTCAGAGTTGTAGGATTAGTTGATTTAATTTTGCATGATTTTTACACATGTAAATTATTCAGACACATATATTTTGCTTTAAAAATATTTAACATGTGAATATTTAAAATTATTTTCTTAATTTTTATATGGTCAGTGAATTTAAATAAATTTATTTTCTTATAGTTCTAAAAATATTTTTCCAGGTAACAAATACTTACTGTATTTTCAAAAAGCACATACTTTATTAAGAAAGGCTTCATTACCTGGTCACTTTTTTGTAAATATTTGAATTTGAATTAAAAATGTTTAAGATAGGCATGGTGACTTGTGGCTTCCATTTTCGAGCTCTGGTAGGAACTGCAAATAGGGTTTGTAATTCGGGAAAGCCTGAGAAACTATGAGACCTTATTATAAAAATATCCAAAGTGAAATGATTAGAGATATAGCCATTCATAGCGGGATATAGAGTGCATGGATATCATATTTTAAATCTTGAGTTAAAACAACAGTAACATCAATGTTTTGTCAAAATAAAAGCATATATGTTTCACAATGTTTATTATTTAAAACTTGTTTGCGAAGATTCTCATGTCTTCTATTTCTTAATTTTCAATTTACTTAATCCATAAGAATCCAAGTATATTGTGATTATTTTATTTCTACTACTTTTTTTTTTTTTGTCGGTCGTGGGGCTTGAACTCTGGGCCTGGGCGCTCTCCCTCAGCTCTTTAGCTCAAGGCGAGCGCTCTACCACTTGAGCTACAGTGCCACTTACGGTTTTCTGGTGGTTTATTGGAGATAAGAGTCTCATGGTCTTTCCTGCCTGGGCTGGCTTTGAACCGCGGTCCTCAGATCTCAGCCTCCTGAGTAGCTAGGATTACAGGCGTGAGCCACCAGCGCCCAGCTATTTCTACTACTTTTAAATATTATGAGCAATGTTTTGATTTCATATATTAACCTACTTTTACTATTTGTAAAAATTTTCTCTGTTTAATATGAAAATATCAATATTCCAAATAAATGGATGTGGTGTTTATGTGTGTGTGTGTTTATGTGGTTTCTATGTGTGTGTGCTTTCTGTGTACTTTGTAATGCTTGGGAGATCACACCATTGTTTCACATATGCCAGGCCAGGTTTTACCACTGAACCATATATTCTAGTTAGAATGCAAATAGTTTTTTAAATTATGACTTTTAAATTTTCTTTGCTAGTATGTTTTTTCAAAGTAATATATAATGAAATGTGTACCATATTCTATCCACGATAGCAATTTTTATTGTTATTTTAGTGTTACTTAGAATATTTCCACTGCCTTTCCACTTACAAACTCTTGTGTTCGTTATTGATAAAGGTTTTGCTTTGCTTATTTTGTCTCTTCATTGAATTTGCCTTCAGAGCTTACCTATTCTTTCTCTTATTTATTAGGAAATTAATTATCATATTCCTATTGCAATATCTTTACATTGTAAGAGGTATATACAATGCTTTATTTTCTATTTTATTTTTTCCCACTCTCTCTGACTCTCAGTACACACTATTTTGTGTATTAAAAGAAAACTTGATTCAGGACACATCGATTATTTTCCTCCTTCTCTTCTCTGAAGTCTTTCTGTTTTTTGAAACACAATACCAATGACATACAGCTCCTATGTGGTCCATCATCCTATTCCCTCTCACTCTCCTCTGTAGTACATCTCAAGTCGTTATCATTCAGATTTATTAGGCTATAGTATTATCTAAATCTTAACTCATTCCTAAATTAGTTTTAGTTGCTTCTAGCATTCCATAAAGACATTTTTCTATATATAATATCTGGGGTCTTGTGTTTTCACAAGATGAAAAATATGAGTGACTATCAAACATGTAGATATCTCTACAGAATATTGGTCCACTTGCTCAATAAACTCCTATATAAATTCAAGGAATGTAGGTCAGTTAGAACAATCTTGAAAAATGGTGTAGCTTGAGCCCTCATATTAGATTTGAATTTTATTACCCTGTTTAGTAGTGAAGAAAACATATCTCTACTATAAGAATAGACACATATGTCCAACCTTTCTTGGATTTGTTGTGTTTCTGGGTCTCTATTAAGAAAATGTTGGCCTGTGCCAACAAGACCTAGGGCTTCTCCTGCTCGATCCTGTAATGTTTTCAGAGTGTCCGCTTTGACTCTGAGGCCTTTGATCCATTTGGAGTTGATTCTGGTGCAGGGTGATATATAAGGGTCTAGCTTTATTTTTCTCCAAGTAGTTAACCAATTTAGTAAGCACCATTTACTGAAGAGGCTGTTTTTCTTCCATTCTTTTTTTAGCTCCACTATCAAAGATTAGATGGCTATAGGTCTGTAGGTTCATTTCTGGATTTTCATTTCTATTCCATTGGTCCTGAGGTCAGTACTTGTGCCAGTACAAAGCTGTTTTGATTACTATGTCTTTATAGTGGAGTTTGAAATTTGGTATTGATATTCCTCCAGCAGTGTTCTTTCCTGTTGAGGATCATTTTTGCTATTCAGGGTCTTTTATTGTTCCATATGAATTTTTGCATTGCCTCTTCTATTTCCTTGTAGAATGAGGATAGAATTTTGATAGGTATTGCATTGAATTTGTAGATAGCCTTGGGAAGTATTGCCATTTTCCCGATGTTGATCTTTCTAATCCAGAAACGTGGGAGTTTTTTCCCCTTTCTAAATTCTGTTTGGATTTTCTTTTTCAAATTTTTTAAGTTTTCATCATAGAGGTCCAGAGCTTCTGCATGGCAAAGGACATAACTAGCACGATCAATAGAAAGCCCACGGATTGGGAGAAGGTCTTCACTAGCCATACAACGGACAAGGGTCACATATCTAAAATATACCTGGAATTCAAAAAAATTAAATCCCCCAACAACAAATCTTCAAAGAAACAACTCCCCAATAAATAAGTGGGCTAAAGTTTTAAAGAAAAACTTCTCTGAGGAGGAAAGCAGGATGGCCATTAGTCACATGAAGAAATGCTCAACCTCCCTACCCATAAAAGAAATGCAAATCAAAACAACATTGAGATATCACCTCACTCCAGTTAGAATAGCTAAAATCAAGAACTATAATGACAACAGATGCTGGATGGGATGTGGATAGAAGGGAACCTTATTGCATTGTTGGTGGGTGTGTAAACTTGTTCAACCATTTTGGAAAGCAGTATGGAGGTTCCTCAAAAGACTCCTCATAGAGCTCCCCTATAGCCCAGCAATCCCACTTTTGGGCATTTACCCAAATGCTCACAAACAAGACCACACTAAAGCTACCAGCATGACTATGTTTATTACAGCATTATTTACTATAGCTAAGATATGGAACCAACCCAGATGCCCCTCAGTAGATGAATGGATCAAGAAAATGTGGTATACATACACAATGGAATTCCCTCAGAAAGAATGGCATTGCCCCATTTGTTCGGAAATGGAAAGACTTGGAAAAAATTATATTAAGTGAAATAAGCTAGGCCCAAAGAAACATAGGTCTCATGGTTTCCCTTATTTGCAATATCTAGTATATGTCTGAGTCAAGCAGAAAAGGTCAGATAAGGTGATGTTAGGGAAATGAACCCTAAGATATGTATTCAAATGTTTTTTTTCTTTAATTCGATTGTTTCTAACAGATTTATAAGATTATTTCTTTGTTGCCTTCCATGTCCCTCCCCCACAGTATAACTCCTGCTTTCACTGTATTTGCGGTTGGTATAATTTGTGCCTGGGAAGGGGAAAAACAAATCATTTAAATAGGGATACAGGTGGACCCATTGCAACAATGAGAAGTACAAGTTGTCATGTCGACAAAGAACTTTATAATTTGGTTCTTGGGTGGGAGGATTCGGTGAGATAGGGGGGAGGATGGGAAAGGTTGTGAAGGGGAAACAAAGGAGCAGGCTACAGTGCCTGATTAGAAATGTACTCAATCTTGCCCATGTAATTGTAACCCCTCTGTGCATTATTTTCACAATAAAAAAAGAAAAAAAAGAAAAAAAGAAGAGACACATGGAAGAATGTAACAGATTTATCAAAAATAAATTCTTAGTTTTATGGTCAATACATTTTGACAAGGATGCCATGACTTTATCAAATAAAAATATAATCTTAAATGGGTATATTGGCACTATTGCCTCCCTAGATTTAAAGAATGATCTTAGACTACTACATCTAACCTTATACAAAAATTTAAAGTAAAAAATAATTATCAAACTAAATGTGAGGTGTAAAAATCTATAAAACATAAATGTAAACATTCATGATATTGGATCAGTAAAGGTTTCTAAAAGATTGACATTAAAAGTATTAGTTGCTAAAGAAAAGCAAGAATAAACTGATTAATATCAACTGATTACTGTTCTTAATTCTAAGAAAGGAGTAAAAACATATCCAACAGATAGAGGACACATATTTGTTAATGCTACAATATTAATGCTATAATGATACTGAATCTTACGTACATTTATAACTTCTAACTCCATATAAAATTTTTCCCAAACATGATATTTTTTAAAGAACATATGTAAATTAATAGTCAATAAGAGGGGCATATGAATTTAGCTCCTATTTATGATCTAAGAAAAAATATAAAAAACTCACTGGTATGACCATCATATAAAAAGATGACACAAAATATAGTAATGCATTTGTGGAGAAATATATACTCTCCACATAGCAGAATGATTTATAAAACTGCAATCATTTTAGCAAGCAAATTTTGAAGTATTCAAAAGGTCAAAGAGAATTGTATGATCCAGGGATCACACTTCTATGTATGTATTAAAGAGAAGAAAAAAAAAAAACTTGGACAGAGAATGTAGTTAATTGACAGTGCACTTGAATAGTATGTGTGACACCCTGGAAATAATGCCTCAAAACAAATTTTGAAAAGACACATTATAGAGGATGTATGCTGAACAAATTCCTGTAACTGAATTTTGTATCTATTTTAATGTCTGTTCTAAAGTTTACAGCATTTCTATTTGAAGAAATGCAAGTTTGTGAAAATTAGGCTTGGAAAACCTGTGATTGTACAATTCACTTCCAAAGCACTAAAATGTATACAATAAAAGGAGATAATATATTGCATGTGAAATACATGACAGCCAAAAAAAATTATTAAAAATACTTCACACAAATTTCAGAATATATGAAAAGATATCTTCGGTGTTGGCTAAAAAATCTTTGTATAAACTACGGCTGTTAAAACAAAGATGTGATTTCTCTTTATTTTGAGTTTTTTTGATCTGTTGATTTGATTTTATGCAGATATAACTCAATCAAAAAGTTTATGTGATAAATGGAATATCTAGAAATTATGCATCACTTATGAGTTATTGATAACTATTTCTGGAAGAAACTTTTGGCAAATGATAGAAGACCCAAATCTATTAATCTGCATTTTATGAAAGCCATATGTTACTTCCTCAATCCAATTGCTTTTCTCTACTTTGCTAGGAAGAAAATGTATTCTCACGTTAAGAGCCAATAGCAGTGAAAAGAAACAAAATACACAATCATCTTGATTTATTTGTGAAAGTATCAAATGAAATAAAACAATTCTACTTAATCGACTCCAAATTTGGTATCTATGAAGATGTTCCTGAATGCCAACATCCATTGATTGGACTAATTTTCTTTATTGTTGTGAAATTACAAAAGAATTGATACCATTAAGAAAATGATCCATTCCTATGGAAATCAGTTAATAATGTTTATCACTTATAATTTAATACCAAGCAAGAGTAATTTTATATAATCATTACAAATATCATTTTATTGCAATCTAAAATAGAATAAAAGACATGTCCCAATATATTATTATTATTCTTAATTTCTAATCATTACCTAAATATCTTAAACAATCTATATAGTCATGTCTTTAACGTAGACGCAAATATTCTATACTTTGTTTTTTTGGGGGGGCGGGGGACGGGCGGTTCCAGTAGTGAGGCCTGAACTCTGGGCCTGGGCACTGTCCCTCAGCTCTTCATCTCAAGACTAGTACTCTACCACTTGAGCCACAGAGCCACTTCTGGCTTTTTTCTTTTTCTTATATGGTGCTGAGGAATCAAGTCCAGGGTCTCATGCATGCAAGGCAAGCGCTCTACCACTGAACCACTTTCTCAGCCCCAAATATTCTATAATTTTTACTTATCATTTTCCACGGACATATATTCATGTTTCTTAGAAATGTTCACAGCAGTTAAAAGATGCTTTTGTGAAATTAATGTGCTATATTTTGTTGTTGTTTTTGTTGTTGTTGTTTGCAAGGCCTCGGCATTTTCCCTAAGCCTTTTTGTGGTCACAGCCAGCAGTCTCCAACTTGAGGCACATAGCTAATTCCTGTTTTTAGTGGTTAATTGGAGAAAGAATCTAACAAGTACTTTTCTGTCTGGGCTAGTTTCGAACACAATTCTAAGATATCATTATGACAATGATCTCTAAAAATGCATGGAGTTTTTTTTTTTTTGATTGGAGTTATTTTTTTTTAATTGGCAGAGTACCGTACAGAGGAGTTACAATTACATGGGTAATATAACAAGTACTGTTTTTATCAAGCATTGTTACCTCCTGTTTATTTCCCTTTCCCATCCTTTCTCATACTCCTCCTACCTCCCCCCACCCAATCCTAACCCCCACCAAAGTTGTAAATTTCATTTTTCGACAAACTACTTGGACATCTCATTGTTGCAATGGGTCCACCTGTATACCTATTTAAAGGATTTGTTTTTGCCCTTTCCCTCCAAAATTTTACCAACATCAAATACAGTGAAATCAGGGGGTATACCATGGGGGAGGGACATTCAAAGCGACAAAAAATCATTTTATAAATATGTTAGAAACAATCACAAGAAAGAAAAAAAACATTTGAAGTCGAATCTTATCTCTTATAACCTACCAGTTTTAAAACCTGCCAGTTTTAAGAGATAAGAGGAGAGGTAAAAGTTCTCTTAGATACCAATCCATCTTCAAAATATTTGGTTCCAAGCACTCCATCTAAAGCATATTCAACAACTAGTAAAACTTCTGTTGGCTGTAACTTCCTCCATGTGCGCATGTATACATGGGCATAAGTATGTGTGCATTAGTGTGTATAGTAACATATATGTGTACATATATAAGGGCATATACACGTATAGGCATATATAAATAAATATACATTTATAAATATATGTGCACACACATATATATACATAGATATGTATATGTATATTTATGCATATCAGGTGTTCTGTGATTTAACCTATAGTTCCCAGCACATTGTCTTTCTCACAAAGTGTACATGATAAACTGCTCTGAGTATCTGTGGTATATGATGTGTATCACTTTGTACTCACTTCCCCCATTACCTTGTATCTCCTCCCTGTGAACAACTTCAGTCTATTTTCCATATGATAGCTTTGTTTTCATTACATGTAGTTACTTACTGATAATAAAATAAAAAGGTTGTAAAAGAAAAAGAACTTTTAGGTCACAGGTTAAAAGTATTATATTCATCCCAATGATTCCTATGAGATAAAATTTATAATAGTAGTAAAAGTGAAAAGGAATCTTAGATCTGTTTTGCCATTTAGAATGACAGAGAATAATATCACGTCACTGTTATAACTCTTAAAGAATGCAAGGGTAACTGACGGTCGTTATAATGTTCCCATAAAATCAGTGGTACCTGAAGGATAATAGTAAACTAGCAGAAATTCTAAGTAGCAGACATGGAACATGAAAGAGAAAAAGAGGAAATGAAAGAGAGTGAAAGAGAGAGAAATATCATAATACTGAAAGTGCATAACAGAGAAACAAGAGCTATATGAGAATATTCATACTGCCGTCTTTAGATTCTACATGTACGTTTGAATGTATTTGATGTATGATAACCCATCAACATAAAATATAAAGTAATTTTGATAAAAAATAAAGACTCAGAAGAAGTTATAAATGCTAAAACAATCTTCACAGAAGGAAAATCTCAGAGATATTTCATGACTTTGAAAAGGATAAAGTAGCTTCGGTTATTAAAAATTTAGAAATATGACAATTCACAAAAATATAAAAAGATATTCATATATTTCATTATATAACCCAAAGTAGAAAGCAAATGTTGTTTAGATGCTTTTTAAAACACAGTCTCTCAGGTGCTGGGAAGGTGGCGTAGTGGGATAGTGCTTGCCTTGCATGCATGAGGTCCTGGGTTTGATTCCTCAGCACCACATAAGCAGAAAAAGATATAAATGGTTCTATGCCTCAAGTGGTAGCACTAACCTTGAGCTGAAGAGCTGCGGTACAGACCCAGATCCAGAGTTCAAGCCCCACAACCTACAAAAACCAAAACAAAAAAGAAAACAAAACCCAATCTCTCACTTTTGTGGCCTCAACTATGTAATACTGCGGGTTCAGCCTAGGGCTAAGATTTTAGGTGTGGACATTTATCAACACTCCTGATTCAGACTCTACTTGATAAAAGTAACTAGTAGATGTCAGGGACAAGCAGAAAAGGTCAAAAGCTATGTACAATGACCAAATAAGATGATGTTAAGTGAAATGAGCCCCAAGATAGGGACACAAGGGATTTTTTTCTTTCTTGCTATTTTTTCTAATGTACTTATAATGTACCATGCGATTTTTTTTGTTTCTTTGTATGTTCCTTCCCCAAGGAATAACTCCGGTTTTCACTGTATTTGATGTTGATGCTCTGCATCTTGTATATACATTTATCTAATTTAGGGAGGAAAAGGGACAAAACAAAATACTTAAATATGAATACAGGTTGACCCATTGTAACAATGAGATGTACAGACAGTATTGTAAAAAACGAACTTTGCAATTTAGGCAGGGGTGGGGGGTGGGGATTATGGAGTGTATTTGTGGAGGTGGGAAGGAAGGGATCTTAGGGAAAAACAAAGGAGGCGGTGGCAATGCTTGATAAGAAATGTACGTATTACCTTATTCATGTAACTATAACCCCTCTATACAGTATTTTTACAATAAAAAACGTATTAAAAATTATACTAAATGAAGTAAGCCAAGCCCAAAGAAACATAGTTCCCATGGTATCCCTTATTTGCAATAACTAATATATGTCTGGGATAAGCAGAAAAGATCAAAAGCTATGTGCATATGACTAGATAAAATTATGTTAAGGTAAATGAACCCCAAGATAGGGACATAAGTGTTTTTTTCTTTCTTGCTGTTGTTTCTAATGTATTTATAATGTACAATGTGATTTTTTCTTTTTTATATGATCCACCCTCATAGTATAACCCTTGTTTTTACTGTATTCGATGTTGGTGCTCCTGCATCTTGTATATAAACTTCGCTAATTTGGGGAGGGAAAGGGAAAAACAAAATGCTTAAATAGAGATGTAGGTTGACCCATTGTAACAATGAGATGTATGAACTTCACAATTTAGCAGGGGAGAGAGGAGTGAGGGGTTAGGAGTTGGGATGTGTACTTGTGGAGGTGTGAGTGAAGGAACGGTGGGGGAAAAACAAAGGAGAAAACAATGCTTGATAGGAAATGCACTCATTATCTCACTCATGTAACTGTAACCCCTCTGTACAATATTTTTACAATAAAAAACGTGTAAAAATGTTACAAGATAATATTGTTAACAAAGAAATTAATGCAGAACAGTGACATGAAGATATAATGAATAAGAGTGTGTGTGTGTGTGTTTGTGTGTGTGTGTGTTTGTGTGTGTTTCTCCTTGTTGACATGGTCAGAATTTGAACTCAGGTCTTCAAAGTCTTGCTAGGCCATTCTTCTTTAGATTGGTGAGTTATTATATAAGCTACATCTCCATTCCTAACTTTTTGCTAATTCATTATCATTTTTGAAAAATAATCTCATGAATTTTTTTTTTGTCCTGATTGGCTTTCAATTGTTATCCCCATATCTCAGCCTCCTGTGTAGATATCTCGAGTATAGAGGATTACAGGTGTGATCAACCACCACAAGGCTTTTAGAATAATCTTAAAAGTAGGAGAAAGTTTACTTCACGGGGACCTGTTTTTACATCTCCTAATTTTAAAACATTTTGGAATGATTATATGTGAGTTTATTCTTTTTTGGCTTCTTAAAAGACAGTAAGTGATGGTAATTAAAAGTTTCTAGTACTTTTTTGTTTTGGGGTCAGTCGTGGGACTTGAACTCTGGGATTGGGCTCTGTTGCTGCGCTTTTCAGCTCAAGGCAAACACTCTACCCCTTGAGCCACAGCGCCACTTCTGGTTTTCTAGTGGTTTATTGGAAATAAGAGTCTCATGGACTTTCCTTCCTGGGCTGGCTTTAAGACACGGTCCTCACATCTCAGCCTCTTGATTAGCTAGCATTACAGGCATGAGCCACCAGCGCTCAGATAGCTTTACTACTTTTTACAAAGGACACTGGAACTGTGGGACAGAAGAAATTTGGCTCTCTATGGATCTCAATTTATAAGCTCAGCTCTGTGCATGATAACCCAATGTCACCAACACAGTTTGTGTTGAAGACAAAATGTGACAGAAAACAATTACATGGGCAATAGTTGCTATGCTATTGTGTCTTGGACAATATGAATATTAAATTGAAAGTGTAAGAGAATGGAGAGATTTTTACCTACTTTTTTGTATTGCTAAAAGACTTTGGAAACTGATTCATTTCCCACCTCACTGTTGGTCATTGAGCCAGGACCTTAGTGCCTTTAATTACAATTTTTCCCAACACTAAGATGGTAATAACATTAACATTAGAGCTAATGTTTTCTTAACACTTAAGAGACATAACACTTGTGAAATACTTAACATAAACTTCTATGAATTAGCTTTGAGTTTAGCGAGCAGTTTTTTAAATACTAAACAGAATGTGATATGTATTACAGAAACAATTACATGTAGTGAGAACCCAGAAATAATCTTATCTATTGGCTATGCTCTGTTTCCAAGGAAGCTAAGTGGATAACATCTCATGCTGTAAGTCAAAATGGTTATCTTATGTCTTGATAGTGCAAAAATATCAGGGAAATTATAATGAAGGAATGTTGTAGACTGAGGTGAAGTCCATATGAAAATGTGCAAAACTGATCAAATGTAAAAGTAAATGAGCAGCATATTGTGTTTTATATCATTTAAGTTACATTGAAAAGATAGGGAAAACCTAGAGGAATAAATTCTCTTTTTGAAATCTTATCATAGGTTCTTAGAAGGACGAACTCTTTCCTCATTCTTGTAGAAGCATCATCAGATGAGAGGAACTTTATTTTTTTGTTTGCTTCCTTCCATTTATTCTTCAGTTTGAAATGTGAACTACATGAGACTGAAAGAAACCAAGGGAAATTAGACTCACAGGCTTTGGAAAGAGCAATCAACATAAACTACATAAAATACATATAGCTTTGTAAAAGGTCTAACTAAATTGAGTTATAGAATCTCATGCATAAACAGAAAATGATTTAAGCAATATCATGTTATTGACAATTGAAAAATGTTAGGAGTTGCTTTATTTTTTCCTTTCTATTACATTGAATTAAGTATTGATTTTGTAGAGAATGATTAAAGGTGAGATTAACAAGAAATGATTAAAAATGGACAAATTTTCTGAATAGACATATTTTCCAAAAAGCGCTGAAAATCGCCAGTGGGATTACTAAGTTTTGTTGTACCACTTCTATGCTGGCTTAATTCTTTGTGAACAGAAGTCATTAGAGAAATGCAATCAAAATTACTATGATACTACTTCATAACTATTATAACTCTTATCAAAAAAATCAAAGGAAACACTTGTGGTGGTAAAGGCTTTTAACTCCAAACACTTAGGAGGTTGGAGTAAGTGCATTTGCGTCTAAGGCCAGTCTGGGGTACTGCACATAGTAAAAACCTGCCATTAAAAAAAAACTTAAAAGGCTATAACTTTGGTTAGAGTGTGGAGAAAAGGAAATTTTCTACACTCTTCGTCAAAATACAGGTTAGTATTCTCGCTTTAGAAAGTAGTATGCAGTTTTGTAAAGAAATGCAAAGATGAAATCTCATCTGACCCACCAATCATATGATTATTTCTCTCTGGGTAACACGTAAATAAATCTGTAGTACATTCTTATTCATATTGTTCACAACAACAGCCAAGATAAAAATAGAAATTAAGTGTTCAACTACAGACTAATAATGCAACTGTGGTGCATGCACATATATAGTTTTCAGTTTCATCCTTAAAATAGTAAGAGATTTCTCTCATTAACCACAACTTACAATGACCTGAAAGATGTATTCTAAATGACGAAAAATGTTATTTTCTGATCTTTGTAAAACCACACAAACACAAACTCTCTCACACACACACCAACCTCAAACATTAAGAGAGAAATTTATTAAAAAATTAAAGCAAAGTGGAATTGCTGGGACATTCAGGTCACAATGTAGAAGGTTGTAGATATACAGGATGACCAAGTATGGAGTAGTAATGTACAACTTAAGTATACAGGGAAGAACACTGGCCTTACATAGGAATGAAGCGAAGTAAGTACGAGTTCTTCTTAGTAGGGGTTGCTCTTTTAGTTGTTCTTATTTCAGTAATGGATGAGATGAAAGTAATTCTTTTAAAAACCTGCCTGTTTGCAGAAATAATAAGAAACAATATAGCAATAATGTTGTATGCTCAACATAGAACGAAATGTCAAATTAAAATACATGAGATTATCCTTGAAATAAACTAGTTATTACAAATAAGGGAAACTATAGGATCTATGTTTAAGTCTGGCAAACTTCACTTAATATGATTTTTTCCAAAATCTTCCATTTCCTTACAAATGAGGTGATATCATTATTTCTGATGGGAGCATTGTATTCCATGTGTGTGTGTGTGTGTGTGTGTGTGTGTGTGTGTGTGTGTGTGTGTGTGTGTGAGTGAGTGTCTGTGTCACATTTTCGCGATCCATTCATCTACTGAGGGGCATCTGGATTGATTCCTTATCTTAGCTATGGTAAATATTACTGTGATAAACATCATTGTGCTGGTACCTTTAGTGTGGCCATGTTTGTGATTATTTGGGTAAATGATCAGAAGTGGGATATCTGGATAATAGGGGACCATTATTGTCTACAGTGAAGATAATTTTAGTAGATGAGCAGAATAGCTCAATAGCTATGTACATAAGATCATATGAGGTAATTCCAAGAGAAATGTACTCCAAGGCATGTTCTTTATTGTTGCTGATCCTAATGTACTATGTGATTTCTTTTTATCATTTTCTTTTCTCCAACTATGGTTATCCCCTGTAGTCACTGTATTTGATTTTGATACCCTGAGTATTGTAAATATGTTGATCTGAACTAGGGAAGGTAAAGGGAAAAACAAAATGGTGAGACAACGGACAAAGGGAGAATCTATGCAAAAGTGATACATAGTCAGAATAATTACAGATTTCTTAGCTGATATGGTCAAAAGGAGAGCCTGGGATGATAAATGGCAAACATTAAAGGTAAACAAATACCAAGCGTAAATAGGGTCCCAAGCCAAACACTCCTTTACATTTAAAGGATATATAAAAATATTTTTGACAAAGAGAACTTGGAACAATGAATCTCCAACATGAAAGTAGAAGAATATTGAACAGGAACTGAGGGAAGAGAATCAGAATATGTCTACAGTGTAGAATACTGGATGTGTGTTGCAGATACAAAATCATCTTCTATAGGTTCATTTAGTGAAACTTGTCATCCTCTATTGAAAGCAAAATTTCCATATACAGATTTCCAGTTACTTTGCTTACCTATCACTTCTGATCACAAATCTTCTTATGAAATTTTATAGTATCTTTGAAAAAATAAAATGATTTGCATATACTTATCATCTTAAGGAAATACAGTCTGTTTTTACATCTTTCATTCTGTGACAAACCCTTATGTATTTTTTCCCGGATTGCTGAAAAATGTATTCTTGGAAATAGGATATTGACAGTAAATCTGAGTGTAATTTTCATTTTTTAGCTTTCAAATATAATATAAACTTTGTTTTGACTAATCATTTTCTAATTCATGAACACTAATATTTTGGTGCCTTTAAGACTTATTGTGGTATTGTAGTTGTTGTGTCTAATTGACTGAACCATTAGAGTATTCATGTATAAACCTGAGCATTGAACTTTTTAATTTTTATATCTAAAAGAGTCTCAAAGGGTTTACTTTAAAGAAATAATGCAGGGGGCTTGTCTCCATGTTCAAAACTTTAAATGTATTTCTATAAAAGTACTGGAAATACATCATGTTCACTGGAGCAATATAAAAGGTGAGAACAAACAGAAAAAAAAGAAAAAAGAAAAAAATCAACACTAAAAGGTGAGAACATATTTCTGAAGAGAAAAGATTTATTGATTAAATAACAGAAAAGAGTAAAATAGTCAGTTTCCTTGCTTGAGACTGCATACATTTCACATGAATGTAGGTAAAGATGAGACTCAGACATAAATTCATATTTATTTTACTGAGATTCAAAAAATAATATAAGCAATATAGGTATTTTAAAGAACTGGTCATTCAAAGACCTGGATTCCTAATGGATGAAGAATGGAATTGAAAATAGACGAAAACAAATCAACATTCAGTTATTATGATATTATAATACTATTATGAAAGAAATGAAAATTTGCCTGCTGAAGGAGAAAGTTTAGCCTGTAATTTCAATGTAAGGCATCATTTGTAATGAGTCTAATTTCTTTTCCTAGAAGATATCCAAGAGTACTATACTCATCCTCTGAAGAATAAAGAAGTAATCATTTTTATTAGCTTTGTTTAATATTAATGCATTTATAGCAAATAGGTTACAATGTCTGCTCCCTTTCATTCGATGTAATAACTTCCAATTCATATTATTACTGTCTCTTCATACAAGGCTGAAATCACTATTTCAAAGTAACACAAACAGAAAAAAAGAAAATAACCTGGTACAACCATCGCATACCCAAAATTAGGTGAAAAACTCCACAATAAAAAATGAACATGAGGAAGTGGAAAAATAATGGCAGAGAAACAATAGAAAATTACCCTAGCTCTATCTAATGAAACAGAGATTTAGAGTCCTAGCAGGTACTCCACTTCTAGAAGGTCAAAGCAAGTCAGCTATAATTATATATAGATCCACAATACATAAAAAGATTTTATATTATCATCACAAAAAAACACAAATCTATGAAAAGTTACCTATTTAGTCAGGTGACTGCTGTGACTGTGGTGGGGGAACATGTTCAAAAGCAGAGCTGCAGGTGGAAATAAAAGGGCCACATGAGAAAAAAATCAGGGACAGAGACAGCCACATCCAAACACAGACACACTTCACCTTACCACTGGACAACTCAAACTGTCATTGGAACCACAAGTATTAACATGACAACATCTCACCACAACTGATCTCTCCTCCTACACTTAATGGGTTAGACAAAAACCTAATTCCAGAAAATCATAAGAGAAGTCTATACCAACACCTGGCAAATCAACCAAGAACATAGAGAGTCAAATATTAAGATCATAGATGCTCTAAATGACAGCCAAGACATCCTTCAAATGTACAGAACCAATCAGAAAAATACAAAAAAAAAGTGATGTCAAGGTAGTGTAATTCACACAGTAAATAAGCAGGCATTACAACAGGCAATCAAGGACATAGAAGGTAGTTTTCAAAATACATTACAAATAGTGCTGAAAAATGTGATTACCAAAAAGATACAAAACCTCTACAAGGAAATTTGTGAACAAGATGAGACCAACCAAATATTAGCAAAATAATTCAGGGAGACTACAAAGAGAAAGATAAGTAAATTCTGAGAAGGCAAGGGAGTCCTAGGAAAAAAATAGATGTCTAGTTAAAACTTATGAGAGAAGACACAGTTAAAAGACCAACTCCCAACCCCCCTATTCAAAGAAAAGATGTAAAGAAAGTCCACACAAGCACAAAAACAAAACCTTAATAAAGATAAAAGCCTTATAAAGTGACCGTTTTGAAGACAGATAAATAAAAAAACTATGAAGAATCTCTCCACAGAGAATAGATTACATAGAAGATAATCTCAAGCATCAAAGACTGAATAGGTCTAATAGGAAAGAAGAGATAATCATTTAGAACCAATCAAAGAAATAAGAAACGATCTTGCAGGAACTTCAAGATTCAGTTAGAAGATAAAACATGGGGGAGATAGGTATCAAGGAGAAGAGCAGGAAACAAAATGGATAGGAAACATATTACAGAATTCTAGCAGAGGATACCCTAAACAGGCTGAAGTAGAATTACTAACATAAGATAAAATAGAATTCAAATTAAAATTAGTTAGAAGAGACATTACATTCTGATAATGGCAGCTCTACATTAGTAGCATATGTAGAGTCTAAATATCAAAACCCGGAATCCTGGAGCATACCACTTCATCAACCAAATATTACTTAACCTAAAAACACATCTCAACAAATCATTGTCATCCAAGGAAAAACTCAACCAAGAAACTGCAGACCTAAATAACTACATTGACCACCTAGTCCTAACAGACATGTATAGAATATACATTCAGCGTCAGAATATACGTTCTTCACAGCAGCTCATGGAAAATTTTCCAAAATAGAACATATCCTATGTCACACGGATATTCTGTCCAAAGAAAAATTAATTGAATTCCCATATCTTGTCAGATCATAAGAGAACAAACTTAGAATTAAATGGCTAAAGCAAACAAAAAATTGTCAAACCCATGAAGACTGAACAACATGTTGCTGAATGAACAATTGGACACTGAAGGTATTAGAAAAGAAATCTGAGGGGCTGAGAAGGTGGCTCAGTGGTAGAGCGCTTGCCTTGCATGCATGAGGCCCTAAGTTTGATTCCTCAGCACCACATAAGCACAAAGAAAAAAAGCCGGGAGTGGCACTGTGGCTCAAGTGGTAGAGTGCTAGCCTTGAGCTGAAGAGCTGAGGGACAGCACCGAGGCTCAGAGTTCAGGCCCCACAACCGGACCCCCCCCCCCAAAAAAAAAAAGAAATCTGAAAGTTTCTGGAATTTAACAAAAATGAACACACAAATTACCAGCTCCTCTGGTATTTGCAGTATTTCAAGGAAAATACATAGCTCTGAGGATCTCCATCAAGCAACTGGGGAAATCTCAATTGAATATTTTAATTATGCACCTCAAGCTCCTTGAAAACAGGAACAAACCCAGACACAAAGCAGTACACAGAAACAAATAAAAAAATCAGAAATAACTAAATAAAGACAAAATAAAACATGGAAAGAATCAAAAAATCAGGGTTGGTTTTTTAAATAAATTAACAGACTTGAGAGACCCTTACCAAATCTGACTAAGAAGAGAACTTATATAGGTATATAGATAAAAAGCCAGCAGATTGTTAGATCTTTACTTTCTCTACAACACACAATGGCCTCATATCTCAAATATATTTAGAGCCCCAAAAGTTAACCCCCCAAAAAAAACAAATTCTCAAAGAACCAACAACCCTCTTAATAAGTGGGCTAAAGATTTAAAGAGAGACTTCTCTGAAGAAGAAATATGCATGGCCAATAGACACATGAAGAAATATGCAACATCTAGTCATAAAAGAAATGCAAATCAAAGCAACATTGAGAATTCACTTCACCCCAGTTAGAATGACCATTATGAAGAAAACTAATAATAACATACTGGGCTTGTGGGGATGTGACCAAAAAGGAACATTATTACACTACTGGTGGAAATGTAAATTTGTTCAAATATTCTGTAAAGAAATATAGAGGTTCCTCAATAGAGCTCCCCATGACCCAGCAATGATGGATCAAGAAAATGTCGTATATATTCACAACAAAACACTATTCATCAGAATGAATGACATTGCCCCATTTGTAAGGAAATGGAACTACTTGGAAAACATAATAAGTCAAACAAGCCAGACTCAAAGAATCATAGGCTACAGGTTTTCACTCATTTGGAAAAACTAGAATATGTCTAGGCTATTTACAACAGCTCAATAGCAATATGAATATCACCATATAAAATGATGCTTATCGAAAGAAGCTCCAAAAAATGGATAAAAGATGATTGTATAGTGAACTCTTTTTACTTATTTCTATTTAGTTTTCACCTTTTGGTTTACTCTCTGTAGTAACTGTTTTTGTTTTCTCAACCCTTTGTCTTATACATGTTAATCTGATTTGGGGAAGGGAAGGAAAATCACAGAAATGGTGGGACAAAGATCAACCAAAGCACCAGTGATATACAGTAGAACTATGTTAGAAATGAACTTCACTACTTTGGGGGAGGGGGATGTCAGGGTTGGAGGAAGCAGGAAAAACTGAGGGAGGGATAGCACTATTAAAAATATACTTATTACTTATGTAAATGTAACCCATCTCTCTATATATCACCTTCATAATATAAAATCCCACCAAAAACAATAAGAGAACTCACCCAAAGAGAGAAAATTAGAGATAAAAATAAGACAACACAACAGATATAAGCAAAATTGAGAATGTTGTAAGAGAGTACTTTGAAAACCTTATGCCAATCACCTGGAGAATCCTGGAGAAATTGATGCTTTCCTATTCACAATCTGAACCAAGTAGTTACACCTAAGAAGTAATGAAAATGAAATGCAATAAACCACTATCCATTCCAGAAAAATCTAGGACTGAATTAATTTACCATGAAATTAAGGCCTGAAAAGAACTTACAATACTCAGACCTATGTCTTCAATGGAATAGAACGGAAAATGGAATTATCAAACACATTCTTTGAAGCTAGAATTAGACTCTTCCCCAAATCACATAGGGACTCACCAAAGAAAGAGAACTATTAACCCAACTCTTTGGTAAGCATTGATGCAGACCTTTTTAATAAAATTCTCACCAAACAATTTCAGCAATTAACAAAAAAAAATCATATGGTACGATCAAATAGGATTCATCCTAGGATAAAATTGGATTCAATATTCTTGTCAATAAACATAATACAAACCATCAGCAGAAGCAAGGACAAGAAATACATAATCGTCTATATGGATGTAGAAATAGCTTTTAAGAACCTCCAATAGCCCTTTATGATTAAAAGGTCTGAGAAACTAGGAATATATGGAACATTCCTCAGTATGTATGTGACAGAGATAATTAGCATTTACCAAATGGTGGAAGCATGAAGACATTAAAATCAGGAATGAGACAAGGATGTCCACTCTCTCTACTACTCTTTAAAATGGTTGTGGACTTTCTAGCAAGAACAATAGGCAAGAGAAAAACATAAAGGAGATCCAAATAGGGGAAGTAAAACTATCCCTTTTCTCATATGTAATGATCCTGTATTTAAAGGACCCTATAGCTTCCTCCCTCAAGTTAGTAAAGGTGATGCTAACTTTCAGTAATGCAGCAGGGTATAAAAACCACAAGAATCAGTATTATTTCTGTGTTACCAACAATGGGAAGATTCAGGCTGAAATCCAAAAAACAACCTCATATGTATTAGTCTCAAAATAAAATCAAATCTAAACAAAACAACAACAATAACAACAAAACAAGGAATTAATTAATTTACCTAAAAATGTGAAGGGCCTCTACTGTGAAAACTTTAAAAATATAAAAAGGGAAATTGAAGGAGATTCAAGGAAATGGAAAGTCTTTCAATGCTCCAGGTTGGAAGAGTTAACATGGAGAAAAATGCAATATTGTCCGCAAATAATTGCCAATGCAACACACATGAAAATCCCAACAATATACTTCAATGCAGTAGAGAAAGTAACCAAAATTTAATATGGAATTACAAAATTACACATAAAACAGAAGGCTTACAAATAAACTCATGGGCCTATAGTCATCATACACACACACACACACACACACACACACACACACACTGGAATTCCATTCCCCCATGAGAAAGGATGACTTTTCACCAGTATTAAGGAAACTGAAAGGCTTGAAAAAATTATACTAAAAGAAAAGAGAAAGGAATGCAGGCTCAGAACAATATAGGTTTCATGGATTCATTCATTTATGATAGCTAGAAGGTGCCCACAATTCTACAAGTAAACAAGACAGATTCTACCTCATCCCAGTTAGAATGGCCATTATCAAGAAAACAAACAATAGCAAATGCTGGCATGGATGTAGCCAATTGGGAACTCTATTACACTGTTGGTGGAAATTAAACTTGTTCAACCACTCTAGAATGCAGTACGGAATTTCCCGAAAAGACTAAATGTAGATCTCCCTTAAGATCCAGTAATTCCCTCAATGGCAGTAATCCAAAAAATAACAACAAGCTCGCATGAAAGCTACCAGCATACCCATGTTCAGGGCCCAGGCCCAGAGTTCAAGGACTGGCAAAAAAGTTACTACTAATGGTATTTGTTTCCTCAAATATGAATCTTTTGACAAAAGATACCAAATCATTTTATTTTCAGTATCTAGGTTAGGACTTAAAGGTAGTGGGTGATAAAATGGCTTATTTGTTGAATGTTAGGATAAAATGTAGGCAGTCCAAGAAAGGGGGGATTTTTGTAGTTGTGGTCGAGTGGCTTGAAATCTGGGATTGGGCACTGTCCCTCAGCTATTCAACTCAAGTTGAGTGCTCTACCTCTCGAGCAACAGTGCCACTTCTGGTTTTCTGGTGGTTAAATGAGATAAGAGTCTCAGGGATGTTCCTGCCCAGGCTGGCTTTGAACCACCATCCTCAGATCTCAGCTTCCTCAGCAACTAGGATTACAGCTGTGAGCCACTGGCACCAGACTAAAAATGGGAGATTTTTAGAAAAGAAAATCCACCTCTTCATCTGTGTCTAAATCTCAGATATCCCTATTACAACACTTTCAACTCAATTCATCAGACTTTTGTAAATTTCTTCTTTTCCTTCATGTGGGAATACTGCAGTCAATATCAACTCAGCTGTGGGACTGGATCAATTGAATGGTAATTGCTAGCACCTAAATCAAGAACTGTTACATCAAAACAAACGAATCCCACAGTTGGAATAATTGTTTTCCCTTTTTCTTACAAATTTGTGCTTGATTAATTCATATTGTGATATTGGAACTCCTAACAGAGTGGTGACATTTTCTTTCTCTTCAACCATCTCCCACATGTGGTCAAATATTTAAGAATTCAAAGATTTCCATTGATAATTGATTAAGATGACCTCTAAGAAAATATGCATTTCTGGAATTTGGTCTTCTGTCTTGTTTTTGTTTTTTAAATTTTTATTTTTTATTGTGAAAATACTGTACAGAGGAGTTACAATTACATGGGAAAGATAAAGAGTATATTTCTTATCAAGCATTGTAGCCTCTTCCTTTGTTTCCCCTTCCAATCCCTTCCCAGGCTCACCCCACCCCCCCAATACCCCCCCCCAAAGTTGTAAAGTTCATTTTTGACATGACAATTTGTACATCTCATTGTTGCAACAGATCCACCTGTATC
Organism: Dipodomys spectabilis; assembly: GCF_019054845.1. NCBI lineage: Eukaryota > Metazoa > Chordata > Mammalia > Rodentia > Heteromyidae > Dipodomys > Dipodomys spectabilis. Next base: position 5,341,669 of record NW_024870882.1, on the reverse strand, counting down.
CTTATTGAAACGACTTGTTTTTCCCCTTCCCCTCCACAAATTATACCGACATCCAATACAGTGAAAGCAGGGGTTATACTGTGGGGGAGAGACATACAAAGAAATAATCTTATAAATAATCAACAAAGAAATAATCTTATAAATGTGTTAGAGCCAAATGCATGACAGAAAAAAACATTTGAATACATATCTTAGGGTTCATTTTCCTAACATAATCTTATCTGACCTTTTCTGCTTGACTCAGACATATACTAGATATTGCAAATAAGGGAAACCATGGGACCTATGTTTCTTTGGGCTTGGCTTAATTCCCTTAATATAATTTTTTCCAAGCCTTTCCATTTCCTAACAAATGCGGCAATGTCATTCTTTCTGATAGAGGCACAGAATTACATTGTGTATATATACCACATTTTCTTGATCCATTCATCTACTGAGGGGTATCTGGGTTGGTTCCAGATCTTAGCTATGGTGAATAATGCTGCAATAAACATAGTTGTGCTGGTAGCTTTAGTGTGGTCTTGTTTGTAAACATTTGGGTAAATGCCTCAAAGTGGGATTAATGGGCCATAGGGGAGCTCTATGTGGAGTCTTTTGAGGAACCTCCAGACTACTTTTCAAAGTGGTTGAACAAGTTTACACTCCCACCCACAATGAAGTAATGTTCTCTTCTGTACACATCCCCTGCAGGATCTGTTGTTATTAGAATTCTTGATTTTTGCCATTCTAACTGGGGTGAGGTGGTATCTTAATGTTGTTTTGATTTGCATTTCTTTTAGGGCTAGGGAGGCTGAGCATTTCTTCGTGTGTCTATTTGCCATCCTTCTTTCTTCTTCAGAGAAGTTTCTCTTTAAGTCTTTAGCCCACTTATTTATTGGGCAGTTGTTTCTTTGAAGACTTGTTGTTTGGGGAATTAATATTTTTAGTTCCAAGTATATTTTAGATATGAGACCCTTGTCCGTTGTATGGCTGGTGAAGATCTTCTCCCAATTCGTGGGCTTTCTATTGAACTTGCTAGCTATGTCCTTTGCCATGCAGAATCTCAGCAACTTCATGTAATCCCATTTGTCCAAATTTTTTTTGATTTGTTGTGTTTCCGGGTCTCTATTAAGAAAATTTCGGCCTGTGCCTAGGAGACCTAGGGTTTCTCCTATTCCATCCTGTAATGTTTTCAGAATGTCTTCTTTGACTCTGAGGTCTTTGATCCACTTGGAGTTGATTTCTGTCTTGTTTTTACATGCATACACTTTCTATGATTTATTTGTTCTACAAGGAATTCTACTTTCCAATCTTTGTGTGACCAATTTTAGTTCTCTCTGATCAGTCTTTCTGACTGTCTCTCTCTCTGGAGTCTCATTTCAGTCGGCCTCATCAAAAATACGTTAATTATCAGCTAAATGGCTCTCACCTTCTGTTTTTTGCCTGCCTTCATGTAGGCTGTTATAGCAGCCCTCACTGGCTGTGCTAACTGGAGGTTTTTTTGTTTGGTTGATTTGTATGTGTGTGTGTGTGTGTGTGTGTGTGTGTGTGTGTGTGTGTGTTGTTTTAAAGGTCTAGGATTACTATTCAACGTAGTAGCTTCTCTGGGCCCCAGTCATCCCTTGGCCTACAGTCAACTGGTTTTTCTCCTAAAGATACAAATATCAGCTAACTAAATTCCTATTTTAATTCTCTCAAAATGAAGCAATCTGGTATCCTTGCAAAGATATCAATAATCTTCTGTAATAATCCACTTACAGAAATGGTCTATCAGATGGTTTTTCGAGGCTTACTGTAAAAAAATGTTCATTTCCAAGTCACTACCATAAAGCAGATCACATCCCTGAGAGCAGACTTTTGGAAGGAAGTTTGCCCTTCCTTCTTTCTCTTATGATAGATCAAACCATAATATTCTGCAGTTGTGGCCAGCCTGGAGCACATTTTCACAAGCATATTCTGTAGTGTAAAAGAGGACCAACTATCAAAACAAAGGTGAAAATACTTGTCTACTTCAGACTGATTTATCTTGCTTATATTTGTTGTTATTCTCATTACTTCAAACACATGGATAAATTATATTGGAATTAGACAAGTGGCAAAGTATTAATGGAATAAATATACAGTTTACTTTCATATATCCAATATAATACATTTAACCCATTATGGAAAATTAAATACAATTATAGAAACAATGTCAGGAATATAAAATAAGCCTCAATACATATCATCTGGCACTCATACACCATCATCTACTCATAAATTCAGTCTGTCTATAAACATTTATTTTGTATAAAATAATAAAAATTTATTTAATGAATATGACTTTTAAGTATCATCTGAAATATTCCTCATGTATATAATTATATATATTTATATAGATACCATCTAGACAGGAATTTAATATGTATGTCAAAATAAAATTTCCACAATTTAAGCTAGTTGAGAGGAGTCATACCCTCTTGTATTGTGTGGTGTGAAATTTTCCACAATGCTGAACCCTTCTACCTAATACCAAGAGTTATTATGTGCAATAAATTATTATGAGAAATAATTTATTATTTGATGTTAAATGAGTGCTAGGTGTAGAATACACTTTGAATTATTACATTAATTCACAGAAATGAAACAATAATGATATATTATTTGTTTAAATTCTAAAGCTTCTCAAATTTACAATTCATGAAATATATTATTAAAGTTAGTTTCACATTATTCTTTTGTTAAAATTTTATATTAAACATTCAATATTAAGAAATCAGTAGTAAGTAACTTACTATTAATATGATATACTATTAAACTGTGATTTGAATTATAGTTCTAACTAATTGTGATGTAAACAACATTTAATAGAATTATGGGTAATATTTTTTAAACTTACCAGTTTGTTATTTGTTTCCTAATTGCGTCATTTGTTATTCTTGGTCCAAGTCATCTCTTCACCTTGCTTAGTATTCTATTTTCTCTATGGGTTTGCTGATTTTGCATTCTGTTTTCCTTTTTAGTGACTGACATGAGGCTGAAAATCTGTATGCTAGTTTATTACTTGCTATGTTAATATAAAATTACTGCTCTCGAAACTGTTCTACTCTACTCTACTACATACAGTATTTCCCCTCTCCCATCTCGTGTTGCTGCTTTCATATATTTTATTTTATTTATATTTATATTTTATTGTCAAGGTAATGTACAGTGGGGCTTTAGCTATATAAGTAAGTTAATGAACTCATTTCTTTTCAAACTTGTTATCCCTTCTCCAATTTTTCTCCCTCTTCACTCCCAACACCCCCAAGATTATTTCTAACATATTGTCTTGTGAATACCACTGTTGCATAGGTTCCCCCTCTGTCCTTTGTCTCACCATTTTGTTTTTTCCCTTACCATTCCATAGTTCATATCAACATATTTACAATACCCAGGGTATCAGAATCAAAATACAGTGACTACAGGGGATAATGCTTAGGTGGGAAAACACAAAGGATATAAAGAAATCACCTATGCTTTCACTATATTTGATGTCAGTATAACATGTGGAGGAGATGGGGACAAACAAGTCGTTTAAGGATTCATGTGGACCTGTTACAACAATGAGAAGTACAAAATGTCATGTCAAAACCAGCTTTACAATGTCGGTGGGGGGGGAGGGGAGGTATGATTAGGTGGGGGGGAGGGGGGAGGCTGGGAAAGGAGGTGAAGGGTAAACAAAGGAGGAGGCTGCAATGCTTGGTAAGAAATGTATGCATTATCCTGCCCATGTAATTGTAACCCCTCTGTACAGTATGTTCTCAAATAAAATAAAATAAAATTTAAAAAAAAAAAAGAAAAAAAAAAAAGAAATCACCTAGAACATTAAGAACACCAACAAAGAACATGTCTTGTAGTTCATTTCACATGGAATCACCTTATATGCTGATATGTACTTAGCTATTGAGCTATTCTTCTCATCTACAAAGATTATACTTGATGTACACAATAATGCTCCCCTATTACCCAGTAATCCCACTTCTGGGCATTTAACTAGGTGACCCAAAACAAGGCCACACTAAAGCTACCAGAACAATTATGTTTATCACAGTAGTATTTACCAGAGATAAGATAAGGAATCAACCCAGATGGCCCTCAGTAGATGAATGGACCAAGAAAATGGGACACACACACAGATACACACACATGGAATACTATGTTTACATTAGAAAGAAAGATATCACTTCATTTGTAAGGAAATGGAAGATCTTGGAAAAAATCATATTAAGTGAAGTAAGCCAGACTTAAAGAAACATAGGTCCCATGATTTCCTTTATTTGTAATAATTAGTTTACATCAAGGATAATCTCATGCATTTTAATTTGACATTTTGTTCTATGTTGAGCATGCAACATTATTGCTATATTGTTTGTTATAATTTCTGCAAACAAGCAGGTATTTAAAGAATTACATTCATCCAAACCATTACTGAAGGAAAAACAACTAATAAAGCAATCCCTACTAGGAAGAACAACTCCTACTTACTTAGCTTCATTCCTATGTAAAGCCAGTGTTGTCCCCTGTATCCTCATACGGTACATCACAACTCTATACCTGGTCATCCTGTATATCTACTATCTTCTACATTGTGACCTAAATGCCCAGCAATTCCACTTTGCTTTACTTTTTAAAAAGATTTCTCTCTTAATATTTGAGGTTTTTAAGAGAGAGAGAGAGAGAGAGAGAGAGAGAGAGAGAGAGTGTGTTAACAAAGAGCAGAGGATAACATTATTCTTCAGTTAGAATACATCTTTCAGGTTATTGTAAGTTGTGGCTAATGCGAGAAGTCTTTTGCTGTTTTAAGGATGAAACAGAAAAACATGATTGTGCATGTACCACAGTTGCTTTATTAGTGTATAGTTGAACACTGAACTTCGATTTATATCTTGGCTGTTGTGAATAATGTGAATGACAATGAACTACAGAATATTTACGAGTCACCCAGAGAGAAATAATCACATGATTGGTGGATCAGATGATATTTCAACTTTGCATTTATTTGTCTTTTTTTTCTTTTTCTTTCTTTCTTTTTTTTTTTGTCAGTCGTGGAGCTTAAACTCTGGGACTGGGGGATGTCCCTCAGTTTTTCAGCTCAAGGCTAGTGCTCTACCACTTGAGCCACAGCATCACTTCTGGTTTTCTGAGTGTTTATTGGAGGTAAGATTTTCACAGACTTTCCTGCCGGGGCTGGCTTTGAACCACAATCATCAGATCACAGCCTCTTTGGAATCTGCATACTATTTTCTACTAACCTCTATTTTGACCAAGAGTGTAGAAAATTTCCTTTTCTTCACACTCTCATCAACATTCTTAGCTTTTGTTCAAAAGGTAATAAAGGGCAGATTTTTACTCTCTGCAGTACCCCCCAGTGTTGCTTTAGACTTAAATCCAACCTCCTAAACGCTCGGAATTACAAGTCTTTACCACCACACCTGGTTCCTTTGATTTTTTTTCGATGAGTTATAATAGTTATGAAGTAGTAGCATAGTAATTTTTTAATTTTAATTTTTTATTGTGAAAGTACTGTACAGAGGGGTTACAATTATATGGGCAAGATAATGAGTACATTTATTTTCAAGCATTGTACCCTCCTCTTTTGTTTCCCCTTCCCATCCCATTACATCCTCCCCCTCACCCCCCACCCAATCCTCCACATACACACCCACCAAAGTTGTAAAGTTCTTTTTCGACATAACGACTTGTACTTCTCATTGTGGCTTTGGATCCACCTGTATCCCTATTTAAACGACTTGTTTTTCCCCTTCCCCTCCACAAATTATACTGACATCAAATACAGTGAAAGCAGGGGTTATACTGTGGGAGAGGAGCATACAAAGCAACAAAGAAATAATCTTATAAATGTGTTAGAAACAATATCATGAAAGAAAAAAAAACAGTTGAATACATATCTTAGGGTTCATTTCCCTAACATCACCTTATCTGACCTTTTCTGCTTGACTCAGACATATACTAGATATTGCAAATAAAGGAAACCAAGGGACCTATATTTCTTTGTGCCTGTCTTGCTTCACTAAATATAATTTTTTCCAAGCCTTTCCATTTCCTAACAAATGGAGCAATGTCATTCTTTCTGATGGTGGCATAGAATTACATTGTGTATATATACCACATTTTCTTGATCCATTCATCTACTGAGGGGAATCTGGATTGGTTCCCTATCTTATCTATAGTAAATAATGCTGCAATAAACATAGTTGTGCTGGTAGCTTTAGTGTGGTCTTGTTTGTAACATTTGGGTAAATGCTCCAAAGTGGCATTAATGGGCCATAGGGGAGATCTATGTGGAGTCTTTTGAGGAACCTCCATACTACTTTCCAAATTGGTTGAACAAGTTTACATTTCCACCCAAAATGAAGTAAGTTCCCTTCTGTCCACATCCCCTCCAGCATCTGTTGTTAATAGAGTTCTTTATTTTAGCCATTCTAACTGGTGTGAGGTGTTATATCAATGTTGTTTTGATTTGCATTTCTTTTATGGCTAGGGAGGTTGAGCATTTCTTCATGTGTCTATTTGCCATTCTTCTTTCCTCTTCAGAGAACTTTCTATTTAAATATTTATCCCACTTATATATCGGGCAATTGTTTCTTTGAGGATTTGTTGTTGGAGGATTTAATTTTTTTAATTCCAAGTATATTTTAGATATGAGACCCTTGTCTGTTGTATTGCTAGTGAAGATCTTCTCCTAATTCGTGGGCTTTCTATTGATCTTGCTAGCTATGTCATTTGCCATGCAGAAACTCTCCAAATTCATGCAATCCCATTTGTCCAACCTTTATTTGATTTGTTGTGTTTCTGGGTCTCTATTAAAAGAAAATTTCGGCCTGCGTCAAGGAGACCTACAGTTTCTCCTATTCCATCCTTTAAAGTTTTCAGAGTGTCATCTTTGACTCTGAGGTCTTTGATCCATTTGGAGTTGATTCTGGTGTTGGGTGATGTATAAGGACCTTGGTTTAGTTTTCTCCAAATTGTTAACCAATTTTGCCAGCACCATTTACTGAAGAGGTTGTCTTTCTTCCATTCTATTTTTTTAGCTCCCTTATCAAAAATTAGATGGCTATAGGTCTGTAAGTTCATTTCTGGGTTTTGAATTCTATTCCATTGGTCCTGAAGTCTGTTCTTGTGCCAGTACCAAGCTGTTTTGATTACTATGCCTTTATAATAGAGTTTGAAATTTGTTATTGATATTCTTCCAGCAGTGTTCTCTCTTGAGGATCATTTTTGCTATTTTTGGTCTTTTATTGTTCCATATGAATTTTTGGATTGCCTCTTCTATTTCCTTGAGGAATGAGTTTTGAATTTTGATGGGTATCGCATCGAATTTGTAGGTAGTCTTGGAAAGTATTGCCATTTTCACGATGCCGATCTTTCCAGTCCAGGAGCATGGGAGTTTTTGCCACTTTTTAAGTTCTGTTGTGATATCCTTTTTCAAGTTTTTAAAGTTTTCATCATAGAGGTCCTTCACTTCTTTGCTTAAGTTAATTCCTATGTATTTTATGTTTTGTTCGGCTATTACGAATGGAGTTGCTTTCCTATATTCAGCCACACTTTCCTCATTTTTGGCATTCAGAAAAGCCATTGATTTTTTTTTTCTTTTCACTAATGATTTTATTTTATTTTATTTTAAATTTAATTTAATTTTATTTGTGAACATACTGTACAGAGGAATTACAGTTACATGGGCAGGATAATGCGTACATTTCTTGCCAAGCATTGCAGCCTCCTCCTTTGTTTACCCTTCACATCCCTTCCCAGCCTCCCCCCTCCCCCCCTAATCCCAATCCTTCTCCTTCCCGCCCTTCCCCCCCCTTCCCCCCCCCTGCACTAACGTTGTAAAGCTTGTTTTGGACATGACAACTTGTACTTCTCATTGTTGCAACAGGTCCACCTGTATCCTTAAACAACTGGTTTTTCCCCATCTCCTCCACAAGTTATACTGACATCAAATATAGTGAAAGCAGGGGTTATACTGTGGGGGAGGCACATACAAAGCAACAAAGAGATAATCTTATAAATGTGTTAGAAACACATGCATGAAAGAAAAAAACATTAAAATACACATCTAAGGGTTCATTTTCCTGACATCACATTATCTGACCTTTTCCACTTGACTCATACATATACTAGATATTACAAATAAGGGAAACCATGGGACCTACGTTTCTTTGGGCCTGGCTTACTTCACTTAATAAAATTTTTTCCAAGTTTTTCCATTTCCTAACAAATGGGGAAATGTCATTCTTTCTGATGGAGGCATAGAATTCCATTGTGTATATATACCACATTTTCTTGATCCATTGATCTACTGAAGGGCATCTGGGTTGGTTCCATATCTTAGCTATGGTAAATAATGCTGCAATAAACATAGTTGTGCTGGTCGCTTTAGTGTGGTCTTGTTTGTAAACATTAGAGTAAATGCCCAAAAGTGGGATTGCTGGGTAATAGGGGAGCTCTATGTGAAGTCTTTTGAGGAACCTCCATACTGCTTTCCAAAGTCGTTGAACAAGTTTGCATTCCCACTAACAATGAAGTAAGGTTCCTTTCTGTCCACATCCCCTCCAGCATCTGTTGTTGTTAGCGTTCTTGATTTTTGCCGTTCTAACTGGAGTGAGGTGATATCTCAATGTTGTTTTGATATGCATTTCTTTTATGGCTAGGGATGTTGAACATTTCTTCATGTGTCTATTGGCCATCCTTCTTTCTTCTTCAGAGAGGTTTCTCTTTAAGTCTTTTGCCCACTTATTTATTGGGCAGTTGTTTCTTTGAGGATTTGTTGTTGGGGAGTTTAATTTTTTGAGTTCCAAGTATATTTTAGATATGAGACCCTTGTCCGTTGTATGGCTAGTAAAGATCTTCTCCCAGTCCGTGGGCTTTCTATTGATCTTGCTAGCTATGTCATTTGCCCTGCAGAAGCTCTGCAACTTTATGCAATTCCATTTGTCCAACCTTTCTTTGATTTGTTGTGTTTCCGGGTCTCTATTCAGAAAATTTCAGCCTGAGCCAAGGAGACCTAGGGTTTCTCCTATTCCATCCTGTAATGTTTTCAGAGTATCTGCTTTGAGTTCAAGGTCTTTGATCCATTTGGAGTTGATTCTTGTGCAGGGTGATATATAAGGATCTAGTTTAAGTTTTCTACATGTAGTTAACCAATTTTGCCAGCACCATTTACTGAAGAGGTTGTCTTTCTTCCATTCTATTGTTTTAGCTCTCTTATCGAAGACTATATGGCTATAGGTCTGTAGGTTCATTTCTGGGTTTTCAATTCTATTCCATTGGTCCTGAGGTCTGTTCTTATGCCAATACCAAGCTGTTTTGATTACTATGGCTTTATAATAGAGTTTGAAGTTTGGTATTGATATTCCTCCAGCAGTGTTCTTTCCATTCAGGAGCGTTTTTGCTATTTGGGGTTCTTTTATTGTTCCATATGAATTTTTGGATTGTCTCTTCTATTTCCTTGAAGAATGAGGGTGGAATTTGAATAGGTATTGCGTTGAATTTGTAGATAGCCTTGGGAAGTATTGCCATTTTCACGATGTTAATCTTTCCAATCCACGAGCATGGGAGGTTTTGCCATTTTTTTAGTTCTGTGTTGATTTCCTTTTTCAAGATTTTAAAGTTTTCATCATAGAGGTCCTTCACTTCTTTAGTTAAGTTAATTCCTAGGTATTTTATTTTTTGTGGGGCTATTACAAATGGAGTTGCTTTCCTAATTTCAGCCACACTTTTCTCATTGTTGGCAAAGAGAAAAGCCATTGATTTTTGGGGGTTAATTTTATAACCTGCTACTTTGCCAAAGTTTTGAATCAGCTTGAGTAATTTGGGAGTGGAGTTTATGGGATTTTTTAAATACAAGATCATGTCATCTGCAAAGAGCCAGAGTTTTATTTCTTCTTTCCCTATTTGGATCCCCTTTATGTCTGCATCTTGTCTTATTGTTGTAGCTAGGCATTCTAATACTAGATTGAAGAGAAGTGGAGAGGGTGGGCATCCTTGTCTTGTTCCTGAGTTAACAGGAAATGGCTTTAGTTTTTCACCATTGAGTATAATGCTGGCTGTAGGTTTGTCATATACAGCCTTTATTGTATTGAGGAATGTTCCATGGATTCCTAATTTTTCCAAAACCTTCATCATAAAGGGGTGTTGGATCTTGTCGAATGCTTTTTCTGCATCTATTCAGATAACCATGTGGTTCTTATTCTTGATCCTGTTGATGTGATGAATAATGTTAATTGATTTGCGCATATTGAACCAGCTTTGCATCCCTGAAATGAATCCTGTTTGATCGTGGTGTATGATTTTTTGGATGAATTGTTGAAGTCGCTTGGCCAAAATTTTGTTGAGAAGTTTTGCATCAATGTTCATCAAAGAAATGGGTCTATAGTTCTCTTTCTTTGATGAGTCCCTGCCTGGTTTTGGGATGAGGGTTATGATGGCTTCATAGAATGTGATCGGTAGTGAGCTTTCTCTTTCAATTTCATTGAAGAGTTGGAGGAGAATTGGTGTGAGCTCTGTTTTGAAGGCCTTGTAAAATTCCGCTGTAAATCCATCTGGTCCTGGACTTTTCTTAGCTGGGAGGTCTCTTATTGCTGTTTCTATTTCAATGCTTGATATGGGCCTGTTAAGATAGTTTGCCTCATCTTGGTTTAGTTTTGGCATGTCAATATTTGCTAGGAAAATGTCCATTTCTGTCAAGTTCTCAAACTTATTAGCATAAAGTTTTGAGAAGTATTCCCTTATAATGTTCTGAATCTTGGTTGTTTCCGTGGTGATGTTTCCATTCTCATCTCTGAGTTTATTAATTTGGGTGTGTTCTCTTCTTTTTCTGATAAGATTTGCTATGGGTCTGTCAATTTTGTTAAGTTTTTCGAAGAACCAAATCTTTGTTTTGTTGATTCTTTCTATAGTTTTTTTGGATTCTAATTCATTTAATTCTGATTTAAGTTTGATTATTTCTTTCAGCCTACTGGATTGGGGTTTATCTTGCTGCTCTTTTTCAAGGAGGTTTAGATGTGTCATTAAATTGCTAGTTTCAGATCTCTCCAATTTGTTGATGTAGGAGCTCAGAGCTATAAACTTGCCTCTGAGTACTGCCTTTGCTGTGTCCCAGAGGAGCTGGTAATTTGTGTGTTCATTTTTGTTGAATAGCATGAACATTTGAATTTCCTTTCTAATCTCTTCCATGACCCACTCATGATTCAGCAGTGTGTTGTTCAGCCTCCATGTGATACCGGGATTTCTTTGGTGGCTTTTGGTGTTGAGTTCTAATTTTATTCCCTTGTGGTGAGAGAGAATTGAAGGTATAACTTCAATATTTCTGAATTTAGACAAGTTTGCTTTGTGGCCTAAAATGTGGTCTATTTTAGAATACGTTCCATGTGCTGCTGAGAAAAACATGTATTCTGATGCTGCTGGCTGAAATGTTCAGTAGATGTCTGTTAAGTCGAGTTGATCTATGCAGCTGTTTAGATCTGCTGTCTCTCTGTTGAGTTGTTGCCCAGTTGATCTATCTAGTGGGGTGAGTGGTGTGTTAAAATACCCAAAAATTAATGTCTTTGGATCTATATTGGATTTGAGAGAAAGTAGTGTTTCTTTGATAAATTTGGGTGCTCCATTGTTTGTCGAGTAGATATTCAGAATTGTAATATCCTCCTGAAAGAGAGATCCCTTAATTAGTATGTAGCGACCTTCTTTATCTCTTCTCACGAATTTTAATTTGAAGTCTATTTAATCTGATATTGGGATTCCAACTCCCGCCTGTTTATGGGGGCCGTTTGCTTGGTAGATTTTGTTCCAGCCTTTAACATTGAAAATGTTTTTGTTTTTACGGGCAAGATGTGACTCCTGAAGGTAGCAGATAGAAGAGTCTTGTTTTTTTTTTTATCCAACTAGACAGTCTATGTCTCTTAATTGGAGAGTTCAGTCCTTTAACGTTAAGAGAAAGGACTGAGAGGTATTTAGGAGTTCCTGCCATGTTATCCACCTTCTTGGGGGCTGCGAAAACTGGGTTATTCCTATGGTTCTTTGTTTCTCATTTTGGGTGCAGTTTCTTGGCCTTTATTGTGGTCTTGTTGGTTTTCTATGTGTAGGACATCTTTAAGAATCTTTTGTAGGGCTGGTTTGGTGGAGATGTATTGTTTCAATTTTTCTTTGCTATGGAAGTTTTTTATTTGGCCTTCAGTTATGAACGAGAGTTTAGCTGGGTACAGTATTCTTGGTTGATAGTTGTTTGTTTTTAGGGCATGGCAGACATCATTCCAGGCTCTTCTTGCTTTGATGGTCTCTGCTGAGAAATCTGAGGTGATTCTAATTTGTTTCCCTTTATAGGTGATTAACCTTTTCTCCCTGACAGCTTTAAGGATCTTTTCCTTGGTCTGAGTTTATCCTATGTGGATTATAATGTGACGGTGGGATGTCAGATTCTGGTCTGGTCTATTTGGGGTTCTAAAAGCTTCTTGTATCTGAATAGGCCTATCGTTTTGTATGTTTGGGATGTTCTCTGCTAGGATCCTTTTAAACAAATTTCCTAGAGCATTAACTTCTGTTTCTAGGTGCTCCTCTACACCCATTATCCTTAGATTAGGCCTTCTGATTGTGTCTTCCAAGTGTTGGATAGATCTATCATATTTCTTGGACTTGTCTTGGATGGTTGTATGTTCTTTCTCTATAATATCTAGGATGTCTTCAATCCCCGAGATTCGATCTTCTGCATGGTCAAACCTGCTCTCAAGGCTTTCTACTTGGTTTTTCATTTCTTTTCCTTCTAATTGGTCAACTTTGATGGCTTCAAATTCTTTGTTGAAGCTTTGTTTTAGATCTTGTATGGACGTCTTTACTTCCTTAATTTGGTGTTCAGTGTTTATTCTCCAATCACTTAGGTGATTTTTTTATGGTTTCCTTGGTCTCCCTGACATCCTTCAGCTCTTCCTTAATGGATTTCATGAATGCCTTTAGTGATCTTTGTGTATTCTCATCCTGCTCTCTCAATTCCTTTATTACTCTTTGCTTAGCTTCCTCACTTTCATGCCATTCGTGAAGTTCTTTTTGTGTGTTCTCAGCCTACTCACGCTATTCTGCCTTTCTCTTTGAGTGTTCTCATGCTGCTCATGCAATTCCTGTATCAGTTTTAGATTAGCTTCCTCAAGCTCATGATATTCCGGTATTAACCTTTGGTTTTCCTCCTCTCTCTCCCTATCATGCTCATATAGATTCCTTTTTATATTTTCAATCTTTTCCAGTATTGACCTTTCGTTTGCCTCCTCTCTCTCTCTATCACGCTCATACAGAGTCCTTTTGTATGTTTTCCATCTTTTCATTTACCATGTTTGCCAGTATTGTTTGTAGAGCTATTTGGGAACTCTTCTCTGGATTATTCATTATCTGTCCTGTCCCATGATTGTCATGAGTGGGATTTGAGCTACCCGGACTTGCCATTTTTCTTGTGTTTTTTCGGCTTACTCTGCCCATTTGGGATGAAAGTAACACCAGTTTTGTGCTAGAACACTATCTTAAGGCAAGCATCAACCAAAGTCTGTAGATCCACAATCAAAAGTCTGCAGATACAGTCAAGTTCAACAGATATACCTATTCAACATCAAACAACTATATAATAATGGGCTACAAACCGCAAAGTAGAATTTGGAAAACCAGAAATTATTAGTTTTTGGGAGGCATGTGGGTAAAAATAGGAAAAGAGAAATATGGGAAGGAGCAGGGAGAATTTACTTAACTAAGTCCTAATCGCAAAGTGGGAAAGAGGTTGGATAGGATAAAAGTAGAGAGAGAAAAAAAAGAAGAAAGAGAAAGAGAAAAAAGAGACAAGAAAAAATAGAAAAGCAAAAATTAAAAAAATAAAAAGTGTAATGATTAAAAATATGCAGATTGAAAATGAAATATTCAGAGAAGAACGTGGGTATAATGAGAGAACGGGAGGGATATAAAGGAGACATGAAAATCTTAAAAATAAAAATACTTAAAATATTATATAGGTATAAAGAGGTAATACTGCTAGGAATTTAAGTCTAAGAAGTTTTGAATTGAGTAATAAATTTGTGGATTAAATGTGTACACAATGGGAGATAAAGTCTAATAATCGACTATGGGTATATCTGAGGATGTGCAGAATAACAATTAAGTCACACAAAGAAGAGCAAAAGAGCAGAAAAGGTGAAAAAAATGAGCAAAAAAGAAAAAAAAATCAGACATTCAGTAGAGCTAAACAAAAAACAAAAATATTTTTTGAAAAGAAAGAACAAAAAAGAAAGAAAAACGCACACACACATATACCCCTAAAAGAAAAATTTTAAGAGGAGGAGAAAAAAGTTACTAGTATAGAATTTTTTTTTCAAAATGGTAAAAATTAAAAATTAAAAAAAAAGTTTTAGAAGAAAAATATTTTTATAAAAGGAACCAAAAAAAAAAAAAAGAAGAAGAAGAAGAGAAACAGAGAAAAAAACAAGTTCTTTGATATTTTTGGGAGTGGTGGGAAGATCTTTTTTATCCCTTGTGTCCATAACCAGCCTCTTGTTGGAGTCTCTGGTCTGCTTGTGGTGTTTGATTTTCCTCTGGCTTAGTTGGTTTCTTAAGCAGTTTGTTTGAACAGGCAGAATAATGTTATGCTGTTCAAAGGATTTTGTGATCCTCTCCCCTGGCTAGTTCAATGGGAGGGAGATCTGCTTTGAGTATCACAAAAGAGGGAGATGGCTTTTTCCTCATGTTTGTAGATGCTCTGATGAGGCTAGGTTCTGGGTAGAGTTGAGGCCTTTCAGCAAACAGTAGCTTTTCCCTGAGGAGACTTTGTGAGAGACTCACAGAGCCCAGCCTGGAGCCACACTCAGGGTTTATGTTTCCTGAATTTCAATGGATTGTCCATGCTGCTAAAGAGAGGGGCAGCCTCTGGCTCTGATTACCCAGTGAAGAAACCTACTGCTGGGGCTGGTGGCCCGAGCTGGGTGACTTTTCTCTGGATGGAGCTGAGTTTGGCATGTCACTTTAGGATCTTGTGACCTGCTAAATGACTCTAGTTTTCTTCCAAGGCCTGTGTTTGAGCTAGCAGGTCAGCCAAGCTTTGTCAGTATCAAACATGGAGATCTCCTGTAATGGCGGGGAGGGGTGGCCTTCCCTCCTCTGCTTCCTGAGAAGGAGTGAGGACGTTAGGCTTCTACTCACACCGCATTTTGGTTCCTGGGTCATCTCTGGTCTGTGAACTGCAGGATGAAGATGTCTGCTCCTTGTCGGTTCTTGTTGGTGTTCAGTAGAATACACTCGCGCGCCATGTCTGGCTCCTTTGTCCTGCACTCTCTGTGTTGCAGGTATGGTGGCTATTGCCACCTCCACCACCACTGTAGCCTGCAGTGGCAGCTGCTAGCAAGTGCTCAGATCTGTCTCCTTGCCTGGATTTTCCCTCTGTGGCCTAACTCTCTGTACTGTGATGGTACACTTGGTGTGATTCTCTGGCTTAAGTCTGTTCGCTGGAACTCTAAAACTCCTTTCTCTCTCTGGCCTGACTCTCTGTCCTGTGATGGCACACTTGGTGTGATTCTCTGGCTTAGGACTGTTCACTGGAACTCTAAAACTGCTTTCTATGCGAGAGTTGTTTAGATTCCAGCTTCTCCCCCGCCATCTTCCCAGAGAGAAAGGTTGGACAAATGGGATTGCATGAAGTTGCAGAACTTCTGCATTGCAAAGGACATAGCTAGCAAGATCAATAGAAAGCCCACTGATTGGGAGAAGATCTTCACTAGCCATACAACGGACAAGGGTCTCATATCTAAAATATACTTGGAACTCAAAAAATTAAATCCCCCAACAACAAATCCTCAAAGAAACAACTGCCCAATAAATAAGTGGGCTACAGACTTGAAGAGAAACTTCTCTGAAGAAGAAAGAAGGATGGCCAATTGACACAGGAAGAAAAATGCTCAATCTCCCTAGCCATAAAAGAAATGCAAATCAAAACAACATTGAGATACCACCTCATCCCAGTTAGAATGGCTATAATCAAGAACTCTAACAACAACAGATGCAGGAAGGGATGTGGACAGAAGGGAACCTTACTGCATTGTTGGTGGGAGTGTAAACTTGTTCAACTACTTTGGAAAGCACTATGGAGGTTCGTGAAAAGACTTCACATAGACCTCCCCTATGACCCAGCAATCCCACATTTGGGCATTTACCCAAATGTTTAAATACAAGACCACACTAAAGCTACCAGCACAACTATGTTTATTGCAGCATTATTTACCATAGCTAAGATATGGAACCAACCCAGATGCCCCTCAGTAGATGAATGGATCAAGAAAATGTGGTATATATACACAATGGAATTCTATGCCTCCATCAGATAGAATGACATTGCCCCATTTGTTAGGAAATGGAAAAACTTGGAAAAAATTATATTAAGTGAAGTAAGCCAGGCCCAATGAAACATAGGTCCCATGGTTTCCCTTATTTGCAATATCTAGTATATGTATGAGTCAAGCAGAAAAGGTCAGATAATGTGATGTTAGGAAAATGAACCCTTAGATATGTATTTTAATGCTTTTTTATTTCATGCATTTGTTTCTAATGCATTTATAAGATTATCTCTTTGTTGCTTTGTATGTCCCTCCCCCACAGTATAACCCCTGCTTTCACTATATTTGATGTCAGTATAACTTGTGGAGGAGATGGGGAAAAACAAGTCGTTTAAGGATACAGGTGGACCTGGTGCAACAATGAGAAGTACAAGTTGTCATGTAGAAAATGAGCTTTACAACATTGGTGTGGGGGGGAGGGGGGAGGGTTGGGTGTGGGGGGAGGGGGGAGACTGGGAAGGGATGTGAAGGGTAAACAAAGGAGGAGGCTGCAATGCTTGATAAGAAATGTACACATTATCCTGCCCATGTAATTGTAACCCCTCTGTACAGTATGTTCACCAAAAAAAAAATTAAATTTTAAAAAAATAAAATAAAACTTCTTTCTCTGTGAGAGCTTGTTTAGCCTCCAGCTTCTCCTCTGCCATCTTCCCGGAACCCCTTATCATAGTAATTTTGAATTACATTTCTCTAATGATTTCAGTTCACAAACCATTAAGCCAGCGTAGAAGTTGTATTAAACACAACTTTGTTAGCCCACTGGCGATTTTCAGGGCTTTATGGAAAAGATGTCTATTCAGAACTTTTGTCCAATTTTAATCAAGTTTCTTGTTAATCTCATCTTTAATCTCTCTATACAAAATCAATAATTAATTCAAGGTAGTAGATAGAAAAATATTAAGCCACTCCTAACATTTTTCAATTTTCAATAAAATGATATTGCTTAAATCATTTTCTGTTAATGCTTGAGACCATATACTTCAATTTAGTTAGACCTTTAACAAGACTATGTGCATTTTATTTATTTTACGTTAATTGTTCTTTCCAAAGTCTATGTGTCTAATTTCCCTTGTTCTCTTTCAGTCTCAATAGTTCAGATTTCAAACTGAAGAATAAATGGAAGGAAGCAAACAAAAAAAATACAATTCCTCTCATCTGATGATGCCTCTACAAGAAGGAAGAAAGAGTTCCTACTTCTAAGGACCTATGCTAGGATATCAAAAAGAGAATTCATTCTTCTAGGTCTTCCTTAAAATGTAAACCACAACATATCGCGAAGGTACTTTTATGTTTTATCAGTTTTTCACATTTTCATATGGACTTCACCTCAGTCAACAACATTCATTCATTATTCTTTCCCTGATACTTTTACACTACCAAGACGTAAGATATAAGATAACCAGTTTGATTTACAGAATAAGAAGTTATCACCCTGGTTTCCTTGGAAGCAGAACATGGTCAATAGATAACATTACTTTTGGTTTCTCACTACATGTAATGGCTTTTGTAATGCTTATTGCATTCTATTTAGTATTTAAAAAAAACTGCTGGCTAAACTCAAAGCTCCTTCACAGAAGTTTAGGTTAAGTACTTCACAAGTTTTATTTCCCGTAATTCTTAAGATAATATTTGTTATAATGCTAATGTTATTACCATTTTAGTGTTGGGAAAAATTGTAATTAAATGCCTTAAGTAGATGACCCAAAGACATACAGTGAGAAAGGAAATGAGGCAAAGTTTCCAAAAGCCTTTTAGCAGTACACAAAAGGTAGGTAAAATCTCTCCATTCTCTTACACTCTCAATTCAATATTCATATTGTCCAAGAAATAATAGCATAGCAATTAATGTCCATGGTGATTGTTTTCTGTTACATTTTGTCTTCAACACAGACTGTGTTGGTGAGATTGGGTTATCATGTAGAGAGTTGAGCTTATAAATTGAGGAAACTTCCAGTTTCCTTTTTAAAAAGTACTAAAACTTTTAAATATTATCATTAACTGACTTTTAAGAATCAAAAACCTAAAAAATTCATATACAATCACCCAAAATGCTTTCAAAGTAGGAGATGATAAAACAGGACCCTGTGAAGTAAATTTTCTTCTACTTTTGAAATTATTCTGAAAACCTTGTGCTGGATGGTCGCACCTGTAATCCTAACTCCTCCGGACATCTACTCAGGAGCCCGAGATCTGTGGATAACAGTTGGAACCCAATCAGGGAAAAATAAATTCATGATATAATTTTTCAAAAATTTAATGAACTAGCATAGGGCCAAGAATGAAGATGTAGCTTATATAGTACCTCACCAATCTAAGAGGAAAGGCCTAGCAAGACCTTGAAGCCGCGATTTCAAATTCTGAGCATGCCAACAGAAATGCAATTTCCTGTACACACATGCTACTTGCGCGTGCGTGCACACACGCACATACACACATACATCCATTCTAAATATCTTCATATCAGTGTTTTGCATTAATTTCTTTGTTAACGATATTATATAAGCAAAATAAAGGTAATAAACTCCTCCTCTTAGAAAAGTTTTATACTTTTTATTGTAAAAATACTGTACACAGGGGTCATATTTACATGAGCTAGGTAATGAGAACAATTCCTAACAAACATTGTTACCTCCTCCTTTATTTTTCCCCTACCATTCCTTCCCTCGCACCTCCACAAGTGCACTCCGCTCCCCCCTTCCCCTGCCTAAATTGTAACGTTCATTTTTCAGCATAGTGTCTTGTGCATCTCATTGTTACAATGGGTCAACCTGTATCCCTATTTAGGCATTTTGTTTTTTTCCTTCCTCTCCCCAAATTAGAAGAGCATATATACAAGATATAGGCGCACCAACTTCAAATACAGTGAAAACAGTTGTTATAGCATGGGGAGGAACCTATAAAAAGACACAAAAAATCACATTGCACATTATAAGTACATTAGAAACAATAGCAAAAAAGAGAAAAATTCTTGTATCCCTATCTTGGGTTTCATTTCCCGTAACATTATGTTATCTGGTCATATGGACATAGCTTTTGACCTTTTCTGCTTATACTATACATATAAAGTTATTGAAAATTAGGGAAACCATGGAACCTGTGTTCTTTTGGATTTGGCTTACTTCACTTAGTATTTTTTTCCATATCTTTCCAATTTCTAACAAATTGGGTGATGCCATTCTTTCTGATGGAGGCATAGAATTCCATTGTTTATATAAACCACATCCTCTTGATCCATTCTTCTGCTGAGGAGCATCGGGGTTGGTTCCATATCTTAGTTATCTTAAATAATGCTGCAATAAATGTAGTTGTGCTGGTAGTTTTAGGATGGTCTTGTTTGTGATCATTTGGGTAAATGCCTCAAAGTGGGATTTCTGGATCATAGGGGAGATCTATGTGGAGTCATTTGAGGAACCTCCATACTAATTTCCAAAATGATTGAAAAAGTTTACACTCCCATCAAGAATGCAGTAAGGTTCCCTTCTGTCCACATCCCCTCCAGCATCTATTGTTGTAAAACTATGGAATGCTTCAGGAATTTGCCTGTCATCCTTGCGCAGGAGCCATGCTAATCTTCTCAGTATCATTACAATGTTAGTTTATGTGATGCTGAATTTAGCACAGAATATTTTTTATATATAAAGTGTAATTGATTTTCTTAAACTAGGCAATTCAACAAAAAGTAAGTTTAGAAGAATTGTGAAATTTTAGAACCATGTACTTCTTACATAAGCACACATTTAAGAATAATGTCAAGATGGACATGTCAAATACAAAATAATTCCAGATATTTGCGGTTCAAGAGATGTGTAGGGGAAATAATTCAATTGTTCTATACAAGGCACATGTCATAATGAACACAGCAGCAAGTGTTAAGGGTTGTTAAAAATTTTAGTGTTTTATATCTATTTAATTTTAGGAATTTGCTTATATATGCCAAAATTAGGACTGTTTGGCAGGTATAAAATTTTCTATAAAGTATTTAAGATTTATGTTAGCAGACATATACTACTAAGTATGTACATTTCAGAATTTATAGAAACTTTGTTAATGAGAAGTTGCAAAGTCTTTGTGTAAAGAAGCAGAATGAAGGGTTAAGACTTGCTAACTACACAGTTCTTGTTAAAATTTAGGGATTCCTTACTTTATATTTTAGCGAGGTACAAGAGATCATATAAGCCATAAACAAATAATGAGATGAGCCATAAATAATAACCTTAGTGTGTAACTTTGAAGACTATTCATAGCCTATAAAAATCTTGTTGAACATCATAATCTTAGGCGGTTTAAAATGTACAGGAATATGAGAAAATAGTAAAATCTAATATGTAGTGCACTTCAAATACTAAAAACACTGGTAATTGTTTTGTTTTTTATTTTATTAATCATTAATTATTGGTTTTCTTTGTAGCATTGTTTTACTTGTTATATAATACAACTTTTTGTTAGTCATCATTAGGAGGTACTTTGAGAAGGTTACTGGGGTGGTCAAACCATTTTTTTATAGGTGCATGTGAATTTACAACTAGGAAAATTAAGAACAAAATATTTATTAAAAAATGATCAAGTAGAGTCTGAATCAGGAGAGTTGATACATGTTCACAACTAAAATCTTACCCCTAGGTTGAAGCAACAGTATTACAGAGTTGAGGCCACAAATGTGAGAGACTGTGTTTTGTTTTGTTTTGTTTTATTTTGACTTTGTTGGTCATGGGGCTTGAACTCTGGGGCCTGAGTGCTGTTCCTCAGGCAAGGCTAGCGCTAACACTTATGGCACAGCACCATTTCCAACATTTTCTACTTACGTTGTGCTGAGGAATCAAACCCAGGGCCTCATGCATGAAAGACAAGCACTCTACCACTGAGCCAACTTCCTAGCACTTGAGAGACTGTATTTTTAAAAAAATCATCTAAACAACATTTTCCTTTTGCTTTGGGTTATATAAGGAAATATATAAATATCTTTTTCTATTTTTGTGAATTGTTGTACTTCTAAATTTATAGTAACTTCACCCACTTTATCCTTTTCAAAGTCATGAAATATCTCTGAGAGTTTGCTGCTGTGAAGATCGTTTTTGCATTTATAATTTCTTCTGAGTCACTTTTATTTTTATCAACATAACTTTATATTTCATGTTGATGGATTACAAATATCAAATACCTGCAAATGCACACATAGAGTCTAAAGATAGCAGTATGAATATTCTCATACAGCTCTTGTTTATCTATTATTCACTTTCAATATTATGATATTTCTCTCTCTCTTTCACTC
The DNA here is from genome assembly GCF_019054845.1 of Dipodomys spectabilis. NCBI lineage: Eukaryota > Metazoa > Chordata > Mammalia > Rodentia > Heteromyidae > Dipodomys > Dipodomys spectabilis. The sequence goes on along the minus strand of NW_024870882.1, from coordinate 5,320,030 downwards.
TGTCTCATTTCCTCTCTTTCTCTTCCATATCCCATGTCTGCTACTTAGAATTTCTGCTGGGCTACTATTATGCTTCAGGATCTACTGGTTTTGTGGGAACATAAAAGCAACCATGGTTAACCTTGCATTCTTTAAGAGTTATGACAGTGACATGATATTATTCTTTGCCATTCTAAATGGTAAAATAACATATCTAGGAGTTCCTTTTCACTTTTACTTCTACTATAAATTTTATCTCATAGGAATCATTGGAATGGATAAGATACTTTAACCTGTGACCTAAAATTATTTTCTTTTATTTTTTTAATCTTCTACAAGATTACTTTATATATTTTTAAAAATTTTGTTCTTTTTATTACTTTTTCTTTTTTATTGGGAAAATACTGTACAGAGGGGTTGTAATTACATGGACAAGATAATGAGTACATTTCTTATCAAGCATTGTAGCGTCCTCCTTTGTATCTCCTTCCCAGAACTTCCAATCCTCCTTGTCCCCCATACCAAATACTCCCCCCAACCAAAGTAGTGAAATTCGTTTTTCGACATAAGTACTTGTACATATTAGTGTTGCAATGGGTCCACCTGTATCCTTATTTAAACGAATTGTTTTTTCCCACCCCTCCCCCACAAATTATACCACCATCAAATACAGTGAAAGCAGGGCTTATACCGTTGGGGAGGGACATACAAAGCAACAAAGAAATAATCTTTAAATATGTTAGAAAAAATCGCATTAAAAACATTTGAATACATATCTTAGGGTTCATGTCCCTAACATCAACCTATCTGACCTTTTCTGCTTGACTCAGACATATACCAGTTGTTGCAAATAAGGTTAACCATGAAACCTATGTTTCTTTGGGCTTGGCTTACTTCGCTTAATATAATTTTTTCCTAGCCTTTCCATTTCCTAACAAATGGGGCAATGTCATTCTTTCTGATGGAGGCATAGAATTCCGTTGTGTATATATACCACATTCTCTTGATCCATTCATCTACTGAGGGGCATCTGGGTTGGTTTCATGTCTTAGCTATGGTAAATAATGCTGCAATAAACATAGTTGTGCTGGTAGCTTTAGTGTGGTCTTATTTGTGATCATTTGGTGAAAAGCCCAAAAGTGGGATTGCTGGGTCATAGGGGAGATCTATGTAGAGTGTTTTGAGGAACCTCCATACTGCTTTTCAACATGGTTGAACAAGTTTACTCTCCCACCAAGAATGCAGTAAGGTTCCCTTCTGTCCACATCTCTTCCAACATCTAACAGCCTCTTCAGTAGATGGTGCTGGAAAAATTGGTTAACTACTTGCAGAAAAATAGCTAGATCCTTATATATCACTCTGCACCAGAATCAACTCCAAATTGATCAAATACCTTGGAGTCAAATCAGACACTCTGAAAACATTACAGGATGGAAAAGGAGAAACCCTAGGTCTCCTCGGCACAAACCAAAATTTCCTTAATAGAGTCCCAGAAACACAACAAATCAAAGAAAATTTGGGCAAATGGGATTGCATGAAATTGCAGAGCTTCTGCATGGCAAAGGACATAGTTAGCAAGATCAATAGAATGTCCTCGGATTGGAAGAAAATCTTCACTAGCCATACAACAGACAAGGGTCTCATATCTAAAATCTACCTGGATATCAACAAATTAAATCCCCCAACAACAAATCTTCAAAGAAACAACTACTCAATAAATAAGTGGGCTAAAAACTTACAGAGAAACTTCTCTGAAGATGAAAGAAGGATGGCCAATAGTCACATGAATAAATGCTCAACCTCTCTAGCCATAAAAGAAATGCAAATCAAAGCAACATTGAGATACCACCTCACCCCAGGTAGAATGGCTATAATCAAGAATTTTTTTCTTTTACAAGCAACCTTTTTTCTTTTATTATCAGTTAGTAACTACCTGTAATGAAAAAAATCTATCCTATGGAAAGTAGACCGAAGTTGTTCACAGGGATGGTCAAAAACTAATGGGGGAAGTGAGTACAAAGGATATCCATAATAGATCACAGATCTGCAGAGCAATTTATCATGTATATTTTGTGAGAATGACAATGTGCTAGGAACTATAGATTAAATCACTGAACATCTGATATACATATATATGCACATATATTTATATTTGTATATTCATTTATATATGCATATATGTGTGTATATGCCCTTATGTAGGTTCACTTGCATACACACAAATACACACATATATATATACAAATGTAAACGTGCACACATAGAGAAAGATACATAATTATAGCCAACACAATTTTCACTAGTTGTTGAATATGCCTTAGACGGAATGCTTGGAACCATTTCAAATTTGATAATTGCAATTCGAAGCTATTCCAAGTAGATAAACCTAGGAGATTCTTTTCTCCACTCTTGGTAAAAGGAAGAAGTGAATGTGTGTCTCAGGTCTATAGATTAAACATAGAGAATTAAAGCCCAGGTAGAGCTCAAGGCCAGGAGTTCAAATCCCAGTACCTGCACAATATAAAAAAAAGGAGTCGTTTGTCTTTGAAAAGGGATATTTTTCCAAAAATGAATACCCAGGACAATTTTCAAGGTCCAAAACTCTTCGAAAGGCTCTTTCACATCTTAAACTGATTCATCTCCTTGATTCACATTATGGAAAATAGGAGTCACACTTCACATTAAAAAGTATATGCATTTTTGAACAGTTCTTACCATTTTTAATGTAAAAGAAGCATGAGAGAGGAATTCACCTCACTTGGGTGAGTTAGGTTTGACTCACTGACAAACTTTTGTAAGTAAATGAGGGTCTGTTTACATGTAAAAAATCTATACAGATGGTTTCCTAGGAGAGTGAACAAGCTAGCTGTTGTCCAAGTTTGAATTAGAGTAATTTATTCCTATGATATGGAATATCGTAGGAAGCTCATCTCATAGAACACTATACAGACAGTAATTTCAAAAGGATGAAAAACCCATTTCTATATTGTAAACAGCCAGGTTTTCACAAGCAAAAAACAGTTTCCTGAGCCAAGAAAATATAAGTTAGAGAAAAAGGGACTATGCTAAATAAAGGTAATGACTTAGTGACAGGTGTAAAACTGTTCTGTAATCACAACTAAACTATAAATTTTTATCATGTCCCTAACAAGAATCTCCAAGATAGGCCTTGTTAAATCTGTCATAGAGGACTGGGTTTATGCAATTGTCAGTTTTGTTAGGGTCCAATATCTTCTACATTCGCTTGGGTTGCAAGTTGATTTAAAACTTTGGCAAAATAGTAGAATACAACTGTAACATTATTATGGATGTTGACTCTGGCATGGAATTAATTTCCTCTTTAATCTGACAAATTAATATATCAAAGAACATAACTTCTCCAACTAAATATCAGACCTAACTAAACATACAACCAGAAAAGTCATGCAAGCCATATTGCAGCTGGGGTAAAAGAAAAATCAGTCATACTGATTCTCTATTTATTTTGAACTTTGTTTTTTTATAAATTATTTCCTTTATCTTGCATTTTTCAAACATTGTGTTAAATGCTGTATATCTTGGTAACTAAATTTGGATGCCTCCTTAAATTTTGAGTAAAATATCTCACTTTAGTTCCTAACCCATGAAATGAGGTTGTTTGAAAACAAATGCTAATAACCACTGTTTATAATACACAAGATCTCATAAGCATGATTTCAGGAAGCATAGGTTAACATTTTGATATTGTGGTCACGTGACTGATGAGGTCTATCTGCATGAGTATAGTTGTACATAGATTCCTCAGCCTAAATTTAGCCACTGTTAAAAAATGTTTATATCTCTATCTTTCACCCATCAGAGATGAAACCTGAGTATAAAGTCTAAGGAAAATGATAAGGTAAGAATTTAGCTTTTCTGGATATAAAGTAAACAAAAATGCAGCATAAACTAACTCATTGTTTTAAAGTCAACCTATGTCTCTAAAACATGTTAACAAATTCCCTACAATGTGTAGCATTCTCAAGAAGGGAATGGGGAATGTGAGAAGAGGACTAAGCAAGTATTATTTTCAAATATACATAATTTGGGTTGACAACTTTTTTTCGTTAGACGCATTTTTGATAAAACTGTTTGAATAATTGATTTCCTGTTCGGGTATAATATATCCTAGTTGCATTTACCAAACTACATTCAGAAAATGGCATATAGTAATTAAGTAAAGACAACTTATTCAATAAATAGCAAAAAGTATATACCTATAGGGTAATATTTGAACAGTGCATTGGAAATATTCTAATACAATAATTAATTTAACAATTTCATATTGACATTAATTAACTAGAGTATCTTTATGCTAATTGGACAAGATTGTCTTTCTAAATGAGCAAAACCTATTACTCCTATTACTTTATCAGGGAAATATGTTAACAAAAAATGGAAAATAACATATGACTGTACAACAACTCCAATGCATTTTTGACTTTTTATTAGCAAATGTTAATTTCACAAAGTATTTTATTGTGTTATACACATACATCCATATAATGTAGCTTGCTAAATTTTTTCCTTTTATAAATTTCATTATCCTATTTTTATACTTATGTTTTATTATGTCATTATACTAACCTAGGAAATATTTGAACATATTTACTCCACAATATTTCTCTTCATCTCCTCTCTTACATTTTTTTCCAAATTTTTCTTTTACCCCAGCTGCAATATAGCTTGCATGATGACTTTTCTGGTTGTATGTTTAGTTAGGTCTGATATTTAGTTGGAGAAGTTATGTTCTTTGATATATTAATTTGTCAGATTAAAGAGGAAATTAATTCCATGCTAGAGTCAACATCCATAATAATGTTACAGTTGTATTCTACTATTTTGCCAAAGTTTTAAATCAGCTTGAGTAACTTGGGTCTTTTTTGAATCTAACTAAATAGGTATGCAATTTTGTCAGTACTAGATTTTGACCACCATTTATTAAAATATTATTTTCAATTCTCTCTTTTCATGAGATTTTTAATTTCATTTATATAATGTGCTGATTTTTCCTTTAGATAACACATATTCAGTCTTCTAAAAGCAGTGTAATTTGGAGTAGTTTTAAATAATGTACTTCATGTACACTGCTCAGATTCTTTGCATATTTTGTTCTTGATAAGTCAGTAGTATTTAGTTCTCATTATGGATATTTTGGACTTAGTAATTGCATTTCTGAAATTTTTAAGTATGTCATGATTTTTGTGATTTGATACTGTAGCAACTTTTCTTTTAAATATGTACAGATCTTGCTTCACATACAGTTACATTTGTTTTAAACAATTTGATTCATTCAAGGGACTTGCTATATTAGGTTCATTCAGATGAATTTAATTACAAATTAGCACAACCTTATTTGTGAGAGACAGTTATCCTTATAGTTCTACTCAAATTAACATGTATTTGAAGGCTTTGTACTTAAAAAAATAAAGTGGGCACAATATCTTTTTGTTCCTGGTGAAGTTCCAATTTGTTGGTTGTTTTCCAGCTGTGATGACTTCAACATATGTGTGTATTTTATTTCAATTGTTTTGTGTCTATATTTTGTTTCATATAATAGAAAATACAAAAAGAATCAATTATATAGAAGTTTTCCAAATAGAATTCTAAGAGATACTTCAATTTTTGTGACAACTGGGAATAGGGAGATCTTCTTAGTGGAGGGATTAGCAAAATAACAGAGACGTTGTTTGACGTGATTTGAATTCTGCCTCATCTTGCCTAACTATTTTCAATGGTAATACTTCAAATTTTTTAGTGGAAAGAAAATAATTTTATGTGGATGAAGTCAGAATTTTTGGTTTAATTGGGACACACTAAACATTCATATTTGTTTTTTTTGCATTTCTTTTTTTTATTGTGAAAATACTGTACAGAGGGGTTGCAATTACATGGGCAAGATTATGAGTACATTTCTTATCAAGCATTGTAGCCTCCTCCTTTGTTTCCCCTTCCCATCCCTTCCCATTCATATTTTATTTTTAACTCTAAATTTTTTCCTTAGTTTAAAACCACAGATGTGAATTTGTAATGTTAAAATAGCACCTAAAATTTATATGAAATTGTCGAAATTATTTTCAGTTCACACTATATGCAATATAGAATGTAATAACAATAGTGTGTGAGATAGTATGTAATAATTGACTTTGGTGAAAATCCATTACAGTGGATTTTTGTGAAATACAGAGTAATGGTAAGAATTATATTTGATTCTATTAAAAAATTCACAGTTACATCTAAAAGTAACTCATAGTTATAAACTAATACTGAAAAAATAAGATTGTTTATTGGAAAAAGCCAGAAGTTTCAATAATCTTGCTTTTTAAAAAATTGACTTGGATTTGAGCTTTGGTGACTGTAATCTTAGCTACTCAGGATTCTGAGATCTGAGGATCGTGGTTCAAAGCCAGCCTGAGCAGAAAAGTCTGTGAGATTCTTATCTCCAATAAACCACCTAAAAACAAGAAATGGCACTGTGGCCCAAGTGGTACAGTGGTAGCATTGAGCTGAAGAACTGATGGACAATTCCCAGGCCCAGAATTCAAGCCCCATGACCGACAAAAAAATTGACATGGATTTTGACTTTATTATTTTATGATTTTTTATGAGTGTTTGTTCAGTGAAAAATGTCATTGGTGTTTATATATTGTGTTGGCATAAAATGAGCCTGCTATTATCTTAATTTAGCCAAAAAAAAACTCTGATCCTATGACAGCATAAATTTTATGGGAAATGGTTAAGACAAGGATGCCTTTCTGAAAAAAATATTTATATCACCCCCAAAAAAACAAGAACAAAAGAAAACATGTGCCAGGACTAAGTCTGTCAGTTTGTTTTAACTTTTAATCAAAAATTAAACTAATACTTGATAATATTTTATTAACGCATTCAAATTTTTTTCATCTTTCTCATTTAAGATTCACTTTAAAAAGAAATTCAAAAGGTGACAGTGTTTTTTCCTTACTTTTTCACAGACATGATTATTTCATCATTATACTGTATAGCCCAATATACCCTGAAAGTATTTGTTAAGGAAAAAAATAATTCCAATTCTTTGGTTTGCTTCAGTCTGTATTGAAAGCTGCATACCACATCTTATCCACCATATTGTCAGTCTTCTCATTTGATACATTTCAATAGGTTTCTATCAGCCAGCAAAGTTTTACAAACAACGTGCTTTCATTCATTGTGCTTTCCAAAATATATCTCATAAATGTCAACAACGAAGCACAACCTGAAATATCTGTGGATTTTTCTACTTAGGGTATAATCACATTCCACTACTTAGAACCTGCTGTTCACAGGCATTGCTCTGTCACTTCCATGCTTTAGAACAGCAGCATTTGTTAGTGGCATACATTTTTATTTGTTTACCACATCTCGTTTATTTTCAGCAAGAACTGTCTTCATGGAAGTTGGTAATAGATGAGGTTTTCAATCATGTGGTTTAATAGGCCTCTGTGGATATAGAATACCCATTTACGTGACTAAATATTTAAATTAATACCATAATTATTTCCTTTAATTTTCTGGATAAGTGTTCTAAAATCTAGGTATTTTTAAAAGAAATATTGTACATTGTTTCCTTGATGACAACATAATTATAAGACTTTAAATGCTCATATACCATGGCCATCTTAAATGAGGTGGATGTACTAGGGTTTGCATGAAAAACTTTTGGGACAGCATTGATGTTTGAATCTTGGATGGGATTTGATTGGGATTGTGGCAGGCTTTCATGGTTTGAGAAGAAAAACAAAAGGCCATACTAATACTTTTATCCTCTACATTGTTGTATTCGTTTATTCATACACACATACAAACACACAGATAAACACATATGTTGTATGAAGACTGCAAGAAAATATTTTAATAGGAATTCCATAAAATATTTAGTCTACTGAGATCTGATTAGAATTTATAGAAATATCTAGTTGCTTCCACCCCTGGACAAGTCATTATCAATGGTGAAGATATGGCCATTTGCTTTTAGAATGCCCCAGAAAGACCTACGTGTTAAAGAAAAATGACTTTCTATTTCCTCCCAGACTGTGGAGAATACCTGAATAGTTCTTCTGGAAATTAAATTCTTTAGAGTGAAACACATGAGAACTAGATTCTCATCTACTTTCTTCTTTTATCTTCTAATCATTCTAGGTCAAAACATTTCTCTTTGACATACTCCCGACCTTGATATTGTCTTGTCACAGGCCCCAAAATCAATAAAACCAACTGAACATACACTGATACCTTCAAAGTTCTAAATCTGAGTAAGCCTTCCTGCTTAATAAATGAACAATAACACTTATTGTGGTAGGTTATAAAGCTAACACAGAAGTTTAGTCTTTCTAACACTGAAGAGTACATTAGAATATGCTTCATTATAAAATATCTAACTCTATGTTGTATTTTGTGTTTTTGTTTCTGTTGATCCCAGGGCTTAAACTCAGGGCCTGGATGGTGCTTTTATGTTGAAGGCCAGTGCTCTACATACCATTTGACCTAGAAATCCATTTCCCTTGGTGGTTAATTGGAATTAATTATCGAATGATCGTTCCTACTCCAGGCTGTCTTCACACTGTAATCTTCAGATCTCAATCTCTTACCTAGCTAAGATTACATCCTTGAACAACTCTTACCTAACAATGTTTCATATTTTGTAGAATTCCAATTCTCATTGTATATTTTGTAGAATTCTAATTCTCAGCATTGTATAGATGCTCCTACTACAACATAAAAATTAAGACATACTAAAGATATTTGCAAATTATATAATGGAGGTCTGCTCATTTTGTGACAATATCTGTGCTCATTCTCATCATTCCTTTATTTACTACACCATCAGCCTTCTAAAATCAGCTTCATTTCCTGGAGAAGATTACCAATCAGTCCAGCCAATATCCACCCAGAGGGTTTTAAAACAAGCTTTAAGGAAGGAAGATAACATGAAGTGGTGACTACAGAATTTCTATGGAGAACTAGAAGGTTATCAAATTATATCTAACATCTTTCACATTTCTACCTTCCTTCTCATAATTAGGAAAGCATTGACTAACACTATAAATGTATTGCATTTAGAACTTAAGGATCAATTTTTTTCCAACCTGAAGCCTTCTTTTCCATGATTTTTGAAATAAACTTTTGGGAGATTTTTTTTTATTGTGATCCGATTCCATCCAAAACAAAGCCATGTATATCAAGAAAGCCAATGTTTTCAGCTCAAGAGTACTAAACTTAAGAGGGAGAAAATTAAGGTTAACTATATATGTTAAGCACAAATATAGGCAATATCAAGACATTTTGAAATTGTATAGCTTAGTGGATAAAGTGGCTCAAACCTGTAATGTTATCTACTTGGGCATCAACAATTAGAGAATTCCAGTTCCAGGGAAGCCTAGACAAAAAAAGAAGTTTCAGAAACTAACCATTTGCTGGGTGCAATGTTTTATGCATGTTTTAGTAGGACTGCAGTCCAATCAGGCCCAGGCATAGTGATACTACCTCAAAATAAGCAATCCATATACAATCTGCAAGTATGGCATTAATGGAGATGCTATTTCACAAGTATAGTGTTTTAGGTTCAATCCTCCAATACCACTAGGAATTTAAGTGTGTGCCACCAGACAGGGGAATAGAATTTCAACATGTGTATCTGGAAGGAGTTACATCATCCAATACATTTGAAATTTTTCCTTTAACTCAGTGTGATATATCATTTGGATATTATTTCATAGAAGATAATAACTTAAGGACAAGCTTATAACATGTGAATTATGTGAATGAATAATTATACTGATGGCAAAGTGAAGTAAGATTGTTTAGTGGCTCTTGAATCACATCACAGGTAACCATGTAAGCATGGTAAAGCCTTTCAAAGGCCCTTATGAAGTATTTGAACAATCTCTGATGAGTTAATTGCTTTCAGAAATATCCGTTTGAGCCAACAAATACAGATCTCCTTTGATTTTAATTACGGTCTGCTAGTAGACTCTCACAGACGAAAAAATCAGAGGATGTTAATTTCTCTGATAAAATACAAAATAAAAATTTTATAATTAATATAACATAAAGACTGTAATATTAAATGAATATCAATAATAATAAATTAATAAATATTAATAGCACTCTTATTACTAGTATTCATATTCTATAATATATTGACATCCTTTGGTTACCTCAAATTTTTGAATATTTATAACTAAATGTAAATTGTTTGCAAATAGTTATTTGATGATGTTAAAAATGAGAAAAAGATTTGTATACATATTTACTAAAGATGCAAACAGATTCACCTGTTTTTTTCTGATCCTTCTTTTGTTGGTTTCATTCATGCATGCGGAACAGGCAGAGAAAGGAAAATTGCAAACTTGCATTTACTAGGGTAAATTACATGAAGTTTATTTTGGGCTAAATAGCAGATTTTATAAATTAAATTGTTTTTGTCCCTTCCTTCCTCCCTTCCTTCTTTTGTTCCTTCATTCCTTCCTTTTTTCCTTCCTTCCTTCTTTCTTCTTTCCTTCCTCGTTCCCTCCATCCGTACCTATCTCTCTTTCTCTCTTTTCTTTATTTCTCTTGTTTCTTTCTCTTTTTCTTTCTTTCATTTTCTTCTATTCTTCCTTTCTTTTTTTACTCAGAATATTTCTTATTTTTGGGGGGAGGTCCGGTCGTGGGGCCTGAACTCTGGGCCTGGGCGCTGTCCCTCAGCTCTTCAGCTAAAGGCTAGCGCTCTACCACTTGAGCCACAGCGCCACTTCCGGCTTTTTCTTTTTGCTTATGTGGTGCTGAGGAATTGAACCCAGGGCCTCAGGCATGCAAGGCAAGCACTCTACCACTGAGCCACCTTCCCAGCCGCCCCTCAGAATATTTCTTATGGCTACAGAAATAATACCAACTATTGTACAACAAGATGTTATGAGTAATTATAAATATACTTGATTAATTTTAATTTTAATAACCTATGTTTAATCTAAGAAAAATTTTACTAAAAGCAACTCACCAAAGTTGCAGGATATGTAAAAAATACTACTGTTCATGATATTGTTTATTTCTTGAAAATAAAATAAGAATTTAGACAAAATATTGTGTGTGTGAGTGTGTGTGTGTTGTTCTTGTGATTTGAACTCAAGACCTATCCCTGGGTTGGGAAGGTGGCTCAGTGCTAGAATGCATGCCTTCCACACATGAGGCCCTGGGTACGATTCCTCAGCACCACATAAGCAGAAAAATTCGGAAGTGGCTCACGTGGTAGAGTGCTAGCCTTGAGATGAAAAGCTGAGGGACAGCACCCAGGACCAGATTTCAGGCCCCACAACTGACAAAAAAAACCAAGACCTATCCCTTAGTTGTTTTTTTCCCCCCTCAAGGATATTGCTCTAATATTTGAGTCACAACTCCACTTCTGGCTTTGTGTGTGTGTTGTGATGAGTGTTTATGATTAATTGAGATGCGTCTCACAAAATTTCTTCCCAAGGCTGGCTTTTAAAAAATTATTTTTAATTAAATAATTATTCTTATTGTGAAAATACCGTACAGAGGGGTTACAATTACATGGGCAAGGTAATGAGTACGTTTCTTATCAAGCATTGTTGCCTTCTCCTTTGTTTCCTCTTCCAACCCATCCCGTTTCACACCGCCCCCCATCCCCCCGGGGCTAAAGTTTGTAAAGTTTGTTTTTTGACATAACGATTTTTACATCTCATCGTTGCAATGGGTCGACCTGTATCCCTATTTAAACGGTTTATTTTTGCTCTTCCCCTCCACAAATTATACCATCATCAAATACAGTGAAAGCAGGGGATATACCGTGGGGGTGGGACATGTCTGAAACAAGCAGAAAAGGTCAGATATGTTGATGTTAGGTGAAATGAACCTCAAGATTAGTATTCAAATGTTTTTTTTTTCTTTCTTGTGATTGTTTCTAACATATTTATAAGATATTTTCTTTGTTGCCAAGTCTGACTTTGAACCCCAGCTTCCTGAGTAGTGAGGATTACAAGCTTGAGATATTCATATTCAGCACACATATAATACATTTAACAATAAAGTAAATTTCTTATTCTTTGAATTCTAGAGGCTCAATTTAAGAAATTAACATTTAGATATTTATTTAGTTATTAAACCTGAACCTGCAGTGTGAAAAAAAGTTTTCATTTTTATGAAAAAATATATACTCGAAGATTTAAATGACAGAATCTTTGCACAAATTGAAGTACTCTAAATTCAAAAGCAACAACGGGATCGTTAAACCAATTTCTCATGTAAACTAAAAGCAATAGGCTCTGTCAGGGTGAATTAAGCAATTTTTCATTAAGGATTATCTACTGTGGTCACATGATTTTCTCTTCTTTTAAACTTAATCTTTTTGAAATAAAATATCGATTCATACTTTTTTGAATATATAAAAATCTTAGTTACTGCTCATGTGTTTCTGAGGTTTGATTACCAAGACACTTCAGCAAAACACTGAATTTCGTGTATTTTATGTTAACAGTGATTTTTAGACATTGAATCAACCTCAATATGAGATAAAGCAAGATATTCCATGACTTATCCGTTTATCCTATAGACTTGAATATAACTTATTTTTGAATGTTAGGAAATTCATATTATACCTACTCTATAAAATAATTAAGAAATTAATGATTGTAATAGTATTTATTTTTCCTTCAACTAGAAAGAACTTCATTAGATGACAAAATCTTGAATGAAAATGTCATAAAATTATGAAAAATTCAAGTCATTATGAGTTAGATGAAGTAGTCACTTTTGTAGGTCATAAAATGAAATATCTTGAAGCTTCCTTATCTGTTAAATGTATTTGCACTCAAAATATCGCTCCAGCAATTTTATAACCAAAATACCTCCATGCCAAATAGCTTCTCTGATTAATTCAAGTAAATATTTAGGAACAGAAGTTATCACAATGTATAGGAATATCTACCCACCACTCTAGAAATTAAATCTGAAATCTTAAAGGATTGAGATTAATAATTAACTTTCACTATGTTTCCATAAAGAGGTGAACCCTTTCAAGTCAGCATAGTTGTAGAGATTTGGTCACCGAGAACTTGTAGTCAAAAAGTATGTTAAGGACAAGTCCTTTCCTCCTCTTCCTTCTTTTTCTTCTCTGTCTCCTTTTCCTTCTCCTTTTCCTTCTCCCTCTCCCTCTTTCCATCCTTTAGTTTCTCCCTCTCCCACTTCTATGTCACTTCTTTTTTACTTCCTGGATTCCATGAATACTCATACTCCATCACGTGTTCCTGACATGGGGTACTGTGCCACCACCAACCCAAAACAATTAAGAAACATAAACTGAAATGTATAAAATCAGAAGTCAAGATTAATCTTTCCCCCTTTTAAGTGAATTTCATAAAGTATTTTGTCATGTTAATAGGAGACTATCACAGCATGCTCTCATTTATTATAAGTGATAAGATTTACTAGAAAAAAAATTTGACCAACATCTCCCTAATGAAATGATTGATTAAATTAATATTATATTAGGAAAAATCTACTTTAAAATATCAGATATACTTCAATAAGTGGCAAAAAAAATCACATCTACACTTTGCTATGACAAAACAGCAGAATTCAATCTGTTCCTCAAGGAAATTGACCTATAATTGGCAGTATTGTCAATTTCATAAATGTTAGAAGACTATAGAAAAAATTTCAACTCAAACTGCATGATATAAAATTTACTTTGTCCCCTGTATACTATTTCTAGTTCCCAAAATGACTTGTATTTTATCACATTTTTAATTAACTTTAAGTAGTCTTATGGGAGTTATTGCTGTTTGACAAAGCAGTTTATGAATAGTGGTTAGTGAGGTTTTTTTTGTTTGCTTGTTTACTTTTTTGTCTTCGGAGGTTTGAACGCTGGGCTGGGAGCTGTCCCTGAACTTCTTTGGATGAATGCTAGAACTCTATCACTTGAGACATAGCAGCACTTTCAGATGTTTCTGAGATTTAATTGGTGATAATAATCTCACAGTCTTTCCTGCCTGGGCCGTAATCAAACCTCAATCCTCAGCCTCCTGATTACCTAGAATTACAGGCGTGAGCCACTAGTGCCCGGCTTAATACAAAGGAACTGTTTTTGGCTAGTCTCAGGGCTTGAACTCGGCCTTGTCAATGTCCTTAAGCTTCTTTTCCTCACGCTAGTACTCTGATTTGTGTCATAGTGCCAATTCCAGCTTTTTTGTTTATGTAGTACTGAGGAATCAAACACCGGGCTTCACACATTCAAGGCAAGCAGTTTATCATTAAGACAAATTCCATGGTCAATACAATGCATATTGATCATCATTATCACTCATCCTTCTCAATCCTATCTCATCCCTCAATTTACATAATTTTGTAGAATATTCACTGACTCGCAATGTCATGTATGGTCACTAAGAGAATATATCACAGATCACATTTTATTGATAATCATATTCATCAATGCACTAAAGTTATGCATTATATAATTCTGTGATTTTAAATTGTAAATTTTTACACAGATTCACCGACTACTATTCTAAAATTTTTCCTAAGGATAATGCAAATGCAATCTGTGATCCTTCAATAAAGTACAATGATTCTTAGAATGTTAAAGATTTGGAGTAAGAACATCACTTTCAGTTCTAGAACATTTTATCATCACTATCCTCTCAAAATACTCCAATATTTATTAGTAAACACTTCCTGTCATTATTTCAACCTACCCTCCCTTTAGCAGATATTATTTCATATTCTACCTCTACAGATGTGCCAATTTTAAAAAGCTCATATAATTAGAAAATGCAGTCTATTTTATCTATTTCTCCCATGTAATGTTACTATTTCCAAAGTAAGTCCATCTAAATTTTTCTCATAGATAGAGCATATTGTTTTGTATGCATGTATATAATGGTATTATATCCTCAATGGGCATTTAAATATTTTATTATATGTTATTGTAAAAGGTTTTGCTATGTATATTCTTGTACATGTGTCTCATTGGACATATGTTGAAATATATTTTGTATATAAAATTATGATTGAAAATGCTATATCATAGAGGCAACTCTACGTGTAATATCTTAAAGTTTGCCAGTATGTTTAACAAACTGAAAATATCATTTTAAATGCCAAGCACCAATGTATAAGGATTCCAATTTGTACATAATGGTTGTGCAAGGGTATCTTATTGTTTCTATTTCCACTAATCTCTATATGTATGCAATGTCGTGGTATGTTATGATACTTCCATATATTCCTTGGTTGTTGTTATATTACTATAGAGATATGTATTTGGATTTTTGATAAATTATTCAGGATGGTTAAAGTTTTTCATTGGCATTAATATGCTCTTAATATATTTCTGATTCGTCTCTTTAAATAAATGTATATGTACACACTATGTCTGTATATATACAAATACCTATATATATGTAAACATATTTAAGAATATAAAGATGTGTACATACATGTATATAAACATATTTGTATATTATTATTTTCATTTGTCTGTAAGTTATCATTTTATTTTATTTATCAAACATGTCCTTTATTGATTTTATTTTATTGTTACAATGTTGCACAGAGAAGACGGGCGCCGGTGGCTCATGCCTGTAATCCTAACTACTCAGGAGGCTGAGAACTAAGGATGGTGGTTCAAAGCCAGCCTGTGCAGTAAATGTCCATGAGACTCTTATCTCCAATAAACCACCAGAAAATGAGAAGTGGCACTATGGCTTAAGTGGTAGAGATTTAGCCTTGAGCTGAATAGCTGAGGGAGACTTCAGGCCCACGACTACCACCACCAACAACAATAAAAAGTATACTGACTCAAAAAGCAATAGTATTAAGCAGTCTTAAAGATGGGCTCAAGTCTAACATTTTAGTATTATCTTAGATAACAGCAGCCTTCTAGTTCAATGAACCATGAGCCTTCAAACTGTTGACCGAATTTCTTAGTTTATTTAGACAATCACTATAAGTATGTATTTTCTCAACTCTCTTTCTTTCATTTCACCACAGAATCTGAATTTTTCCTTTATGTCATACTTGAATACCAATGTCTTTGGAAGATATTTATTAATTGGTGTATATTAATTGTGCAAAAAATCTTATTGAAATATTTTACACTCTCACATATTAATGAAGGGGTTGATTAACCTGTTTCTGTCTTTCTCCATTCCCATTGCCCTTTATTTTTCAACTGTTTTTTGTGAATTTCTTTGTGCTATCTTCACATATCGTCAAAGTGTATTAAATTGAAAATTATAAAATGCTGAATATAAAAGCAAAAATTTAAATAAATTGAGACTTATCTTTTTTGTGGGTTGGAGGATACAATTCAGCAAAGATATAAATTGTCTCCTCCCCTTTTTTTGTTCATTCATGAGGCTTGAAATCTGGTCCTGGGCACTGTCCCTCTGTTCTTCAGTTCAAAGTGAATAATCTACTCATTGAGCAACTGTGCCACTTCTGGTTTTCTGGTGATTATTTATACATGAGAGTCTTATGGACATTCCCGTTCCAGCTGACTCTGAACTGAAATCCTCAGATCTCAGCCTCCTAGACAGCTAGAATTACAAGTATGAGCCAACAGCGCTCAGCTTCACAGTTTTATTTAAGTTTATGACAATTTCTAAAAACACCTGACCAGCACTCTGAGTCATTGAAAAAGAATAATAAACTGGAATATATTGCTCTTTCTAATATTAAAGCTGTTAGTGTAAATTTGTTATATTTGTAGAGGAAATAATACACAGCTTAATAGGTCTGTAGGGCACCAGATTAGATCCACATAAATATTATCAAGGAATATTTAATAAGGGGTAAAACCAAACATTTGTGGAATGACATTCTCTTTAATAAGGGGGATAGATGAGACAGTATTTGGGAGAATTAAAAAGTGAACATTTAGTTAAACATAACAATTTATTCAAGCAGGATTTATTTATTTATTAACTTCAAACAGGATTAAAACGTGGTATATAAAACAAAAAGAGTTTTTTTAAATGTAAAGCAAAGGAAGATTTCTTGGCAATTTTGGAGATGAAATATTCTAAAATTTGGCATTAAAATTGTAAGAAAGGAAAATGATACAGTTCAACTCCATAAAAGTGTAAAACAATTTAGTCTGTGAAAGCTCATATACAAATAGTGAATAGTGGGAGCAGGTGGTTCATGTATCTCATCCTAGCTACTTCGGAGGCTGTGATTTGAGTATTGCAGTTTGAAGCCAGCCCACAAAATAAAGTTCCTGAGAATCTTATCTCTGATTGATCAGCCAAAAATGTCAGATGTGAGGCATGACTGAAATGGTAAATTATTAACAAATTGTAACAAATCTCAGGGACGCTGAGTTCAAGCCTCAAGACGATACATACATGTACAAAAGTAATAATAGTAATACTATGATGATGATGATGAAGGGTACCCATAGTCAAGGATAAAATATTTGCAACTCCTACACCTGAAGAATGCCTCAAATCTAGACTCTACATATAACTCTTAAAAACCTAATATTAAAAAGAACATAAATTAGAAACAAGCAAAAAACATCTTGTGAAACATATGCACAAGAAAATCATCATCAGTCCTCAAGTAAATGCATATTGAAACTAAAATGACATCATAAAACATGTACGAGTATTACTTCACATAATACAATAATGACCATTATAAATGGTGTCAAGAAACACAGAAACTGGATGTTCACAGGAATGTCAAATGGGAAAGCCACTTCTGAAAATATTTTGACAGGTCCCTAGAATAGAAATATGCAACCACCCACAGAATAGTACAGGAATTGAGCTCTTTAGGCTTTGTCTCATAAAAATAAAATGTAACATTCACCCAACGGCCAAAACACAGAGGATTATAGAAGCATTATTTCCTCTAGTCTAAGAAATGGAAATCAATTCAGGCTTTCTTCAGGTGAATGGGAAACGAATTGTGCTACATTCTCTAATAACAGAACCAAAAGGCAATTAGAGTGAACACAATACCATATTAAGACATACAATAACTGGGAATAATCTACCATAGATTTGAAGGCAATCTTAAAAACTTAATTATTGCATGATGTAGAAGTTAGAGAAAAAATGTGTTGGTTGGCAGGATGAAACAGGTTTGGGATGGGAAAAAGAGAAGTAGTGGGTTTAAGTATAAAAGGGAAACATGATACAGACTTATTTTTGGTAAAGTAATGTACCTGTAAATATTGTATATTCATATAGAGTTGATAAAATTATATTGGAATTAATATATGCACAAAGTAATTAAAGTAACTAAAGTTTGCATAAGGTACTTGTTAAATATTGTCCTACTTCTGATGAATACTAGTAATATTTAAATAAGTTGGAAAAAGTTTTCAAGTGGTTTATCTGTGTTTTTACATCTTAAAGATCCATACTAACCTCAATACAATTTAATGATATCTAGAAAACAGAAGGCAATATTGAATGTTTGCATTGAAAACTAGTTTGAGTTCAAGCTTGAGATGCAGTATACCTTGCTAATTAGAAGATTTGGAAGACTGATATCAGGGGAAATTTTGACAAAAAAAATCGTGAGTAACTACAAAAATGAAGAAAGGTAGATATAGTGTAATTTTCCTGATATTTTGTTTGTGGAAGCCATAGGTAAGAGATCATTGCTCAAGGGAGGCTTGGCCTGAAAAATAATCTAAAATGGTTAGAGCCTTAGTAACTTCAAGCACCATATTGCCAAAGAAAAAAAGAAGAAAACAAAAAAGTTTTATGTCATTGGATACAAGAATTGAAAGTATTTTTTTTTACTGTTTTAGTATTCAGGCCTCTCTAATATAAAAACATTTATTTCAAGTAATTATTGTATTACCACTATTTATTAACTTATTATTTGACCTTCTTGGAGATTGAATCCATGGCTTTTTATATATTAGTCTAGTTCTACAACTGAGCTGTACCCCAGCTCTCTTGTACAGTTTTGTAAATTGTCTATGAATTCTTCAATAGTTAGCTATTCTACTTTCCATCTTATCTTTTCTCTCCCACATTTTCCCCTATGTATTTTAGTTTATGTGTTGAAAACTTTCCTCAATTTTATCTTCTAAACTTAGAATTTTGCTTTTGAGTTTATAGATAAGGTGGTTATTTTTATGACATCTTTAAAAATTATATACAGATATATGTATTTCATATATATGATTGATTCTTAGAGTTCATTGCAATAAGCAGCATTTATCTGGTCAGATACATATAGCTATTGAGCCATTGTGATCCTATCCTAAGAATAGCTTTCCTTGTTCTTGCCATGTGAATGCTTAGAGTGTTGTTAATCATATCCAAGTGTAATTATTTGTCTTTTACAATCTATTGGATTATTTTGTAGATTTATGGACATATCTTCTTATTAGAAATGAGGAAAACTATGCAGCATATATTTAATTGGATCTAGCTTATTTCACTTAATACCATTTTTCCCCAGTCTTTCCATTTCTTCAGGCATGGAATAATGCCATTCTTTCCAGTGGAAGCACAGAATTACATCAATATAACAGAATTGAAGACCCAGAAATGAATCCACTCCTATAGGCACATAATATTTGATAATGGAGCCAGGAACACAGGATGGAAGAAAAACAGCCTTCAAAAAATTGTGCTGGTATAATTGGCTGTACACAGAAAACTGAAATTAGATCCTTATATATCCCCCTGCACCAGAATTGATTCCAAATGGATCAAAGACCTCAATGTAAGTCCAGATGCCTTAGGAATCTTACAGTTAGGGGAAACATGAGGGCTCCTTGGCACAGGTTAAAACTTCCAAAGTAAGTCTGGAAAACATTTGTCAGACTCAAAAGCCATGAAAAAAAGAGATAGTGTAACACAGATTTCTTAGGTAGCAAACTTACAGACGAGAGCCTCAGCCAATGCTAAACCCTTCCTCCCTTTTCTAACTAGGTTATTTATAGTGGGTTTACATGACTATAAGGGTTTTCTGGTAGGGATTAGTAAGAAAACAACTAATGCTAAGACAGAGATAGTATGTGAAATGTGTTGTAGCTGGAGAAAAAGAGGGATTAAGGCTGGGGTTCTAGTTCAAAGCCTTGGCTTGGTGCCAGCTAAGTAAGGTATAGCTGCACCAGGGAAGGTGGGTAAAACAGGAGTGGTTATAAACAAAATCACTGGTCTGAAGCCTCAAAATAAGGACCCTAGTCTGTGTGGACCAAACAGTCTCTAACATGAGGTTTTTATCTCAGTTAACCAGCACGATTTTAGATTTTTGCAGAGTGGGATGTGCATAGTCACAGGCAATGTCTCCTATGTCAGGTAATCCAATCTACTCTATCACATGTTACCCAATAGCCAGGTTTCATACAAATGACTACAATGTGATTGTACAAATGTGATTGCAACTTTTCCCTCTCACGAATCAAAACTATCAAATGATTTCTGTCTTCCAGGTGTTTACATATTTCTCATGATCTTTTCTACCATTTTGTCTTCATTATTGATATTCATAGTACTTTTTGTTGTTGCCTTGTGTGTATATGCCATTTTTAGGGCTTGAACTCCATGTTTAATGGTCTCTTGTAATTTTTACTCATGGTGGATGACACTCTATCCTTGAGCCGCATCCTCACCTTCTGTTTCTTGCTTGATAATTGGAGATAATTTTTCACATTTTTGTCTGTTTGGACTGACATTGAACTAAAATTATCAGGTCTCAGCCTCCTGAGTTCTAGGATTGTACACATGAATGGCTAACACCAGTCTTTGCTTTACTATTATTTTAATTATGTGATAAAGGAAAGTAGAAGTATATTTGTGTTAAGGGTGCAATTTTAAAATAAAAGTTTGAATCAACTTGATATAATATAACTTATCACTTTTAACAGTTAAATCAATGAATATTACATATTCCCACAGAAATTTAATTGAAAACAAAAGGCATAACTGTTTTCTTAAAGCAATTAATGGAACCATGAATTACTTTCACTTTACAATTCATGTTTTATATAACTTTAATTAGCAGACTTCCATGAGTAAAAGTAAATATATTAATTGTATACCACAAGAAGGAAAGTGATTACAGTTAAGGACAGATATATCATTACAGCCAGAAGATACGTTTTTGAGCATTCTCACTAAAAGGAATGTTACATGCAGAAAAAATGGATATGATGTATTTTATCATTACACAACATATATATGAATGGGATTGCTACTCAATAATTTATAAGTAATTATGTAGGTAGGACCCTTGTCGGTTGTATGGCTAGTGAAGATCTTCTCCCAATCCGTATGCTTTCTGTTGATCTTGCCAGCTATGTCCTTTGCCATGCAGAAGCTCTGCAATTACATGCAATTCCATTTGTACAACCTTCTTTGATTTGTTGTGTTTCTGGGTCTCTATTAAGGAAATTTTGGCCTGTGCCAAGGAGACCTAGGATTTCTTCTATTCCATCCTGTAATGTTTTCAGAACGTCTGCTTTGAATCCGAGGTCTTTGATTCATTTGGAGTTGATTCTGGTGCTGGATGATATATAAGGATCTAGCTTTAGTTTTCTACAAGTAGTTAACTAATTTTGCTAGCAGCATTTACTGAAGAGGCTGTCTTCTTCCATTCTATTTTTTAGCTGCCTTACCGAAGATTAGATGGCTATAGGTCTTTAGATTCATTTCTGGGTTTTCAATTCTTTTCCATTGGTCCTGGGATCTCTTCTTGTGCCAGTACCAAGCTGTTTTGATTGCTATGGCTTTCTAGTAGAGTTTGAAATTTGTTATTGATATTTCTCCAGCACTGTTCTTTCAGTTAAGGATCATTTTTGCTATTCGGGGTCTTTTATTATTCCATATGAATTTTTGTACTACCATTCCTATTTCCTTGAAGGATGAGGTTGGACTATTGATAGGTATATCATATTGAATTTGTAGATAGCCTTGGGAAGTATTGACATTTTCAGGATTTTGATCTTTCCAATCCAGTAGCATTGGAGTTATTGCCACTTTCTTAGTTCTGTTTTGGTTTCCTTTTTCATGTTTTTAAAGTTTTCATCTTAGAGGTCTTTCACTTTTTGGTTAATTCCTAGGTATTTTATTTTTTTTGTGAGACTATTCTGAATGGAGTTGCTTTCCTGATTTCAGCTACACTTTTCTCATTGTTGGCATACAGAAAAGCTATTTATTTTTGATGGTTAATTTTATCCCCTGCTACTTTGCCAAAGTTTTGAATCACCTTGAGTAAATTGGGAGTGAAGTCTGTGGGATTCTTTAAATTCAAGATCAAGTCATCTGCAAAGAGGGAGAGTTTTACTTCTTCTTTCCCTATTTTCATCGCCTTTATGTTTACATCTTGTCTTACCGCTGTAGCTAAGCATTCTAATACTACATTTAAGAGCAGTGGGGAGATTGGATATCCTTATCTCCTTCCTGAGTTTAGAGGAAATTGCTTTAGTTTTTCACCATTGAGTATAATATTGGCTGTAGGTTTGACATATACAACCTTTATTGTATTGAGGATGGTTCCATGGATTCATAATTTTTCCAGAACATTCATCATAAAGGCATGTTGGATCTTGTCAAATGCTTTTTCTGCATCGATTGAGATAACCATGTGGTTCTTATCCTTGCTCTTGTTGATGTGATGAATTATGTTAATTGATTTGCATATATTGAACCAGCTTTGCATCCCTGAAATGAATCCTGTTTGATGGTGGTGTATGATTTTTTTATTGAATTGGTGAAGTCGATAGGGCAAAATTCTGTTGAGAAGTTTTGCATCAATATTCATCAAAGATATTGGTCTATAGTTCCCTTTATTTAATGAGTCCCTGCCTGGTTTTGGGATGAAGGTAATTATAGCTTCATAGAATGAATTTGGTAGTGAATTTTCTCTTTCAATTTCATTGAAGAGTTAAAGGAGTATTGGTGTAAGTTCTGCTTTGAAAGCCTTGTACAATTCTGCTCTAAAACAATCTGGTCCTGGGCTTTTCTTAGATGGGAGGTTACTTATTGCTGTTTCTATTTCATTGCTTGATATGGGCCTGTTAAGATGGTTTAACTCATCTAGATTTAGTTTCTGCATGTTGATATTTGTTAGGAAGAGGTCCATTTCTTCCAGGTTCTCAAACTTATTAGCATAAAGTTTTGAGAAGTATTCCCTTATAATGTTCTGAATCTTGGTTGTTTCTGTGGTGATGTTTGCATTCTCTTCTCTGAGTTTATTTATTTGGGTGTGCCCTCTTCTTTTTCTGATAAGAATTGCTAAGATTCTGTGAATTTTGTTAATTTTTTCGAAGAACAAACTCTTTGTTTTGTTCATTCTTTTTATGGTTTTTCTATTCTAATTCATTCAATTTTAATTATTTCTTTCTGTCTACTGGATTGTGGTTTATCTTGCTGCTCTTTTTCAAGGAGGCTCAGCTGTCTCATTAAATTGTTAGATCTCACCTAATTTGTTGATAGAGGAACTCAGAGCTATAAACTTGCCTCAGAGTACTGCCTTTGCTGTGTCCCAGAGGAGCTGGTAGTTTGTGTGATCATCTTTGTTGAATATCATGAACACTTGAATTTCATTTCTAATCTCTTCCATGACCAACTGGTGGTTTAACAGTGTGCTGTTCAGCCTCCATGTGTTACTGGACTTTCTTTGATGGCTTTTGCTGTTGAGTTCTAATATTATTCCATTGTGGTCTGAGAGAATGCAAGGTACAACTTCAATGTTTCTATATTTGGACAAGTTTGCTTTGTGACCTAAAATGTAGTCTATTTTGGAATATGTTCCATGTGCTGCTGAGAAATACGTGTATCATGATGTTGCTGGGTAAAATATTTGGTAAATGTCTGTTAAATCTAGTTGATCTATACAGTTGTTTAGGTCTGTGGTTTCTCTATTGAGTTTTTGCCAAGTGGATATGGTGTGTTAAAATCCCCAACAATTAATATCTGTGGATTTATATGAGATTTGAGAGAAAATAGTGTTCCCTGGACAAATTTGTGTGCTCCGTTGCTTGGCGAATAGAGATTTAGAATTGCAATATCATCCTGAAGGAGAGATCCCTTAATAAGTATTTAGCGACCTTCTTTATCTTTTCTAACTAATTTTAATTTAAAGTCCATTTCATCTGATATTATTATTGCAAATTTTGCCTGTTTATGGGGGCCATTTTCTTGGTAGATTTTGTTCCAGCCTTTTACTTTCAAAATGTGTTTGTTTTTATGGGAAAGTTGTGACTCCTGAAGGCAGCAGAATGAATGATCTTGGTTTTTAATTCAAATTGAGTCTATGTATTTTAATTGGATACTTAAGGCCTTTAAAGTTAAGAGATAGGACGGAGAGATATTTGGGTATTCCTGCCATTTTATCCACCTTTTTGGGGGCTCGGCAACTGAGTTCTTCCTATCGTTCTTGGATTCTCAGTTTGTGTGCACTTTCTTGGCCTTTGTTGTGGTCTTGTTGGTTTTCTATGTGTAGGACATCTTTAAGTATCTTTTTAGGGCTGTTTTGGTAGAGATATATTGTTTCAATTTGTCTTTGCTATGGAAGGTTTTTATTTGACCTTTGGTTTTGAAGGAGGGTTTAGCTGGGTACAGTATTCTTGGTTGATACTTGTTTGTCTTTAGGGCATGGCATACATCATTCCAGGCGTTTCTTGCTTTAATTGTCTCTGCTGAGAAATCTTAGGTGATTCTAATTGGTTTCCCTTTATAGGTGATTGATCTTTTCTCCTTGACAGCTTTCAGGATCTTTTCCTTGGTCTGAATTGATCCTATGCAGATTATAATGAGACATTGTGATGTCCTGTTGTGGTCTGGTCTAATTAGGGTTCTAAAAGCTTCTTGTATCTGAATAGGCCTATCTTTTTGTATGTTTGGGAAGTTCTCTGCTAGGATCCTGTTAAACAAATTGCCTAGATCATTAACTTCTGTCTCTAGGTTCTCCTCTATACCCATTATCCTCAGATTAAGCCATCCGATGGTGTCTTTCAAGTGTTGAATAGATTTTTCACATTTCTTGGATTTGTCTTGGATGGTTGTATGTTCATTCTCTAAAATATCTAGGCTGTCTTCAGTCCCCGAGATTCGATCTTCTGCATGGTCCAACCTACTGTCAAGACTTTCTACTTTTTTTTTAAACTTATTTTCATTCTAATTGGTCGGCTTTGATGGCTTCAAATTCTTTGTTGGTACTTTGTTCTAGATCTTGTAAGAACTTCCTTATTTCCTTAATTTGGTGTTCTGTGTTTATTCTCAAATCACTTAGTTGATTGGTTATGGTTTCCTTGTACTGCCATTCCTTCTGTTGTGCTCCATTCAGCATTCCCTTTGTAGTCTCCCTGATTTCTTTCCACTATCTGGTTATGGATTCCATGAAGGCCTCCATTGATCTTTTTCTATTCTCAGTTCAAGTATTTCACTTTGATTTGCTTCCTCACGTTCATGCAATTTATCTAGTTCTCTTTGAGTGTTCTCTGCCTGCTCACACCATCCATTCCTGACTATGTTCTCTTTGTCTTTTCTCAGCCAGTTCATGCAATTCCTATCTTTTTGACTGATCTCAACCTGCTCATGCAATTCCTTTCTTTCTCTTTGAGTGTTCTCAATCTGCTCATGAAATTCCCGTATCAATCTGAATAGCTTCTTCACGTTCATGAGACTACTGTATTGATCTTTGGTTTGCCTCCTCTCTCTCCCTATCATGCTCACACTGAGACCTGTGCAGCTTTTCACTTTTTTCATTTACACTATCTATCTATAGCATTTGTAGAGCTTTTGGGGAACTCTCCTCTGCATTATTCATTATGATTTCTGTCCCCTGATTGTCATTAGTGGGAGTTGAGATCCCCAGACTTGCCATTTTTCTTGTGTTTTTCTGGCTTCTTCTGCCCATTTGGGATGAGAATAACACCAGTTTTTTGGTGGAACACTATTTTAAGGTTAGCATCAACCAAAGCCCATAATTCCACAATCAAAAATCTGCAAATACAATCTAGTTCAAGAGATACAATCTATTCAACATCACACAACCATGTCTTAATGGCCTAAGAACAAGAAAGGAGAATTTGGCAAACAGAAATTATTATGTTTAGGAAGAATGTGGGGTAAAATAGGCTTAGAGGAATGTGGGAAGGTGAGGGAGAGTGGAATTAACCAAGTACTAATCTCAGAGGGAAATATATTGGACAGAATGATAGCAGAGAGAGAAAATAGAAAAAAGAAAAAGTAAAAAAGAATAAGAAGAAGAAAGAAGAAAAATAAAAAAGACAAGAAAAAAAGGAAAAACAAAAATTAAAAATTAAACACTGAAACCCTTAAAAACTGCAAGTTTGAAGATGTAATATCCAGAGAAGAATGGGGATTGGATGAGAGGAGGGGAGGGATAGAAAGGAGACATGAAACACTAGAAAAATAAAAATGTTTAAAATATTATGTGGGTATAAGTAGGTAATACTGTTATTAAGGAATTGAAGTCTAAGAGGTTTTGAATTGAATAATAAATTTCTGGTTTAAGTGTGTACACGTTGGGGGATAAGATCTAATAATCGACGATGGGTATATCTGAGGATGAGCAGAACAGCAATTAAGTTATGCAGAAAAGGACAAAAGAGAAGAAGTGAAAAGAATGAGAAAAGAAAGAAAGAGAAAAAAGGATCAATTGGTTAGTAGAGATAATAAAAAAGCACACATAGATATATACCTAAAATAAAAGTTATATGAGGAAGAAAAGAAAAAATAATAGAAAACAAAAATTTAAAAAAAGAATTAAAAGTTAAATATAAAAAAATTAAAAATAAGGTACAAAAAAAGAAAGTTCTTTGATTTTTATTTTTTTGGGGAGGAATGGGAAGATTCTGTATCTCCCTTGTGTCCATAAACAGTCTCGTGGTGGAGAGTCTGATCTTCTTGTGGTGTTTGGTTTTCCTGTGGCTTGATTGGTTACTTAAGTCAGTTTGTTTGTGCAAGCAGAATAATGTTCTGCTTTACCTAGGATTTTTTGATCCTCCTGCCAGCCTACTTCAGTGGGAGGGAGATCTGTTTTGAGGTTCACAAAAGAGGGAGTTGGCTGTTTCCTCTAGTTTGGAGATGCTGTGATGAGGCTAGGTTCTGGGTTGAGTTGAGGCCTTTCAGCAAACAGTAGCTTTTCCCTGAGGGGCTAGCTTCTGAGACACTCAAAAAGGCCAGCCTGGAGCCATTCTCAGGGTTTATGTTTACTGAATTTCAGTTGATTGTCTAGGCTGCTGTAGGGACTGGCAGTCTCTGGCTCAGTTTACCCAGTGAAGAAAACCACTCCTGGGGGCGTATTTTGCTCTGCCTTTGCTGGGTGAGTTTTCCCTGTTGAGCCCTGTTGAGTTGAGCCTGACAGGTCTGGGCAGATTCCTGTGACATACTAAATGACCCTTTTGTTATCTTCCAAAGCCTGAGTTGGAGATAGCAGCTCAGCCGGGCATTTGTCAATATCAAAAACTGGAGATCTCTGGTAGATGGGGGTGGATGGGTGGCCTTCCCTCCTCTCTTCCCTGACAAGGAGTGAGGATGTCAGGCTTCTACTCATGCTGCCGGAGTGTTGGTTCCTGGGTCATCTCTGGTCTGCGATCTGCAGGATGAAGATATCTGCTCCTTGTCAGTTCTTGCTGGTGTTGAGTAGAATGCGTCGGCCTGCTATGTCTGGCGCCTTTGTCCCGGAGTCTCTGTGTTGCAGGTATGGCAGCTATGGCCGCCTCTGCCGCCGCCACCACTTCAGCCATGGCTGCAGGCAAGTGCTCAGATCTGTCTCCTTGCCTGGATTTTCCTTCTCTGGCCAAACTCTCTGTACTGAGATGCCACACTTGGTGTATTTCTCTAGCCTAGGACTGTCCACTGGAACACTAAAACTGCTTTCTATGCGAGAGCTTGTCCTCTGCAATCTTCCTGCCACTCTGTTTTAGGAATCTTCCTTGGCTTTCTAACGTTAACCCTTCTACCCTAAAATTGATATGCCCTCCAACCTTGTCAGAGGTTTCATCTCATTGGAGCAGAAAAGTATAAGCCATAATCATTGTTTGGAACAACTGTAACATTTTACATATATTTCACTTAATTTAAGAACCAAAACATTGAAGTCATATTAATAGCAAATGTCTTCTGAGCTTGTCAGTCTCTTAATAGATGGTAATCTTTAATGATACATCTATTTTTTTCTTCCTAACATCTTATATCTTAGGAAAATCTTTTTGGGTAACCCTGTGTTTCCTGATTAAAAGACTGGAACAAAGGCAATAATGAAAATACCTAAGGAAAATACTTCAAAACAATTAAAAAAGCAATCACAGTCACTCCTGTTTTCACCAGTTCGAACAAGAATATACCTTAATGTATCACGTTTTTGTTGCATTCAAATAGCAATAACTAAAAAAATTAAAAGAGCAATAATTAAACCTTAGCAGTGAAGAAGGGAACAGAAAACTTTATTTGAAGACACCTTGACTTTGAAGAATTCAATATAAGTATAGTGGATTTATCTTGTTTTTCTATGTAGTTGCCAAAATAATAGCTAACAACACCCAAAGGCAGGAAAACACCTAAGCCAAAGCAGTAAACTTTTGGCTATAAAACAATTGTGAGCGTCTTACATTTTCAAAGTCAGGCTTGCAAAGAGGAAAGTGTATTTGCTTTGGTATGAACAATAAAAAATATGAAAATCTTGTATTAATGTTTTACTTATCTTGACTAGGACTTCTCAGGTTGGAGAAGAGAAAAAGTATGAAAAAGTTCAAGATTGACTATTCCCCAAGATCATTCTTATTTATCAGCTATAGTGATGGAAGTAACGTGGGTTACTCTTAGTATCATGTTTGTTTACATTTTGAAGCACTATTTTTTCTGGGTTATAAACTGCAAACCCTTGAGTACTAATAAAGGGTCATTTCCTACGAGAGGATTGTTGTTGGGTAAACAAACAAAATATCAAAAACTTAGCAGAGAGGAAACTATTTTCTAGCTATACCACAATTTGTAGGTGTAGATTTTGTTTTTCATTGTTCCAGGGGACCCACATTTGTTATCTTCTTTTTCAACATCTAGTGCTCCTATAATATCATACACCATCCTGGGATGACTATATCTTTACTGGATTCTCTAATTTCTGCTGGAAAGTTAGGAAGGATAGAAAATTGAGTTTCTGTTTCCATTTTACCTTAATTTTTATTGCTTTAGAAAATGTAACTCAAAATGATATAAATTATCTTTATAATATAAGGAGACAGATTCGATTTCCATAATCTTACCCTAGCCTTGTACATAGCTTTGGAACTTAGTGTTCCCTAAATGTGAAAATAAAGATAGGGAGCTTTTTATTTAAATATTATTTACAATTTCGAGTCTTCCTTTATGTAAGGCCCTTAGTGGTATGTACATATCACACATGTGCACAAAGCCAGTAGCAAAATTTTCTTATTCTCAGAAACTAGGAAATGTAGTAATGTGGTGTCCCTGTAGTTGCATCAGGAAAAGGTTGTAGTTGAATTAGTTTACTAAACCAAATCTGCTGTAAAAAATTTCTACAAGTTAATTGGCTTGAATAATCCATATTTATCATTTTACAGTTCTAAAGGACAGAAATCCAAAAAAAGTCTCACTAGATTAAATTTGAGCCAACTACAAAGTTAAAATATTTTTCAAATGATTTAGTGGAAAGGGCATTTACTTCCTGTTCTACTTTTCAGAAATTCAGAATCTGGGTTGTCGTCTTTTCCTTTATCTTCTATTTTTACATCTTTCTGATGGTACTTACCTAATCATTTCCCTTTTCAACTACAGCTGGGATTTTTAAGTACCCATTTGTGTTACTTTCCCCATCTGATAATTATTCAAATTTGTGTTCCTTGGGTAATGAAAGGTGATTATTTTACATGTATCTATATATATCTATATAGATATATGTATAAAGAAAAATCTACATTTGATGGATTAGGTATGTGGAGAAAACAGATATATTGGGAAGGTTTTGGTTTTAGAATGAGTGTAGTATTCTTTCTACTATAAGCTGTTTTCCTTTCATTAATTTTGAACAACATGTTTTCTCAATGAAATATAACTAGAAAAAATTTAGTCCCTGAAAGCAATTAATCCTGATTAAAATATTGTCAAGTACTAGAAATACTAAATGCCAGAGAGCAGCTCCTGAAGCAGTTCTGGCACTATCACTTTTTATACATTCTGCTTACAATCTTCACTTTTCAAGACCATTTGATTATTATTATTTTGGAATTATGGTAAATATTTATTTGACTGCTATTTTTAAAGAATGCACCACCCAATACTGGTTCTCTTTTTCTCACTTTTTTCGGTCTAATCTATTTCTGAAAGAAACACAGCTATTTGAATTACATGAACTGCTTATTGAAATTGAATTGGAGTGGAGAGGAAAAGAAGAATAAAGATGTCTCTGTGGATATGTCACATTAAAAAAGTATCTAAAAGCTAATTTAATGCCTCCCAAAAGCAAACAACAAATTACTATTTATTTTAAAATTATTTTTAAAAATTTAAAAAAATATCATTTATTTAAAAAACTATATGTTAAAAAATTAGTCAAGGCAAATGGTTTATTAGATATTTTAGAGTCATGTTCAGATTCTATGATGGAAGCCAGAAAGGGAAAATATAATCATGTTTTTATTCTTCCTCTTGCCACTCTGATATACTTCATATATTTCTGAAAGAATGAAATTCTGCCTTTGCTTGATATCCACAATGTATCATTCTTCCTTTATAAATAGGAGAATTTGGTGAAAGGATGAGAATTCACAGTAGAAAAAGTAGAAGAGGAAAAGAGAAGGAGAAATCTAGATATTTTGTTCTTCCTTATCTCAATCACAAGGTCTGGATAATGATTGTGGATATTAGATACAGTGCTCTAGAGTGATTAAACACATTTATAGAAAAAGTTAGCCCCACAAGTGATCAAGTAAAGAATGCTTATTTATTAAAAAATGTAATAACATCAAACAGAAAGTGTTCTCTATTTGTTTAGTACATGTTTAGTATTTGTTAAATTCTGGTATGCTATAGTCAACTATCATAAAGGTATACAAGAATGGTAAGAAACTAGTATTTTATTATCATATTCTAATATTAGCTTAATTCTTACTGTTTTTGAGTTTTGCCACAATTTCACAAGCTATATTCTCCCAGTATATAAGTTGAAAGAAGATTCCCTCTCTATATATTCTATTTTTATAGCTACGAGAAAAGAAGTTAACTCTTAGACACAGACAATGGGATAGAAATCTTCCCCTAGTAATAGCCTTTGAACATTTGTGGTTCATTTTTGTAAGCTGAAGTAAGTCACATGACCCATCTTGACATTACAGAGTAGAGGTAAATCTCACCTATTGGAAGCTGATGCAGGAAAGAGTAATATGTCAAGATATGCAAAACTTGGGATAAAGAGGGAAAAGAAGAGATCTATAGTAAAATCAATCATACTTGCAATCATCACATGTCTCTGCAGGAAGGAAACCTTTGTTTCTAAAACTACTGAGACCTTCAAATCATGTCTTTTATGCTTGGATATTACTGGAATTAGAGAACATTTTGATACTGAGACAGCATAAAATCTCAAAGAAAGCTGGAGTAATCATTCAATATTACCTTTTGTTCTGCAAAGAAAAGAAACCATTTTATATACAATAATTTATACTTTCTTGCCTAGAATCTTTTTTTTCCAGAAATGGTTTTTGTTAATATATGTGACTATCCACCAGAATAAATGTCTTCATTTATCTGCATCTTGTGCAGACAATATAGTCAATTAGATGGAAGTGGGAGTTCAACAATAGCACTTTTTAAAAATGGAAAATATGTGGACAGGGAGCCAATATACATATTTTCCACCATCACTTTCCACAACCTCCTTCTTTCTTCCTTCCTAGGAAACACATCAAATCTATAAAAAGCTTAGATATTTGGCTCTTGACCTGGAAAATGGAAACAGAATGTTATGGATGTCAGAGATAATGGCCAATAGTGTTTTACATAATAATGTCACATGCAACAGCCCTATGAGTCCTGCAGGTCTTAATACTACCTCTTTAGTGATGTGATATTAATGTCAGCCTTACTGGACTTAGTATTGTTTTACACTTCCTTTTCTACCACCTGGCCTAAATTATAATACATATTAATGGAATGAAATGTAATGCCATCTTAAGAAAGTTCCATTTAAACAAGACTCAGAGTCCATTTAAACAAAACTCAGAGTCCAGCCTCTGAGTTCAAGCCCCAGAACCAGCACAAACTAAACAAACAAGCAAACAAAAAAAAAACACATATTTCTTTGGGGCCATCCTTAAAGCACTGGTTTGAAAACAGGCTCCTTTTGCTGATCAGACTCACTGGATACTGCTCTTTGGAATCCTTATTGCTATGGGGAACTCAGGACCAGATTAAAGTTTTGGATAACTGACTCCTTCAACAAGAGAATCATGTCAAGATTGAAATATCCATGTATAAGGCACTTTAAAATCTCCATTTCTTTGTTTCTTTGTAGTAGAACACTTTTAAAACAATGCTATTTCCTTTTTTTCTATACTGGCCTTCAAATGGCGTATTGTTTCCTTTTGTAATACTCTAAACTAGAAGTTTACAGACAATTTTTATATGAGTACAGACAATTTTTATATGAGTAAATAACACACTCGAAAAAATTCAGGGACAGAGTTTCCTTAAAGCCTTGGATTCTGTTCTTGTACAGTAAAAACGACAGCACAAATTAACTTGAACTTTGTCATTTCTCTGTTCAATTCTTGTCTTGGAATCAGTTTCCACTTGCAGTAACAGTTCCTTCCACTTGCTTCAAGTAACAATCTATGGTGCTGCTCCAGGTAAAGTGAACATTTTGTGGCTTCATTGAAATAGCATAAGTACATCTTTGTTCATGAGGTACCACGTGTTTCAGAGACAACTTAGTAATGAGAAAATATGGAATTTGCATGCCTTATAAAACATTATCCATGTACATGTGGCCCTATAAGATGTTAACTGAAATGGACCCCAAGATAGGACACAAGTTGTTTTTTTTTCCTTGCTATTGTTTTTAATGTATCTAACATGTACTATGTGATATTTTTTTGTTTCTCTTCTATTTTCTTCCTCCATGGTATAAATCCAGTTTTTACTGTATATGATGTTAATGACTTGCATATACTTTTTTCTAATGTGGGAAGGGGAAGGGAAATAACAAAATGCTGAAACAAGGATACAGCATGACCCAAGCATGACCCATTGTAACAATGAGTTGTACAAGACAATATGTAGAAAAGGAATTTTACAACGTGGGAAGGGGAGAAGGAATTTGGGACAGAGAGGAGGAAAGGGATGACGGGGAAAACCAAAAGAGGAGGTCACAATGCTTAATAGATTATGTGCTCATTAACTTACTTATATAACTAACCCCTCTATACAGAAGTTTTACAATAAAAAACAGGAGGAGGAGTTGTTTTTACTGTATTACATGTCAGTATAATTTGTGGAGGGGAAAGGGGAAAACAATTCGTTTAAATAGGGATACAAGTGGACCCATTGAATCAATGAGATGTACAAGATGTTATGTCGAAAACGAACTTTACAACTTTGGTTGGGGGGAAAGCATGGGGGAGGCGAGGGGAGGATGGGAAGGGATGGGAAGGGGAAACAAAGGAGGAGGCTACAATGCTTGATAAGAAATTTACTCATTATCTTGCCCATGTAATTGTAACCCCTCTGTACAGTATTTTCATAATAAAAAAATCTATATAAAAAAGAAATAAAAAAAATGTAAAACTTTTATCCTGGATTACATTAAGTTCAAATTTCCTACGTGCCCTGTAAATTAAGACCAATTATAAGTGGGAAGAAGGTTCTCAGAAATATTTTTTTTTGTTTGTGTTGTGTATTATTTCCCAAGTGTATGTAAGTTAACAGTTGAAGAAACAATACGAATAATAGAAGAAAAAGAAGTTCTGTGCTTAAGTATAATGGTTCAATAGAGTATAGAAGACTGCAAATAAGACAACTTTGAAACAATAAAGCCAAGGCCAGTATGTAGATTGATGGAGTGATATAGAGAAAACATTACTACTAAGTGGAACATGAAGGATGAGGCCACTGTTTCTTCTACTAGCTCTAAATCATGGCAGCTAGTCATGCAAATTTGTAAAAAGTAGAATGGAAGAATAATTCTAGTTCCAAAGCAAGTCAGATTTAATAGCATGGACTTAACTGGAAAAAATGCCGTGTTGAGAGAGCAGGAATTATAGTAGCAATGAACTGGTGGCTAAGATCACATTTCTTTTTTCTTTCTTTTCTTTATTTTTATGTTTGTGGGGCTTGAACTCTGGACCTGGCACTGTCCCTCTACTACTCAGCTCAAAGCTAGCAGTCTACCACTTGAGCCACAGTGCCACTCCCAGTTTTCTGGTGGTAAATTGGACATAAGTGCCTCAGAAACTTTCCTACAGCTTAGACTATACACTCACAAAAATGCATCTGGTTTAAAAGTTGATACTCCTGGAAAGATAAAACCTAAGAATGTAAAGGAGTCTGGGAATTTCATTTTGCATCTAGCCTCAGCAGAACAGTCTTTGGGACACTAGCTATACTTAACCAGCCAAAAGCTGCATTGGAAGAATGGCTCAAGTGATGGAATACTAGTTATGACCAAGATTGCTGAATAAGAGCTTGGGATTTTTTTTCGTACATACATACAAGTATGCACATACACACAGAGGAACTTATAGGTGCAAACACACATATGAAACAATTCTCAGAATGTGTACAAAAGTTAGAAAATAATAGAAAATATATCCTGAGTAAGACTAGAAAAAGTGATAATTTTTAATATTAGAAAGTTCCAAAAAAGCTTGAGAATATTACATAAGTAAGGATCAGAGATTGTAAGAAAGTCAAGTAATCATTATTAAAAGGATTGGATCCATGGAGGAATGAATCTGAGACCCCTGCAGGTGCATCTGAAAATGTTCATATCTTGTGTCAAATGTTAGAACGTCTTTGAAAATTGTACATAAACAGTCTGAGCAGTCAGTCTAGTGGATAAGATCATCGGAGAAGTTCAGAATTGCTAGTCTGTTACTCAAGTAAATAAACAAACAAATTATGGCAGGGCAATGTGATACAAGCCTGGAATTCTAGCACTCAGACTAAGACAGGAGGTTAGAGAGTGGAATTACATAGCGATACCTACCCTGGACCAGATAGTGTAGTTTTGTCTCAATGAAACATACCAAACAAGAAAGGGCTACACAGTTGGAACTTTGGGCTAATTTTGTCATTATATTTTGAGAAGTCAAGTTTCCTATTGAAATGCAACTCATATATAATCCTCAGTTGTGTTTTAAATGATCTCTTCATTAGAGAACATTCCTAGATGCAAAACAGCTCATGATTCCCAATCAAAAATTTGAAAAAGTAAGCATCATTTTGTTGGATTCCAAAGAAATGATGAAAGATTACAAAAGCTTAAGCCTGGAGAAATGGCAAAGTTCATCTAATGTAGGACTTTGTATACCTGGCTAAATTAGAAATTAGATTTGAAATAAATATTTTGTTTATAATTTCATATTCTAACAGATACTACAAAATTGTTTTCATGTTGAAGATGTAATTTAGAAATTCACAGACAATTCTGGCATTCTATTTGCCTAGAATATTCTTTCAAGTGAGGTATAATTAGAACTTAGTAGCTAATTCCAACAGTTCATGTATGACTTAATAATGTAAATAATCTAGACAGAGTTTCCAACAAATGGATGCTATTAATTTATAAATTTAGAAAAAGAGTAATTTTTTGAGACTTTGGTGTAACATGGTATGAAGGGAGTAACTGTGTGACATCTTTTTTCTTCTACCAACACATAACACTGGAAGAAATTTCCTTAATTATGTAACTCTGTATACAATGAGAAAAAAAGCTAGGTTTGAGGTTTGTTTTTATTTTGTTTTGCTATTTAGTTTGTCCTGGGGCTTGACTTCTGGGTCTGGGCACTGTCCCTGAGCTTGTTTTTGCTCAAAGCTACTGCTCTACTAATTGAACTTCAGTGCCACTTGTGTCTGGCTTTTCCTTAGCAGTTTATTGGAGGTAAGAATCTAAGGAACCTTCCTGCCAGGGTGGGCTTTGAACCTAATCTTCAGATCTTAATATTCAGATATTCAAATTTCCTGAATAGCAATGATAGATACAATAATAATCATATATAATAAAATAAATATAAAATAAAAATAAAAATAAATAATCTTTGCAAGTGTTCTTATCTCAATAATATTACTATGGGAAAATGATGCAGCAAAATTCAGTGTAGTGTTCTTTGCACAATTGGGAGGGCATCACAGCAGAAGTGTACTATTTTTTCACAATAATGTTAAGCTAGTCATGAGGTGAATTTAGAGAATTTTATGGTGCATCATACATGTTGGAAACTTTTGGGTTAGGATAAATTTACGGCATAAAAACTTGGGAATGATTGTCATAGAAACAATAGCTTACTCTGATGAACAAATGTTTACTCTTCTGGAATTAATTATTATAGATAGTTCATAGGTTTATCCTTACCAGAATGTGGGTCTTTTTCCTGTTGACTTTTAAATATGTAACGTCACATTGGAAACCGCATTTATTGCAGAATTAAATAAAATGCAAACAGATACTGTTTTAAATGAATCTGGGATGGCATGTTCAGAATTTGAACATGAGTATTTATTAGTCAAAGGAATTTGAAGAACACATATATTCCGTCCTCTTAACAATTACTCAGTTTTAAGTTAGGAGTTTCCATAGAATTGAACTGTATTCTGTTTTACTATGAGACATTACTAAAATAATGTGTTTTTCAAAATAATGGCAAGTATATTGTGAAAATAGTGATGATGTCTATATTATTATGTTAATATAATATAAACTTTAGAACTATCATTCATGAATTGGGCCTGCTAGGCCCTGAGTTCAGATCCTAGCATTGCCAAAAATTTAATCTTGGAGTAAGAAGCCAAATGTGCCACCAGTTTTCCTTTCATGGGAGAGTCCTGGGTGTCAGGCATGATGGAGAACACACCTAGAAATCTAGATGCTCCCTCCATCGATTTTGTTTGTACACTCAAACAACTACTGATGCTTTTGCTGTTGCTATTGATCAATGGGTACTTTTGCTTTCTTTGTTCATGCATTTTTTTATTATAAAATTGATATACAGAGGGTTTACAGTTACTTAAGTCAACTAAAGTGTACAGTTCATTTTATTTTCTAAGTTTCAAATTTTGAACTTACATATTTTCTTTTGATTCCCTAGGGTAATTCTTTTTTCAAAGTGTTGGATTAGTTAATTTAATTTTGCATGATTTTTATACATGTAAATTATTCAGACACATATATTTTGCTTTTAAAATATTTATCATGTGAATATTTAAAAATTATTTTCTTATTTTTTTATGGTTGGTGAATTTAAATAAATTTATTTTCTTATACTTCTAAACATATTTTTCAGGTAATAAATACTTACTGTATTTTCAAGAAGCACATACTTTATTAAGAAAGGCTTCATTACCTGGTCACTTTTTTGTAAATATTTGTACTTGAATTTAAAAAATGTTTGAGCTGGGCATGGTGATTTATGGTTTCCATTTTCTAGCTATGGTAGGAACTGCAAATAGGGTTTGTAATTCAGGAGAGCCTGAGAAACTGAGAGCTTATTATAAAAATATCTAGAGTGAAATGATTAGACATATAGCCATCCATAGCGAGATATAGAGCACCTGGTTATTATATTCTAAATCTTGAGTTACAACACCAGTAACATCAATCTTTTGTCAAAATAAGGAAATATGTTTCAAAATGTTTATTATTTAAAACTTGTTTGCAAAGGTTCTCATGTCTTTTATTTCTTAATTTTCAATTTAATCTCTAAAATCCAAGTATATTGTGACTATTTTATTTCTACTAAACTTTTACATAGTAAGAGCAATATTATGATTTCATATATTAACTTACTTTTATTATTTGTGATAATTTCCTCTGTTTAATATGATAATATCAATATTCCAAATGTGTGTATGTAATATGTGTGTGTGTGTGTGTTTATGTGGTTTTGGTGTGTGTGTGCTTTGTGTGTACTTTGTAGTGTTTGGGAGATCACACCATTGTTTCACATATGCTAGGCCAATGTTTTAGCACTGAACTATCCTGTCTAGTTTTAATGTAAATAGTGTTTTATTACTTTTAAATTTTCATTCTTAGTATGTTTTTTGAAAATTATATATGATAAAATGTGATCCATATTCTATCCACTATAGCAATTTTTATTATTTTATTGTTATTTAGAATATTTCCACTGCCTCTCCACTTCCAAATCCATCATTTCCACCTGTGGTCCTTATCTCTAAGAATATCACTAACACAGTTGCCAGCCAGACCTATGGAAGCACTTTAGATTTCTTCTTACCCTTCTGCTCCCTCCCATTAGATATGATGAATGATCAAGATTTTCTGAGTTTCTGTCACTAATATGATTTCGATGTACTCCTTTTTATTCCCCTGACACCAGCCTGTTTCTTTACTCATCGCTGTCACCTAGTCCTAAAACAACCATTTCCAAAGTATGCTTTTTCCCTGTATTCTTTTCATATTGGTCCTCTCCATCACCAAATTACTCTCTTTCTAAGCACACAGAGTGAAGAGCTCAGACATATATTCTAGTATTATTTACTCACTACATTGACTGTTAGTCTTACATTTCTCATTTGTAAATGGATGTAATCTACCAGAAATAATGGAGAATATATTTGTTGACTTCTAGAGCAAGAAAAAAGAAAAGTGAAGAGTCCTTACATTTTCCACCTTACCTTACAAATAAGGAAAGAGTAAAATTCAGTTTGTGTTTGCTATTGATAAAGGTTTTACTTTGCTTCTTTTCTCTCTTCATTCTTTTTGCCTTGAGTGTTTACCTATTCTTTCTCTTATTTCTTTGGAAATTAATTATCATATTACTATTACAATCTCTTTACATTGTAACAGTCTATAAAATGCTTTATTTTCTATTTTATTTTTTCCCATCTTCTCTGTCTCTCAGTGCACAGTATTAGGTGGATTAAAAAGAAATGGTTCAGGAAACTTTGATTATTTTCCTCCTTCTCTTCTCTGAAGTCTTTCTGATTTTTGAAACACAATACCAATGACATACAGCTACTATGTGGTCCATCATTCTATTCTATCCCTTCTCATTCTCCTCTGTTGTACAGCTCAAGTCGTTATCACTCAGCTCTATTATGCTATAGTGTTCCTAAATTTTAACTCATTCCTAAATTAAATTTAGCTGTTTCAAGCATTATCTAAATACAGTTTTTTTCTATATATATATCTGGGGTCTTTTGTTTTCACAAGGTGCAAAATATGAGTGACTATCAAACATCTAGATATCTCTGTAGAAAATTGTTCCACCTACTCAATAAACTCATATGTAAATTCAAGGAATACAGGTCAGCGAGAAAAATTTTTTAAAATCGTATAGCTTGAGCCCTCATACTAGATTTGAATCTTATTACCATGTTTAGTAGTGAAGACAACATAGCTCTGCTATAAGAACAGACACATAGAAGAATGTAACAGATTTATCAAAAATAAATTTTTAGTTTTATGGTCAATAGATTTTGAAAAGGATGCCATTACTTTGTTGGTATAAAGTCACAAATAGTTTCATGCAGAAATAAAAATAAATTTTACCTCTTGGCTCTAAGGTCTATGTCCTTTTAAGGTAACTGCAGATATGTAAGTGGTATTATGTAAATTGTGTAATGTGCTTACAGCTGTATTGAAGAACATACTCAATATATCATTGGAAAACATTGGTTATTGAAAAGCATCTATATGAGAAAGTTTTTTAACTAATCACACTAAGTTGAAAACTACATCTTTGTCCATCAAAATGTGGAAATAAATGATTTTATTTATAAACAAACAATACTACCAAGAAAAATGAGTATACAAGAAAGAGACTGCCAGATGCCTGTGGCTCACAACTGAAATCTTAGCTTCTCAGGAGGCTGAGATCCAAAGACAGCCTAGGCAAGGAAAGCCTGTTACTCTTATCTCGAATGAACCAACAAAAAAATGGGGCGCTGTGGCTCAAGTGGTAGAGTGTTAGCCTTGAGTTGAATTACACAGGGACAATGCCCAGGTTTGATACAAGTCACACAACTGGAAAAAAGTAAGGGTTAATCAAAGTACTTTTCCTATTTTATAATTATGAGAACATTCTTTAGAAAATGAACCCTGATGTACACCAGAATTGGAGTCAGAGCTTAAGGATCAAGTGTAGCACATCCATATGCCCAGTCTCTTAGACTCTACCATTACAACCTGTGTGCTAAAGGGATCTGAAAGGTACAATGTTCAAAGGCTTAATATGCTCCCCAAGCCCTTTGTGATAAGCCGTTGACTTGTATTGTCAATGTCATTACAGTTCTGAACCTAGCATAGCACCAGTAGCTCACACCCATCACCCTAGCTCAGGATCACAGTGTGAAGGCAACTAGAGCAGGAAAGTCTACGACACACTGGCTTCTACTTCTAAAAGATCAGATGATCAAGAGCTTCCTGTGTTTCCCTTGGTGATGAGAAGTTACTTGCACTCTAAATGTTCTTAGAGTTCTCAAGCTATAGAAGAAGGAAAGAAAGATCATTGACCCACCCTGGGTTCAAATGAGGTTCTCAGGATCCAAGCCCTAGCACGGTTGGCAGGAAGGAATCCAGTATAACACTGTATTTGAAGGCAGAAAACAGTTGCAAAAGCCAGGTTGGGTGAAGACACAAAGGCCTGCAGGATTAGGAGGCACAATGTACACACTCAACAGGGAAGTGAGCTGCAAAACCACTTCATTCATTCCAGGCACAGTCAGCGATGGGGGGAAACCTGAGAAATTTGTTAGAGTTACACCAGGGTCAGGCTTTTCTCAGCCTCTTCAAACAATGACTAATAACCTTCTTCCCTCAGGTGAAGGGAGCCTCAGGCTATCTTTAAGTTACCAATAGAGAGCCAGTTTAGTGAGAGAGAGAGGGGAAGAACAGAGTAGAAAAACCCTGCTCTCTTGTCTTAGGGAATGGGTTTTTGAGTTTCCATCTGTCAGATTTGAAGGCCCTTCTTTTACCTCTGCCAGTCCATTCTCCTTCCTTCATTCTCCACAACATTAATGCAAATCCACAGTCCAAGAAGAGTCAGGGTACTTTTTCTTCTGTCTCCCAGCAGCTGAGTTAGACCCTGTCTCTGCCCTCTTGAATCTGGTGTCTGGCTGCCTGAGAAGTGGGAAAGTGATAGTCTTCCTGTGGTTGTGTGAGGGAAATGCTGGTAGCCTGGCAAACTGCAAAAGGCCTCATGACTGGGAATTGTACTAAGCTAGGAAATATGTATTCAATACAATGAGTTTATAACACAGAGACTGCTTTTATTACATTGCATGTTCCAGGGCTCCCCTCACTGATCCCAGGGTAGCCAGAGGCTTTCTCTGCATGCCAGGCCTGCTGGAAGAAGTCTCTCTCATTGTCTGGATAGGCAGGCAAAAGGCTTCACTCCTGTACAGCTGTGTAACAGATAACTTTATCTGGGCCAATTAGTGAGGAGGAGTGTGGGCGAGCTCTGAAGGTCAGGAGAAAAAGGCCTGTCTTACCCCAAGCTCTCTCTCTTCCCAGTGCAATGTTTTGACAGGAAGCCTTCATTTGTGCCACCTACCATGGCAAGCCATGTTCTGTGCTCTTATCCTGCCTTTATGAGACTATATTCCGGTGTTAAATGCTCAATATTATTCAGGAGTCCTTCTGGGAGACAACTAGGGCACTGAACCTAATCAAATGTTTCAATCACAGCGATAATGGGCCTATGAAAGCTCTCATAGGTTTCCAGAAGCTTGGGAAATCCAAGCACATGTTGGATATCACAAAGTTTCCTTTCATCTAGGGCTGGTGAAGCTCGTCAGGTTTTGAAACCTTTGACCTCTCCTATTTGGGCCCTGGGTGGCTAATTTTTGTGGTTGAACACAGGACCTGCGTGATGACCATGAGCTCAGAACAGAAGTCTAATTCTTTCCCATTTTGTGTCACAGCTTCACTTCTGCTTTCTCTGTGTGTGTGTGTGCATGTGTGTGTGTGTGTGTGTGTGTGTGTGTGTGTGTGTGTGTGCACGCGCGCACGTACACGAGTACTGGAGCTTGAACTGAGGACATGAGTACTGTACCTAGTTTCTCTTGTACAAGGATTGCCCTCTACTGCTTGAACCACAAAGGCACTTCAGGCTTTTTCCTAGTGATGTGGTAGTGAGAAATCAAGCCCAGGGTTTTGTATATGGAAAGCACTCTACCACTAAGGCATATTCTCAGCTCTCTACTTCAGGTTTGTTAGTTTCTTTCTTTTTTGTTGTTGTCGGTTGTAGGAGTTGAAGTCTAGGCCTGGCTGATGTCCCTGAGCAATTCAGCTCAAATCTTATGGTCTACCACTTGAGCCACACCACCACTTCTGGTTTCCTGGTGGTTCATTGGAGCTAAGTGTTTCAAGGACTTTCCTGCCCAGGCTAGTTTTGAACCATGGTCTTCAGATCTCATCTTCCTGAGTAGCTAGGATGACCGGCATGAGCCACAAGCACCCAGCTTCCACTTCAGGTTTCTTAGTGGTGAATTGGAGATAATAGTCTCATGGGACATTTTGTCTGGGATATTTTGGAACCCAGATCCTCAGATCTCAGCTTCCTGAGAAGGCAGGATGGCAGACCTCGGCTATAGAACCCTAGGCCCTGGCACACTGCTGCAAGGGGGTCCTTGGCTCCACATGGTGGAGTGCTAGCCATGAGCCCAAGAAGTAAGGGTCAGTGCTAGGCTCTGAGTTCAAGGTTCATGACAGAGAAAAAAACCAAACAATTGTCTTCAGTAGGCAACTCATGAGTCTTCAGTAATACATAATTTTGTCCCTGCCATGTGGACATATCTGAACCTCAATATTCTTGTCTGCATAATCATCTCAGTTGTGGAGCTCTTACAAGAATAAGATGAAAGAATGCAGCCTTTGAAGGACAAAACAAATATCACTCTT
The DNA here is from genome assembly GCF_019054845.1 of Dipodomys spectabilis. Classification (NCBI taxonomy): domain Eukaryota; kingdom Metazoa; phylum Chordata; class Mammalia; order Rodentia; family Heteromyidae; genus Dipodomys; species Dipodomys spectabilis. The sequence goes on along the minus strand of NW_024870882.1, from coordinate 5,276,974 downwards.
TACAGGACTCAGTACAAGGCATCCTGTGAAAGTCTTAGCACCCAGCACCCAATGGAGGACTCAGCACACTGCACCCTGTGAAGGACTCAGCACATAGCATTCTGTACAGGACTCAGCACACAGCACCCCATGAAGTACTCAGCACCTTAGGAAGGACTCATCACATAGTTATATCCCACAAGCTGTCATTAGTATTATGGTGCTTTCATCAGTATCACCATTCTTTCAGAAACACATCACAAACTGCACAAAGTTAACATCTAATGATTCAGAGGAATGTTTTTTGGAGGGGAGTAGTCAGCCACAGGGATTGCACTAAAATGTTGGGGGTACTGTCCTAAGATCTTTTGCTCGAGGCTAGAGCTCTACCACTTTGACCCACATCTCAGACTTTCACATATATTCTGCTAGGACTGGGTTTTAAAACCATCAGTGTCAGATTTCAGCCCCTGAGTATCTTAGATGACAGGGTTGAGCAAGCCAGCAGCATCTGGTTCCGTGGAGCTGGGTTGCAGTGATATACCTCTGGCTAAGTCAGGTTAGATGGCAGCTGTCAGCACCAGACTCCCAGCTTGCTCTGTGATGAGGTATTTGAAGTCCTATCCTGGGTCTTGAGTAAGGGTCTAGACACAGTCCCTAAGGTTTTATGCTCAAAGCTAGTGCCCGACTTCTTGAGCGACAGCACGACTTCCTGATTTTTATGTGCATCTGGTAGTGAGGAATCGAATACAGGGTTTGGATGTACTAGCCATCACTATACCATTGAGCCCTATTAGTGACAAGTGTATAAACAGATAAAGGTGTAGATTGGCATATATATATATATATATATATATATATAACAAGAGAAACATATCTGTATATTATGAAATTACATATATTACTACCAATTATTGACAATCAAATTATTCCTTCCATTTTTAAGTATCATGGTTGAATACATAATAAAGTATTAATTGAACATTAGTAAATGTAGTGTAATTGTTGTGTATAATTTTATATTATACTCATACACTAACTACTAATTTAATTGTTACTTTTGTAACATTTGTATGGATGCATATTGCAATGCATTTCTTAAAATCTCCCACCAATCCTTAGTGGCAGTCCCGGGACTCAACCTCCAGGCCTAATTTGAAGTTTCAGCTATGGCTTCCCTAATAGCCAGCCAAACATCAGCATGAAAGGTCATGTGCACTTTTCGGCCTTGTTATTTAGACCCAGGATGGTCACAATGCAAGGGGAAAAAATGTAAAACCACCTTCCTGAAGTTCTCCGTTTTAACCTTCTCCTTTTTATTTTTATTTTTGCCAACCCCGAGATTTGAACTTGGGTCTTAATAATACAGGGCCAACTGTGGTAGAGATGCCAAGACCTGAGTTCAAGCCCCATGCTTGGCCAAAAAAATAAATTAAAAATAAATTAAAAGCCCTGGCTTGGAATTTGCAACATTTTTCTGGCAGGCCTGGTATTTGAAATCAGGGTTTGGGTAACTCTGTGGCACTGTGGGTGAAGAGGAAGCTCATTGTCCTTGAAGACAAGAAATTCAGACCAGTTCCCAGGGCCTGAATTGAAGTGCCAGCACTGGAAAAGTGAGTATAGCGTTTATTAGCCTTATTTATTTAGTATTATTACACATACAACATTTCATTTATTACATCCTATCACACAGGATATATTTGCATATGGACTATACATCATACTGAGACCCAGGGCTTTTTTTCAGGAAAAAAAAAGTTTCAAAAGTGGCTCCTTACTCCATGAATGAGATTGAGATGAGAGGTCATGGGTCAAACTCAGCTCAGGGGAGGAAAGTTAGTGAGACTCTTCATGACAATGAACTACCAAAAACCAGAAATGGAGCTGTGGGTCAAGTGATAGAGTGCCCGCCATGAGGGAAAAAGTTAAGAGATCAGAGACCAGACCCTGAGTTCAAGCTCTGGTACTGGCACAGAAAAAATAAGGAAAACCTTTCAGGAGTACCCACTCCAATGTGGAGAAAGGCCATTATCAGCTGGGCACCAGTGGTTCATACCTGGCAGCCTAACTACTAAAGGCTGAGACCTGAAAATCAATCAGGATTCAAAGCTGGTCTGGGCAGACTCTTATCTCCAATGAATCACCAAAAAGCTGGGAAGCAGTGCTTCTGTAGTTCAAGTGGCAAACAAGCTAAAAGATAGCATCTAGGCTTTGAGTTCAAGTCCCGGTAAACACATAAATACATACACACACTCACACACTCTAACATCCTTAGTATGTGCCAGTGGCTCATACCAGCAATCCTAGCTACTCGAGGCTGAGATCTTACAATGGCAGCTTGAAGCCAGCCCAGACAGGAAAGTCCATGAAACACTTATTTCCACTAAACTATTAAAAAAGATGAAAGTTGAGCTGTGGTTCAAGTGGTAGAATGTTAGCTTGGAGCAAAGGAAGCTCAGGGACAGTGCCTAGGCCCTGAGCTCCAGCTCTAATATTTTTTTTTAGACACCCTTTGCCAGCCCCACAGCCGATAAATCCAGACTTTGGTCATACTAAATCTCACTTCCACTCCTGCCATTTCCACAGCACTGCCACAAGTGGCCGGTGTGTGGCCAACACTGGGTGAACATACACAAGGGGGACATAGCCAGGTCAAGCTAATGCCCCAGAACTTTGAGGTATTGGCCATACCAGTCTCTCTTCCCCCAGTTCCCAGGCCCTGGAATCTAAAATCTGTGCCTCTGTATTCTGGGCATCTGGAATTGTCTAGAAGGACCAGAGAGTCCCAGCCAGGGCTGGAAGACAGACTTTCCTGTGATAAAGTTTGTTTACATTTCCTAGACACTGACCAATACTTCCAAGCCATCTTGGCCTCACCTTCCATGTAGTCCTGGATCCCCTTGCTTGGGTGGTCTTCAGTCAGCTTTCACGCTCGAGTTGGCCAGAACCACAAGCAACCCCCCATTCCCTACTCCACTGCCAGCCTGTTTAGAGGGATGTGCAGAGGACCAGCTGAGGAAAAGGACAGGACATCCTGTGACTGAAGCCCTCCTTCTGAGGCAGAGGAAACCAGCTAGCACTGTTGTCCCAGAATCCCCTGGGGCCGGCCAAATATTTGGACAGCCAGACTTGTGCCCCAGAGAAAAGCTGGAACACAGGCTTCTGGCCATTTCGCACTCATTGTAGACCCAGATAGGGGGCTAAAGTCAAGGTCAACGTGGAGGAGGGGCACCATCTCAGGTCAGGAAGAGGCAGACAGGCACCCAGGAAGGGGACAGAGAAAGACAAGGGAAAATTACTCACACACACACATACACACACACACACACACACACACACACACACACACACACACATATGGACATTCCAAGGCCTCAGCAGTTCCTGAGAACAGAACCATGAACTCTGTCCATTAGGATCACATCCGACCCATGAGAAGATGGCACTATCATACACACACCAACTGTAAACACAACATTGAGCCTCTCACATACTTGTAATGTCTCATAACCCAGCATGTAATTTCCTACCGTATACATTGGTATGTGGAAAACTCAGCTACCTCTTTGTTTATTGTTGATCATGGGGTTTGAACTCTGGGCCAGGGTGCTCTCACTCAGCTCTTCAGCTGAAGATGTGCACTCTACCACTTGAGCCACAGTACCACTTCCTGTTTTCTGATGGTTCATTGGCTATCAATTATCACAGACTTTCCTGCCCAAGCTGGCTTTGAACCGTGGTCTTTTCAACTCAACTTTATGAGTATCTAGGACGACAGTTGTCAGCCACCAGCAGCACCAGGCTTCAACCACCTTCATATACCCAGAGGAAACTCAATTCGTCAGGCCACATACTTCTTGCAACACTTGACTTCAGTCTTTGATATCCAGCATCCAAATCTATCCTTCAATGGAGAGAATACAGACACATCAATCCCACCCCTGAACCATTAGCCCACTCTGCCTGCCACGGTTCTCCTCTTCTTGAGTTCTTCATAAGGCACCGCCCATTCTAATGTGGTTTCAAACTAGGACAAACTTGGGGAGTTCTTAGAAATGTCTGTACAATGAGGCCAGCACCTAGTCTCTCAAACACAGCACCCCTACACACACCTCCACATCTTTATAGGCAAAGATGTTTTTCTTTCTTTTCTTTCGGTTGTGAGGCTTGAACTCTGGGCCTGGGTGCTGTCCCTGTGCTCTTCATCTCAATGCGAGCACCCTACTACTTGAGCCACAGCACCACCTCCGTTTTTCTGTTGGTTTGTTGGAGATAAGAGTCTCAGGGTCTTTCCTGTACAGGCTGGCTTTGAACTGTAATCCTCAGATCTCAGCTCTTGAGTACCTAGGAATAACAGCCATGATTATCCAAAGATATTTTTCCAAGGTTTTGAATCCTATCCCCTCGGAAAACCAAGATCTGAGGACTGCACAGATGGATGCTGCCCTTGGCAGCAAAGTCCATGAGAACTCTTTATTTCCAATTAAACACCCAAAAAAAATCTGGAAGTGGAGCTCTGGCTCAAATGGTAGAGTGATATCTTATAGCATAAAATACAAGACCACACCCTAATTTCAAGCTTTGTCTAACATAGACCCACCCAAGAAAAGGAAGCAGGTTGGCACACGGAAGCTCAAAGCTCACACATAATACTCAAGCCTCCAAGAACAGACCCCATCCTGATCTGATTCACTAGATTCTATGTCCTACATCATGGCAGTCTTAGGTGGGACTGACAATGCACCAAGTTAGGACGTTCAAGTACAGTCTCATACTGAGGATCCTCTGACATTATCAAAGACTCAGGATCTCTCACAGTCCTGCCTAACCACTGGGCAGTGAGGTGAGGTCTAGTTATCCAACCACATGATATGGGAACCAAAGGGTTTCTTGGTCAAGGGACGGAGACTGGGGGTGGGGGAGGCTCTAGGTCCCTCTCTCTTGGGAAGATAAAAAGGGCTGATCTATCCCAGGAATGTTCCTGTGTTGTGAGTATTATTAAAGAAGCAACCCTGCTCAGAGCCCAGTGCTCTGGAACCAGTCCTGGAACCTTCATTGTCTATGACCCCCCAGACCCTGGCACACACTATAATAGTTTGTTAGATAAATAAATGAGCATCTGTCTATGACAATACTACAGAAAAGTCCCATCTGATTCAGGTAAGTATCCTCTGTGGGGGAGGGGAGACGAAGCCTCATATAGCTCTCCCACAGTTCTCCCTCCTCCCTCTTCATGCCCTCCTGGTGACCTTGCACTTAACTGTTTTGACTCCGAGGATATGAGCCACAATATACTCGCTAGATTCTGGGCCTTCTGGGATGCCTATCTTCTCAAAGATCTCTGCCTAGCGGCTGATCAGTTCTGTGGTACTCAATTCCCCACTCAGGTGTGAACGAGGTTGTCATGAGCTGAACGTCTAGCTCAAGAGGCCTCCTCTCCTCCCCCTGGGACCAGCCAGGATGGTCTACCACATCCAGCCCCCAAGTTTCATGCTGCAGATAAAAGATCCTTGAGGCAGCCTGGGGCCTCTGAATCTCCCAGCGTCCAGTGTAGGTGCTGGGTATTGTCTCTACTCACAGCTGGCAGGCTGGGGATGGTGAGGTCACAATCTCTGCTCCCCACAATGCCTTCCACTGTGGTGGTCACCCTAAAGAGAGCAGGAAGAGATTCAGCAGCTGATGGAGAAAGGCAGTCAAGGCACAACGTTCAAAGCAGGACACAATATGGCTTGTGAACTCTGCCTGTGCAGCTTTGAATGTTATTGTTTGGTGGCTGAAATGGTCCATCTAATTTGACCCATAATCCCAGGCGTTAGTGGAAATTGCCAGCTTAAACAAGAACAACAACAAAAACCCTGGAAAATGTGGCATTTAATTTATCCCAATCAAACTTAAAAGTTTCCAAAGTCAATGGTCCCCTCTCCCTTCCAGACAGCCTACAGCAGGTTACAGAAACTGGCATTCAGTGAGCCCTAGCTAACTGACATGTCCTGATACTGAGTGGGCTCCAGCAGGGGTAATGGACTTGCCTACCACTACCAAGGTGGAAATGGCTCAAGCAGGACATAGATTGGAGTCTGCAGGACTCCAGGGAGGATTGACCACTGGTGCACTGCCGTGGAAGGGAATACACGCCACCAATAGGGGCATGGAGCCCTGTGCCCAGATGCCCACAGAGATCATGAATGCCCTAGGTAAGGTTCCCCTCTCATCCTCCGTCATGGTGAACCATCTGCCATGTCACACTTTATGCAAGCCCCCAAAACCTCATAGCTTCAAAGACCCTGCCCTGCCTTCTCTCCCATCTCATTACCTAATTATGTTTGGCAGACACATTCTCAACCCTTGAGTTAGCTCCAACTATACACACGAGAGCACAGTGTCTGGCTGGAAAATTGTGGCTGTGGTCACACTCGCCTCACCAAACTTCTGGCTGGGGATAGAAAGACAGGTGTCCACTCTAGTCCAGGGTTCACACAGGTCTGCTAGGGGAGGCACATGCAGGCCCAGCATCTACTGTGGGCTATAGGAAAGGGGGAAGAGAGAGGTGGAAAGGGGAGGAAAGGAATATCTACTGAAATTTTCCATAAAGGAGCCATGAAACTGTGAAGGAGAAAACAAAGATTGTGGCTGGGCTCATACTTGGTATTGATGAAAGAAAGAACAAAAACAAATACACACACAGAGAGAGATAAAATGCTTTTGCTGTTTTTAGACATGATGATGTAAATATAGTTTCATTGATCTCATCTCCCTGCTCTCCTAACACACACACACACACACACACACACACACACACACACACACACACACACACACAAATCCAGAACAGTGACAGAAGACTCTTCCATACAGCACCTGCAATTTGCCAAATGATCACTCACCTGAGTACAGTCAGGCTGTACAAGGAGAAAGATGATCTCTCTCTCTCTCTCTCTCTTTCTCTCTCTCTCTCTCTTTCATGGTCTCTCTCTCTCTCTTTCAATCTCTCTCTCTCTCTTTCATGGTCTCTCTCTCTCTCGGTCTCTCTCTCTTTCTCTCTCTCTCTCTCTCTCTCTCACACACACACACTCACACAGACTCAGAATAGTGCCTCTCTTAAGTTTGTTGTTTCCTCATGGGGGACAATGTACAAGCTGGAGCATGCAGGTTCCGATTCCCCATTCCCTTGTTAGAACCAAGGGCTCCCACCCAAGGGGAGCACCACTCTAATGACACAGCACCACCTCACCTCACACCTTCTCCAGGGCCAGACCCTTCCCCTTGGGAACAACCGGCCTTAACTCCTCTTTCACCAAAACCCTAGGCCAGGATGTGCGGTGAAGAATCCTCAGAGAAGTGGTCCTCAGAGGCAGGATTGAAAACAAGCAGGGGGTCATGGGGCCCCCAGGGGGTGTCTGACCTGGAGTGGGGCGGTGTTGAGGAAATAGATGGGGTCTTAAAGGCTACATACATGGAAGTACTCCCTACTTCCAGCTTAGGTACTTCTGGGCGACTGTGTGGATTATTGGGGAGGACAAGGAGACCAGATGGACTGGGAACACCAACAGATGCTTGCAGAGCTGGGAAATGTGATAACCCTATGATTACTGTTGACAGCTAGGGTGGGGGGGTCATGCTGGGTATATGTGCAATGGAGGAGTGTGTTCCTCCCAGATATTCACCTTCTATCTGACCCCCAGTGACCTCACCTCCCTAGTGGGCTTTTCTGGGTCCCTCCTCACCTGAAAGGGAGACTGAGAACAGAGGTCAAGGACTCACACAGCAAGGGGGTCCTGTCTTCTGCATCCAACACCCCCACCCCAGAAAAAAGGAAAAGACCCAAGAAGGCAGGTGTGGAGCTGCTGCAACCCACCTCTGACTAAAACCACCAGGCTCCCACCAGGGAGAGGAAGGGTGCAGATGTGGGGCTGTGGGTCTCCCACTGCTCCAGGCCAGGGGCTTGGTGGTGTCCCTTTCTCACCCAAACCTGCATCTCCCCATTTCCTGGCACACTGACCACTAGGAATGGGGTTGGAATCCCTGGGTCCATCAACCCCCACCCTTGGGGCACATTTTTGGCAGAGCCAGGGCTGGCCTTCCTGGCACTGAGGAGGCATGGTGGGGATTCCAGCGGGGAGGCTGGAGTAGTGGGTCTGGTTCCACAGTGAGGAGGGGGGTGTTCGGGTAGGACACAAGGTTCGAGCTCGTGGGGCGGCCATCCACATGTGCTACTGGGAGAAGCTGTAGGCTGTGGTACTGGGTGCAGCGGACAACAATGGCAGCATCATGGTGGATGCTCGGGCCCAGAGCAAAGGAATGGGGCCCGGGACTTGGTCAGGGTCGCAAGCCAGCCTGGGGCACACCATTGCTAGATGACTCCAAGAGGCACCATGTGTCTGAGCCAGCAGTGACATATTTGAAATGCGATGCCGTAGGGAGGGCAGGAGAGGGGACTGGGGCAGTGGCAGGCAGGTTGTGGGGCTGAGTGTCCCCCAGCCCCAGCTGAGCTCCCAACACAGGGACCTCAGGCTCAGGGTCTATGTGGCTTCTGAGACTCCCTGGGGCTGTGCAAGGGATGTGCCTGCTGTGCTGGCTTTGTGTGCTCTGTGCTCTTTGCCCAGACCCATGTTCCTACAGCAGCAGAGGCCAGCCATTGACGCTGCCTGGCCTGGTGCATGTGTCTGCCCTTCTCTCTCTGCCCCCAATTCTCTGCCGTATTGCCCCGCCCCCACTGCACAAGTGTTCCAGCCTGCCCCTGGCTACAGCAGATATGTGCCCCCTCTGCCATGCCCTGTCCTCCCCTTGGTCACGCCCCCTACCCCCTCGGCCAAGCCCTCTATCCCTGGCCTTGTGCTGCAATTTCTCTGCCCTAAGGCTACCAGGCCATGGAAAAAGCAGCCTCATCTCAGCTCAGGGCTTACCCCCAACCCCAGCAGCTGCCTGGGGGGATCAAATTTCCCCTCAGCCCAACCACTGGGAGAGACTCTTCTCCATCCACCCCACACACCAAGCAAGTGCATGGTGACCCTCTGTGTTTGTGTTTGTGTGTGTGTGTGTGTGTGTGTGTGTCTGATTGTCAGGGATAACTCCCTCTCAAGGACTCAGATCATAGCACCCTTTGGGATGTCAGCACACAGCGCACTTTAAAAAATATAGCACAAAGAACCCTATGTAATGGACTCAGCATGACGCACCTTTTGAAAGACTCAGCACATAGCAACCTCTGGGATCCTCATGGTAATCTAAAGACCAGTAAAATTAGACATGCCATTTTGACATGAATAAAAAATATCATACTAATATGACATCATATGTCATAGTGACATTGTACATATATTGTGAATGCCTATTCTGTGATTTCATTCTATTTCAAGCAAGCAATATTGGTGGGTATCAGAAATCCATTGTGACCTCAAAACCATTGTAAGAAAAATCCCTTTCTGATATCACAGTGCCATTGTGATAACATTAACCTGTTGTGACATCACAAACATCTCCTGTCCATTGTGACCTCATCACCAATGTGACATCACAAAGCCATTGTGATATCACATTGCTGTTTTGACATTACAATCTCCTTGAGATCTCCCAAACCCATTATGACATCTTTAGCACCTTTGAAAAACCACATGGCCTTTGTGACACCACAGTCCCTTTGTGTATCCATATCCTCATTGTGAAATGTCAATTGAGATTAGATATGCCATTACAATATCACAAAGCATTTACAATATAATCATCGGTGTGACATCACATTGTCTTTATAACAACATCGTCTCATTGTGACATCACAATTCTGTAATGACATCATACCACTATGACATCACATTTTCATTGTGACATCATATATACATTATCAGTGCCTATTATGTGATCTCATTATATTTCAAATGTGGCATGTGGGTTCATATAAAAACCACATTTTGACTTCATAACCATTGTGACATCACAATCCCTTTGTGACATAACATTGCCATCGTGATATCTCTAAACAACTGTGAAAAATCAAACATGTCCTGTCCTCATAAGTTTTGTGACATGTTGCCACTGTGTTATGTTAGGCCCATGAGAGCTCACTATTTTTGACATCATATTGTTTCAGATATGACATGAAATATTAGAAATATACTGTGACATCATGAGTATTGTGACATCACACTGCTGGATGTAATGACCATTGTGTCACATTGTCACATCACAAATGTGTTCGGACTTCATCACTTTTGTGCCAACACATGCCTCTGGAATCCTCACAATCCCATTCTAAACTTATATACTCACTGTGAGTTAGGGATAATTGAGGTCTGGAATGACATTGTCACATCACAAACTACTGCGACATCACAAAACTATTTTGAAATCATCACTATTATGGCATCACCAACTAATTGTGACAAAACAACATTCTTACAACATCATAATTTGACATCATATTGCAATTGTTATTACAAACCTATTATGACCTCATCACATCTTAGAACATTCATGGCCTTTGGGACATCAAGTTCCTTCTTTGAACTTGTATCATTGTGAACTTGTAGCAATTGAAATTTGAAATAAGATGTGATATTACAAACTAGTTTGACATCACTTACCCACTTTTATATCATTAACACTTTTGACAACAGAAACCTCACTTTAAACTAATGGCAATTAAGATCTGACATGCCATTGTGACATCACAAACCTTTTGTGACATCATCACCAGTGTGACATCACATTGTAGTTATGACAAGCTATAGTGACATCATAACATTATGACATCGTATTGCCATTTTGCTGTCATAGACACATTGTGAATGTATATCCTGTGATTTCATTCTATTTCAAATGTAGCATATCAGTTGATATCAGAAACACATTGTGATCATAACCATTGTAATATTATGAACCCTGTGTGATGTCTTAACCAGTGTGAAATCACACTGTTGTTATGATATCTTTAGCTAATGGTGACATCACAAAATGACAATGACATTATAGCATTTTCCCTTGTGTCACTGTGACATCATAGTCATATTATGAATGCCTAATCTGTGATTTCATAGTATTTGAAATGTGGCATGTGGGTTGATCTCAATTGTCATTAACTACCATAAGTATATGATTTTGGGAAGGGATTCTGATGTCACCAAAGTATATATAGTCAAAGAGTTAAAGAACTAACAGGTCTGAGATGTCACAAAGTGACACCATGGTTATGATGTCCAGTAGTGTGATATCATGATATTACACTGGATTTTAGATATCTGATATCATATCTGAAATATGAGATCGAACAGAGATTTTCAACTCACAAAGGGCCTAAAATATCACAATGGCATATCACAAAAGTTATGAGGACAGGAGAGGTATTTGATGTCACAGTAGGTTAGTGATATAACAAAGGCAATGTGATGTGACAAAGAGATTTTGATGTGACAAAGGTTATGAGTTCACAATGGTTTCCTGATATCAACCCACATGGCACATTTGTAATAGAAATAAATCAAAGAACAGGCATTCACAATGGGTCTATGACATCAAAGTGACAATGTGTTGTCAAGGCAGCAATGTTTGATAGGATATGTACTCATTACCTTATTCATGTAACTGTAATCCCTCTGTACACTGTACTTACAATAAAAAATGCACAGAAGAAAAAATTGGTATGGTGTCATTGGGGTTTGGTGTTGTCACACTGAGATGATAGTGTCATGATGATGTGATTTCACAGTCATAATTATTGCACAAAGTATTTGTGATGATACAATGCTATGTGTGATCACAATTTTCATTAGTTCACTATGAGAATATGGGTACACAAAGGGTCTGTAATGCCACAGAGGTCGTGTGTTTTGTAAAGGTGTTAAGAGTTCACAATTGCTTTATGATGTCACAATGTGATTGTGAAGGCACAACAACAACGGGATGTCACAATGGGTTTGTGATGTCACAGTGGTGATGAGGTCACAATGAGTTTGTGATGTCACATGAGTTTTCAATATTACAATGACAGGTCCAATTTCAATTTCTACTAATTCACAATGAGGATACAATTTCAAAGAAAGAATCTTAAGCTCCAAACAATATGTTTTTAGTCATAACTTGTGTGATATGCTGACAGTATTATATTTTAGGCCTTTAGCAATCTTATATTCTGTTTTCAAACTCATAATAATTCAGGCATGACATATCATATCAGAAATTGACTCTGACATTATGAACATTGTGACATCACATTGATAGACATCAAGACCATGGTGTCACATTGTGAACTCATAAATCTGTTAGGACTTCATCACATTTGTGCCAACACATGACTTTGGAGACAACACAGTCCCTTTGCGAACTCATATCTTCATTGTGAATTAATAACATTTGAGAACTGGCATACCATTGTGACATTTCCAACCAATTGTGACAGCACAAACCTATTGTAGTAAAAACACATTGTGATCTAATAGCCATGGTGGTAACACAATCCCTTTGCGACCCCACATTTCCATAGTGATATCACTAACCTACTGTGAAATTCCAATCCTTTCATACTCAATCCAGGTATGAAATGTGATACCCGAATCCAGTGTGACATCTAGATCATGGTGACATCACACTGATAGATGTTATGAGCATTTTGTCACTTTCTGACAACACACACCTGTTAAGAGTGCATCACTTTTGAGACAACACATGCCTTTAGAGACATCACAGTTCCTTTGTGAGCTAATATACTCATTGTGAGTTGACAATTGAGATCACATGTGTCATTTTGATATCACCAACCCATTGTGACATCACACACCTCTTGTAAACTCATCACCAGTGTGGCATCACCAATTGTGATATCAAAAGATTATCAAGTCATCATATTGAAACATCACATTGCCATCGTGATATCACTGTGCCATTGTGTTTTCAAAAACTTGCTATGTCTTCATAGAGTTTTAGAAAATTCCTGGCCTTTTATACTTCAGTCTTCTGTGAACTCATCTCCTCATTGTGAAATAGTAGCAACTGAAATTGGACATGTGATTATGAGATGTGACTTCACAAAACTATTTGATTTCACCACCAATGTGACATCACAAACCTATTGTGAGCTTTCATAGCCATTTGACATCACTATCACATTGTGACATCCCAAATCTATTAGGATCTCTTAGCACCTTTGAAAAAACATATGGCCTTTGTGACATCACAGTCCTTTTGTGTAACTATACCTTCATTATGAATTGACAATTGATATCAGACATGCCATTGTAACATCAAGAAACCTTTATGACATCACCAGTGTGACAACATTCTCATTAGGCCAACATCAACTACTTTTGACATCACAAAACTACAACAAGATAGCATTATGAGATCACATTGTCATTGTGATGTTATAGACAGATTGTGAATGCCTGTTTCTAATTTTTTTTTTGGTTGTGGGGCTTGAACTCTGGGTTTGGGTGCTGTCCCTGCTTTTCAGATCTAGGCAAACACTCTATCGCTTGAACCACAGCACCACTTCTGGTTTTCTACTGGTTTTTATTGGGGATAAGAGTCTTATAGACTTTCCTGTCTGAGGTGGGTTTGAACTGTGATCCTGAGATCTCAGCCTCCTGAGTAGCTAGGATTACAGGTGTGAGCCACCGGTGCCCAGCTTTTTCATTCTAATTCAAATTTGACATGTGTGTTATAAAAGAAACATAATGTGACCTCATAATCATTGTAAAATCATAAATCAGCAGTGACATCAAATTGTCATTATGACACCATCAGCTCATTATGACATCACCAAACAACAATGCCATCACAGCATTATAAATCACAGTGTCATTGTTACTTATGGATATAACAGCATGAAGGCCGATCTGTGAATTCATTCTATTTCAGAAATCCATTTTGACCATATAATAATTGTGATATCACAATCCTCTGTGACACTACATTACTATTGTGATATCATTAACCTGCTGTGCCATCACAAATCAATCCTGTCCTTATAAGTTTTGTAACATGCTGCCATTGTCACATATTAGGCCCTTTTTGAGCACATAATCTGTTTTAAATATCATATTTCTGGTATGACATGTGATGTCAGAAATCCCCTTGACATCATACTGCCTGATGTTAGGACCATTGTGTCACATTGTGACATCACAAACCTGTTAGAATGGCATCATGTTTGTGATAACACATGCCTTTGGAGACAGTACAGTCCCTTTTTGAACTCATATATTCATTGCCAATTAACGAAAATTGAGATCTGCCATGCCACTCTGACATCAGGAACCCATTGTGACACCACAAACTTATTGTGACTGAAGTGATCCCCGTGACTCGGGATCCCCCGAAGAGACCACCAGAGACTGTGACCAATGCAATCAGCAAAGAGTCATTTATTGGCAAGCCCAGGATTGGTTCTCCGTGCACTCGGTAACCGGTGATGCTAAGAGGCCCCGAGGCTTGGGTTGCAAAATTTTTATATACTTCTTGAGGTAGGGCAGAGACTTAACACACATAATAACATTTTGTAACAAAACATCACACATGGCGGAAAAATCATAACATTACTTTAGCATATGATTGGCGTATTACAGAGCAGGAAAGTATAAGGGACAGGGGATTGGGTGGTTTAAAAGCCGATGTGCTTTAAACTGATGGTGGGATATACTATGTAAACTCCAGTGCTACTTGCTAACCTGCAGGTGCTCGTGACTAAGAGTGATCTCCAGAGCCCAGAAGGGGCTTTCTGGCATTTCAGATATGCTGATAAGGCACCCTCTGTGCTGATAAGGCACCAGCTGTGATGATAAGACACCAACTGTGCTGATAAGGCACCACCTGTGGTTTAAAGGCAACAACTGTTCTGATAAGGCATCTGTGCTGTTAGGCACCATCTGTGCTGATATCCTGTGTTTGTGTAACAGACCAGAACCATCTGTGGTTCAGAGAATTGCTCCATCAAGCCCTTTTTATCTGCAGTGAGTCGAGGTTCAAGCAACACGAAATTACTTATTTAGCAAAAAGCAAATTACAGAAGCAAAACAAGCAGTTAGTAACTATAATATTAACCTGATCAGTATTGTCCAGTCTTTCATGACCTCATCATGCGAATGGCATCAACAACTAATTGTGGCATTATTTTGACATGATATTGTGTATTGCCGTTGTGATATCACTATTCCATTGTGTTTTCACAAACCTATTATGGCCACATCACATCTTAGAAAATTCATGGTCTTTGAGACTTCAAGCTCTTTCTGTGAACTCGTGTACTTATGACCTCTAAGGCAAGGAGAAAAATGATCGAGTCACATTTAATAAAATGAACTAGTTTACACTAGAAAGGGGACTGGGATTACCTTATCCTGGACTGGATACCCAGGTCCAAGAGCAGCCTTGACTACCAAACCTCAGACCTCCAATGGGCAGTCAGACCCTTTCTTAATTGGTCTGCAAACCAACAGCCAAAAAACTATCATCTCCAAAGTGCCAAACCTCAATGGGCAAGGCTTTTTACTTTTCCATTCTTCCCTCCTTCGCTGCAGACCTGTCCTTCCTTTCTAGTCTTTCCCTTTTTCCCTTCCACCACTTCCTTCTTCTCTTCAGGCCTTTCCACTCTCCACAGGCCTGCCCTACTCTGCCCCAGTGACCACTTTCCAACTTTCTGCTCTCCCTCAACTTCCTCTCTTCTCGGGTTTTTCCCTTCCTGCTATCTCACCACTTACTTCCATCCTGGTAGCTCCCATTTTTATCTCCCCTTCCAGTGCTCTGAAAATGCAACCTATATATAGGTTTTATCCCTCCTCACTCCAACGGGTCTTCTGTCTAACCATCACTTCCCAAGCCCAATGCTCAATCACTTCTTGATAGCTCACTATGTGAAGCTTGACACCTCCACATTTGGTGGCATTCCCCACACTCTCTGGTGGGCCAGGTCAAGAATTTACTATGGTTATCTGTTCCCACAGATAATTCTGGCTCCACTGGTTATTATATTATCCTCATTGTGAATTAGAAGCAATTGAAATTGTATATGTCATTGTTATACTACAAACTTGATGAGACATCAATAACCCATTGTGACCTCATCACTGCGGTGATATCACAAACTCATTGTGATATTACATTGCAATTGTGCCACTATGATCACATTGTGACATCCCAATCCTATTATGACCTCAGAAGTTTTAAAAGAAAGCATGGCTTTTGTGACATCACCGGCCCTTTGTGTACCCATATCCTCATATTGAGCTAATGACAATTGAGATCAGACATGCCATTTTAACATCGCAAAACCTTTGTGACATCATCACCATTGTAACTTCACATTGTCATTATAACAACATCAACCCATCATGACATTATAAAACAGCAATGACATCATAGCATTATGACATCAAATGGTCATTGTGATATCACAGATACATTGGAATGCCGATTCTGTGATTTCATTCTATTTCAAATGTGGCAGGTGGGTTGATATCAGAAAGACATTGTTACAACATAACCATTATGATATCACAATACCTTGATGACACCATATTGCCATTATGATATCACTAACACCCTGTGATATCACAAAACTGTCCTATCCTCATAAATGTTTTGACATGCTGCCAGTGTGATCTCTGGCCTCTCTGAGCTCATAAATTTTTTAACTCATAATACTTCAGGTATGACATGTGATACCAGAAATGCACTGTGACATCATGACCACTGTGACATCACACTGCCAGATGTCATGACCACTGAGTCACATTGTGACATCACAAACCTGTTAAGACTCATTACAGTTGTGCCAAGTGTAATGTTATCACCACTGCGACATCACAAACCCATTGTGAAATCAGATTGCCACAGTGATATTAAGATCACCTTGTGACATCCCAAACCGGTTGTGACTTCTTAGCACCTTTGAAAAAGCACATGGTGTTTGTGACATCACAGTCCTTTGGGTAACCATATCCTCATTGTGAACAAAAGACAACTGACATCAGACACGCCATTTTATCATTACAAATGCTTTGTGACATCATCTCCAGAATGAGATCACATTGTTGTAATGATACCATCGGCCCATTGTGACATCCCAAAATGACAATGACATCATAGCATCATGACATCACATTTTCATTGTGAAGTCATAGAGACAATGTGATTGCCTATTCTGTGATTTCATTCTATCTCAAAAGTGGCATATCGGTTGATTTCAGAAACCCATTGTGCCCACATCACCCTTGTGACATTACAATCCCTTTGTGACCTCATATTGATAATGTGATATCATTAATGCAATGTAACTCACAAATCTGTCTTGTCCTCAGAAATTTTGTAACAAGTGACTACCTTGACCTGGGTTGCATGCCCAGAGCTAATTGCAGCCTCAACCATGAACCCTCAGACATCCAAAGAGCAGCCCAGCCATTTGTTAATTAGTCTTCAAACAACCAACCCACAAAATAATGATCTCTAAAGTTACACACTTCAAAAGACAAGGCTTTTTACTTTCTCTTCATCCTCCTTTTCAGACCTGTCCTATATTTCAGGTCTTTTCATTTTTTCCTGCCACCATTCCTTTCTTTTCTTCAGGCTGCTCTACTCTTGATAGGCCTGCCTGCCTTATCCAGATGGTCAGCTGCCATCCTTCACCTCCTGCTCTCCCTCAATTTCCTCTCCTCCCAGGTCTTTACCCTCCTGCAGTCTCATAACTTCTTTTCTTCCATGCCTTTCCCCTTTTTTTCTCCCCTTCTGTTGCTCTGAACATGCAGCCTAAATATAGGCTGTACCCTTCCCCCACTGCAATATGTTTCTTGCATAACAGTTTTCAATCATCACTTCCCAAATGTCCATGCACAATCACTTCTTGGCAGCCCACCATTTGAGGCTTGACATCCTATCTCCTTCAGCAGCATGTCCTGCCCCCTCCAACGGCATGCACTCCCCTCTCTGGTGGTCCAGACCAGGAGGCCATGATGGCTATCTGTTCCCGTGGATTATAGGGGCACTGATGGTTATTACAGTGTCTTCATGGTGCACTAGGAACAATTGAAATTGAACAAAAATTGTGATATTACAAACTTGTGAAATAACTAACCCATTGTGACCTCATCACCACTGTGACATCACAAACCCATTGTGACATCACATTGCTCTTTTGACACCAGGATCACATTGTGACCTCCCAAATCTATTATGACCTCTTATATCCTTTGAAAAAAATACATAGCTTTGTGACATCACAGTCCCTTTGTGTACCCAAATCCCCACTGTGAAATAATTGAGAATCAGACATGACATTTTAACATCAAAAACAGTTTGTGAGATTATCATAATTGTGATATCACATTGTCATTTTGACACTGTGTGCTCATTGTGAAATCACAAAACTAAAATGATATGATAGAATTATAACTTCACATTGTTATTATGACATCATAGACACATTATGAATGCCTTTTCTGTGATCTCATCATTCTCTTTCAGATGTGGCCCGTATGTTGATATCATAAACAAATCTTGAATTCATAGCCATTGTGACATCACAATCCCTTTGTACATCACATTGCCATTGTGATATTACTAACCCACTGTGACATCACAAATCTATCCTGTCATCATAACTTTTGTGACATGCGACAATTCTGATACGTTAGGCCTTTTTGTCCTCATAATCTGTTGTCGACCACATTAGATTTCACATATGATATGTGATATAACAAATTCCCAGTGACATCATGGGACCATGGTGATATCACACTGCCAGATGTCATAACCATTGTGCCAAATTCTGACATCACAAACCTTGTAGGATTTCAATATATTTGTGCAACACATATTTTTGGAGAAATCACAGACCTTTTTGAACTTATATACTCATTGTAAGTTAAAGACAATTGAGAACCATTATGTCATTGTGACATGCCCAACATATTGTGACATCACCAATCTTTTGTGACATCATCACCAATGTGGCATCATCAACTAATTGTGACATCAAAACAATATTTTGACATGATGTAGTGAGTTGACTTTGCCATGGTGATATCACTGTCCCATTGTGTGTTCACAAACCTAATATTACCTCAAACATTAAAAAAAATTCCTGTCCATTAGGATTTCAAGCTCCTTCTGTGAACTTGTGTGCTCATTGTGAAATAGTAGCAATTGAATTTGGACATGTGTTTAAGATATTACAAAAGCATCATGACATCAAAAACCCATTGTAACCTCATCACAATTGTGTATCATAAAGCTATCATGACCCCTAAGTATCTTTGAAAACACATCTGGCATTTGTGACATCACAATCCCTATGTGTACCCATATCCTCATTGTGAACACATGACAATTGTATTCATATATGCCATTGTAACATCACAAACCCTTTGTGAACCCATCACCAGTGTGACAACACATATTCATTATGACACCATAACCTCCTTGCAACATCACCAATTTACAATGACCTCATATCATTATGACATTATTGTCATTGTGATGTCATAGACACATTGTAAATACCTATTCTCTTATTTCATTCTATTTCAAATGTGGCATGTGGGTTGATATCAGAAAACCATTGTGATCTCATAAATATATGGCCCTTTCTTGTTACATAGTTTCATTTTATTCTCCATTGTTGGTAAATAAAGCCTCCAGATTGGACTTCAGGAGCTGTCCATGATCATTGCTTCATTCCTTTTCCCTGCTCTTCTTTTCCATTTAAATTCATTTTTACTTTTACTTTTTGTCAGAAGCAAAGAGGCAATTAAAAATCTATATGTAATGTTAAGTTTTATTCTTTGGGGGGGGCAGTCGTGGGCCTTAACTCCGGGCCTGGGTGCTGTCTCTCAGCTCTTCACCTCAAGGTTAGAGCTCTACCACTTGAGCCACAGCGCCACTTTCGGGCATTTTTCTGCTTATGTGGTGCTGATGAATCAAACCCAGGGCCTCATGCATGCAAGGCAAGCAGTCTACCACTGAGCCACCTTCCCAACCCATAGTTTTTATTCTTGAATTACTAAAATTCATGCAGAACATGTCAATTCAAGCAGCATAAAATGGCAGATGTCATGAGTTTGATCTCTGTCCCTCTCCTGTGGCTCTCTTGCTCTACCATAGGGTGACCACTCCTACTAGTTAGTTATGTATCCCTGCATCTAAACCAAATGTGCACAAAGGGGAAGCTATTAAAAAGAGAGTCACCCAAAGTCCTCCAAACCTATCTTACTAAGAGGCCAAATTTCCAATTCACACTATGGAGATTCAAACTTCTACATTCAGGTTCAAAGACCTGAACCAAGTCTGTGATGGAACCACATGACTGAAGATGGTAGCTCATTGTCCACTATAGAAGAAGTCTCCAATAGCTGGGAATCAGCCCTCTGCCTTTGCCACTAAGTCACAGTGTCAGGTATGAGAACTAAGGAGTTACACAGACCATTTAGAGGTTACTAGACGTTGAGTTTTAACATTTGTAATTCCAAGATTCACTTCAGATCAAATATTGGGCCTGCACAGCAGCAGCCCAAGAGAAAATGATGTCCAGAACTTGTGTAAGAGTCTCAGACTATTTGAATTTGTTTTTATTGATCTATCTTTTTTCCTACAATGCACACCTGTGGTCAAATGGGGGCTTTCTTACGGTCTTAATGAATTTTGTTATAGCATCACAATGAAATTGAAATACACAGCTATAACTCTGTCTCTAAAGGAATACTGATGGATTTGGCAGAAGGAGAGTTCAAACTGATGACCTCTAATATTCTAGGCAGGGGTTCTACTACATAAGTCCCTTACTCCAACCCTTGTTCTTCACTTTGAGCATATCAACACACTGCCTTACGTATTTCAAGAATGCTGATGTAAACTATCTGTTAGGAAACTATCTTTGGGAAGGATGATGCTCTCTTTTCTCTCACTCTTATAGGTGTTAATAACCCGTTTCATGGAGCTGTATGGCATAGGGCATTTTGCTACAATATTAGATGATTCTTTTATTTGGGGGGGGTTCCGGTCATGGGTCCTGAACTCTGGGCCTGGGCGCTGTCCCTCAGCTCTTCAGCTCAAGGCTAGCACTCTAGGCCTTGAGCCACAGCACCACTTCTGGCTTTTTTGTTTTTGGTTATGTGGTGCTGAGGAATCGAACTCAGGGCCTCAGGCATGCAAGGCAAGCACTCTACAACTGAGCCAACTTCTCAGCCACTATCAGATGATTCTGAAGTAATTCCACTATTCTTTTAACATCAGTCATTCTAGATTTAAAGAAAAAGACCTTAAATATCCTCAGAAAATTGATGAGGTTTTTAAAATCCAAAAGATAGAGCAGCTTTTCAGATTATGGATGCCATGAAGTATTGTACTGGATTTAATTTTTAAGTGAGAAAACAGCTGCTTTCATGACCCATCTAACTATAAAATATTCTTGGTCTTAGTTATGTTGCATTTTAAGGTAAATGACAAAAGTGCCAACTTAGTGACTTCATAAGGGACTCAGCATTACATAGTTAAATAGTTGTCAAAAATTACTGAGTTGAATAGAGAACATGCTTAATTTATATTAAAGTAGTAATATATTGCCATTAATGCAAGGATGTATTTTATTAGTAAATACTGAAAAGGAAAAAAAAAAAGTATTTCTATAGGGGATTCATCTTGGCAATAGTCATTTTGCAGTAGGCTGATACTACCTGCATTCTTTCAAACACATGCTATTTTTGAGTGTGTTATTGTTTTAATTCTTCTCAAGAGCTATGCGGTTAATCTTGGATTCCATTAAGAAAACACCAAAGTGCATACTGATATTATAACTTTTTATTTATTTATTTTTTTGTTGGTCATGGGGCTTGAACTCTGTGCTTGGGTGCTATCCCTCAGCTCTTCATCTCAAGGCGAACACTCTAGGGCTTGATCCACAGTGCCACTTCTGGTTTTTTGGTGGTTTATTGGAGAAAAGAGTCTCACGGACTTTCCTGTATGTTTTGGCTTTGAACCACGATCCTCAGGTGTCAGCCTCGGGAGTAGCTAAGATTACAGGCGTGAGCCACCAGTGCCTTGCTCTGATATTACAATTTTTTAAGACCAAAAAATGATGTATTGTATGTTTCCAACAATAAATCAAGTCCATACCAAATAAAGACTTTAGTATTATTTTAAGCAGTAGTGTTTGGGGGTTATAATTCAACAAATACAGACACTTCATATGCCTTAACTACTTCTTTGAATTTTCTCTTTATTGTCAAGTTTAAAAAAATCTGGATCCACTTTAGTGAAAGTTTCCAATTGGACCCTTTGTCATGAACCCTCTGCACCTAGAAATACATAGAAATTCACTTTGTTTTTAAATTGTTGGAGCAAGTTCCAAGACCTGCACATATGTTGAATGGAAGCCACTGGTGTATGTTTGGCTCTTGCACATGGCCAGCATTCTAACAGGAGCATACATGAGGACATGGATAGCACTGAAGGACAAAATCTTTGGGAGCAAACACTGGGACCTGGCAGCCACTGAAGACAGAAGGCATTGGCTGAAACCCTTGTAGTTCCTGCAACACTGCCATGGCTGTAGCAATGGCATCATTCTGTGCCCCTCGCATACCTGTAGAAACCTTGGCAACAGTCCTACAGGCTCAAGACTAGAAGAGCCAGTGGGTTCATGCCAACCTGTGATTGGTCCATTGCAACCATTGTGAGTGGTCTCTGCAGTCCATTAAAGTGCTGGGAGTTCCTGGTGACCTGCTGGACTCAGTTCTACGTTGACAATTTTGAGTGTGTGGTAGTTTTTTTTTTATTTGGAGGGGGGGCTATGTTTTGTTTGGGTTTGGGTATTTCCTTTTGGTTATTGCTCTGGGGTTGTTATTTGCTTAGCTAAGTTTAGGTAGATTTACTTCTTGCCATCCTAGCAAAAGATGGGAGAACACAGTGAATTAGGCTCAAGCTCTTAGGAAAGGGATATTTTCACAGAACAAGACAGTATGAAGGAAATCATTGGCTACGGCAGGAGATTTTCCCTGAACAATACAGTGTGAAGGAGGGGATCATTGACTATGGTAGTATGGATATGTAAAGTTGGCCTAGCACCACCTTATAGACACTAAGGTGGTAGTGAAAATAACCCTAAAGGGAGAGTTCAACAATTGTCAGATCAAAAATGAGATGGACAGGTCGGGACTGTGGCTCAGTGGTAGATGTTTGCCTCGCAACCAGGAGGGCCCTGGGTTCAATTCCTTAGCACCACAAGAACAGAAAAAGCTGGAAGTGGTGCTGTCGCACAAGTGGTAGAGCACTAGCCTTAAGCTGAGGAGATAAGCCACAGTGCTTACGCCCAGACTACAAGCCCTAGGAACCACAAAAAGTTAAAAAATGAGATGGATATTATTAAGTTTTTCCATCACTGACCCATGATGAGGTCATACCAGGTGAGGGAAAAGGATGAGCACCAATACCTGGCAGTGGAACTGGTCATCCAGAGACCTCCTAACATATATGTGAAAATTATACCACCTATTCAAGAATGAAGTCAGGAGATTGTTCAGATTGTGAGTACTGTGCATTACTTTAACGAAAATATAAATGAATAATGACACCTTAAACCCAATAACATCGTGTTGGATGACAAAGGCAATGTGAAGGTCAATGGCTTTAGCATGAGCATAAGGACTTCCCAAGGGTAGTTGCTGAAGTTCATATTGGTACCTTAATTTTGTCCCTATAAAATATTCCTGCATGGAAATTACAATGCCTGCAATGTAGACATCTGGTGCTTGGGTGTCCTCATTTGTATTCTATGGGGATGGCACATTTCCCATTTGAATATATGAAGTTTAGCCAGAGAGAGGTAATTGTCTTGAAGTTCACATACATTTCTCTATTCACTTGTCTCCAAAAGAACAAAATATCATCTTGAAACTGTAAACTGCAGACTCAAGTGAGCGTCACAGTATGGAACAAACAATAAAGATTGGCTCAACCAAGTTGAGGAATATTTCCTCTGTCCTGATGAGCTACTATGTAATGAGCTAAAACCTATTATTCTTGCACTCATATGTGACATGGGGTATAGCCTGCCTGATAAGCACAAATCTATATTGGACAGGACATTCAATGAAATCATTAAAGTAGTATGACAGCAATGAAATTAAATCAGTGCCTTCAATTGTTTCAGTGTGCCAATCTTCTGCATATATATAGCATGTATATATGTATATATTTCACAAATATATTACATATTAAATATGTTATATATAAATATATGCATAAATATACATAATTATGGAGATGGAGTTTCATGGAATTCTCTGCTTTTGCTTCAAGCCAACATTCTCCTCATCTGAGCCTCCTTAGGTGCTAGGATTATAGACTGGGGCCAGGCAAAACATTTCCTAATAAATGCAACAGAAGGCCTATGTTTAACTTCCAAGAAACATTAGAAACTGAAAGATAGTAGAATGATGAATGTAAACTAAAACACTTAAGTTATTGTAAAATTTCCAAAACTTATTTCATACAAACTTTAGGGGACAGTGTTACGAGATTTATCTTTTACAAAAAGATGAATAAAAAATTAAACACAGATACAGATCCCAGTTTGAAGTGTGAAAGTAAGTGGAAGGCCCATAAATTCAAGTCCTAGTACTGACCCATAACCATATATAAAATTAATTTTCTACCTGTTTTATTATAAAAATCTGTAGAGAGCTGCTACAGTTACATGAGCAAGGTAATGAGTACATGTCCTGTCAAGCATTGTTGCCTCCTCCTTTGTTTTTCCCCTACCATTCCTTCCCTCCCACCTAAACAACTACCCACCCCGAAGTTGTAAAGTTCATTTTCAAGGTAGTGTCTTGTACGTCTTTTACATAAAATTTTTACAATGGGTCAACCTGTAGCCTTAATTAAGTATTTTGTGTTTTCCCTTACACTCCCTGAATTAGAGAATTATATATACAAGATGCAGGTTACCAGAATAAAATATAGTGAAAACAGGGGTTATATCATGGGGAAGGAATATATAAAGCAACCAAAAATCACATGGTACCTTATAAATAGGTTAGAAACATTAGCAAGAAAGGAAAAACTACTTGCGTCCCTATCTTGAGGTTTATTTCGCTTAACTTCATCTTATCTGGTCATATGTACATAGCTTTTGACCTTTTCTGCTTGTCCTAGATATGTACTAGTTATTGCAAGTAAGGGAAACCATGGGACCTATGTTTCATTGGGCATGCCTTACTTCACTTAATATAGTTTTCCCCAAGACTTTCCATTTCCTAACAAATTGGGCGATGTCATTTTTTTTAATGGAGGCATAGAATTCATATATATATATCACATTTTCTTGATCCATTCCTCTACTGAAAGGCATCTGGGTTGGTTCCATATCTTAGCTATGGTAAATAATGTTGCAATAAACATAGTTGGGCTGGTAGCCTTAGTATGGCCTAGTTTGTGATCATTTGGGTAAATGACCGAAAGTGGGATGGCTGGGTCATAGGGGAGCTCTATGTGGAATCTTTTGAGGAATCTCCATATTGTTTTTGAAAGCGGTTGAACAAATTTATACTCCCATCAACAATGCAGTAGAGTTCCGTTTTGTCCACATCCCTTCCAGTATCTATTATTAGATTTCTTATTTATAGCTATTCTAACAGGGGAAAGGTGGAATCTCAATGTTGTTTTGATCTGCATTTCTTTTATGGCTAGAGAAGTTGAACATTTCTTCATGTGGCTATTGGCCATTGTTATTTCCTCTTCATAGAATTTTCTTTTTAAGTCTTTAGCCCACTTACTTATCAGGCAGTGTTTATTTGAGGATTTGTTGTTGGGGGATTTAATTTTTTGAGTTCAAAGAATATTTTAGATATGGGACCCTTGTTTGTTGTATGGCTAGTGAAGATTTTCTCCTAATCCACGGGATTCTATTGATTTTGCTAGCTGTGTCCTATGCCATGCACAAGCTCTGCACTTTCATGCAATCCCCATTTGTGCAACCTTTCTTTGATTTGTTCTGTTTCTGGGTCTCTATTAAGAAAATTTCAGCCTGTGCCTAGGAGAACAAGGGTTTCTCCTATTCCTTCCAATATCGTTTTCAGGGTGTGTGCTTTGACTCTGAGGTTGACAATTTTGTAGGCCAGAATTTGTTTTTTTACCCCATCCTTTGTGTTCATAGAATTGTCTGTATTATGTGTAAACAGGCTGCTTTGCAAGGTATCTTTCCATGTCATACAGTAGGTATTACATGGCTCTATGTAAGTATTGTATAATGACATAGAACTTTCTAATGACTTAGCTATAAAATCTATTAATGTTAATTAAGTGCCATGAAGAATGCCAAACCTCCATTTTTGTGCCCAACTCCGTCCTTGTCCTCCCTATTGTTTAGCAGCTTATATCACACTGAGCATAACTGAAGCTGGTACATGGAACAGACATGAACTCGATGGATCCTATCTGTGAGATGGCCCCAAATACAGCAAATATCAGAATCAAAGAGATTGAAGCAGTTATCCAAGGTTCCTAGTTGTATGAATGACTTCGGCTTCCAATGGTTGTACCTGCCCCTGTCAGAAGCCTGTTGATGTTCTGTCACCATCAAAGCTCACACTGAAGCTTAACTTCTCAATGTAGCAGTGTCACGAGGTGGAACCTGTAAGAGAGGTTTCAGTCATAAATAGATTAATGCCATCTCATCAACTCTGAAGGGACTAACATCATCGTCATTCTAGCACATGCCATGATGCCAAGATCCTCTGTGATATGATGCACATAGGGGGCCTTAGCCCATGTGCTAGCATGCTATTTAGACATTGCATCTACTATTAATTTTGATTGAAATCGACCTTTTTTCCGTATGAAGTATACAGCTTCAAGGATTTTGTTAAACCATGACAAAATGGACTGAGATGCTATATTTTTGTCTTTTTCATGGAACTGAGGGATAAACTGAGAGCCTTACACTTACTAGGCGGATACGTTACCATTTGTTTGAGCCTGCATTCCCCCAACCATTTTTTTTCTTTTTCATTTGGCTTTTCATATAGTCTTGTGCTAACTTCACTCAAGCCACCCTCATTACCCCATCCTCCTATACCTCTAACTCTCAATATCTGGGATTAGAGCCTGTGACACCAGTTTACCCCTTCGAATATACTATTCTTTTGGGAAGAGAGATACAGACCCCTGAGAAGAAGCTTATGTGTATTTGTGTGTGCTTGTGTGTGTGTGTGTGTGTGTGTGTGTGTGTGTGTGTATGTGTGTATTCGGGTACTGGTCTTGGTGATTTATTTTGTACTGAGGGTGAATCTTCCTGATGATTCTGCATTCTAATTCTTTTCACTAAAAAAGAAATGCTTCTCTGCGTGCTAGTGGCTCACAACTGTAATCCTAGTTCTTCAGAATGCTGAGATTTGGGGATAACACTGTTAAGCAAGGTGAGCCACGAAAAGTCCATGACACGCTTATGTCCATTTAATCACCAAAAATGTCAGAAGAGGAGCTGTGGCTTAAGTAATAGAGTAATATTCTCGAGGAAAAAATAGAAATAGCACCTAGGCTCTTATCAAGGTTAAGGACCAGCACCCATACAAAATCTCCAGATAGCACTTGTGCTATTACAATGAGCTCTTGTGCTTTTTAAAGTCACAATTATGTCTAATGGATTATCTGTACAGGATAGTTGCAGTAAAAAAAAATGTTGTATTTCTTCATAAGGTATGTTCTTTCTGGACCATCTTTATGACCCATTTTTGTCTCTTGAATGATGTCTTGATTTTGAAATAGAGGAAAAATTCAGCGATGAATTTGTTCTCTGCATCCTTCCCTCATCCATTATTAATATGTTCTCTCTTTTTATTTTTTGGCAATCCTGAGGCAGGAACTCAGGGCCTAGGCACTGTCACTGAGCTTCTTTTTTGCACAAGGCTAGCACCCTATGACTTGAGCCACAGTGCCACTTATGGCTTTTTCTTTTTATGTGTTACTGAGTAATTAAACCGAGAGCTTCTTGCATGCTGAGCAAACACTCTACCACTAAACCACATTCCAAGCCACATGATCTCTTTTTAAAATATATCTGTCATGTTTACTTCTGTCCCATTTCTGAAGCCACTGCCACTGTTCTTGAATCTATCCTCAGTTTTACTCCTAATTGCCTTTCATTCTCTATAACTGCTGAATTGTTTTCCAATCCACCAAAGAAACTATCTTTCCTTTTCTTAAATTTCACACTTCATTTGCTAAAAATGAAGGAATAACTCAATTACCAGTGTCTGAAATTGAGGACACTTAGAATAGTAAATAGATTTTTCTACTTATTTTTTCAGCTGTGGTGCTGCAACTCTGGGCCTGGGTGCTGTCCATCAGCTCTTCAGCTCAAGGCGAGTACTTCACCACTTGAGCCACAGTGCCATTTCCAGTTTTCTTAGTGCGTTATGGGAGATAATAGTCTCTCAGCCTTTCCTGCCTGGGCTGGCTTTGAACCGGCAGCCTCAGATCTCATCCTTCAGAGTAGCTAGGATTATAGGAATGAGCCACCGCTGGCCAGCTAATAAATAGCTTTTTATGTGTATCAGGTGATACACAACAACTCAGAACCTTGGGATATCTTTTGTCTTCCAGTCTGGGAAGGATCTAACCCCACAATATGCCCTGCAAGACAACAAAATTAAAGAGATTCTACAAATGTAATTAGTTCCCACAAGATTTGGGTATGAGTTACTTCCAAGTAGTGAGTGCAAAATAAGGCCTTTCTAGAAGTCAGTGCCGCCAACAGGATGAATCAAACAGTAAAGAGAATATGTTTGTTAAGAAAGTATGGAGGTGTCTAGGAGCTGACAAAAGTGGTTGTATGATAGGAGACAAGAAACCAGAAATCACAGTCTCACAACCACAGAACCTAAAGCATACCAGGCATCCCTTAAGTTTGGAAGAGATCCCCACATTCCATGAGAGACTATAGCCTGGTGGCCCCCTGGTAGAAACTGAGCAGCTGCTAGAGACAAACTACACCCAAACTACCAAACTTATGTCCTACTATTACTGGTATTTAATGGTCAAACAAATAAATTTGTGGTAATTTGCCACATATCATGACTAAATAAATGCATCTCCCAGAGTACTGGTGCCTCACACCTGTAATCCCAGCTACATAGGAAGCTGAGATCTGAGGATCCAGATTCAAATGGATCTCAAGCAGCAATGTCTGTGATATTCATATTGCCAATAAATAGTAAAAATATTGGAAATGGTGGTATGGCTTAAGTAATACGGCACCAGCCTTAAGAGAAAAGCTAAGTAAAACTCAAGACCCTAAATTAAAACTCCAATACCAGTATATACACAAAAAATAATGGAAAAATGAGACCATTTATTGAAGAGCATCTGGTGTTTTCTCTGCTCTGTGTAAAACTCTAACATCTCTCACACTTTTTGCTTGTGCTTGAAGAAATTTATTAAAATCTATAACACCACGTTAATGATATCTAACTACACAACTACACAAATGTGTTGGTCACACACTTTTCAATATAGCATATTGTAATTGTTACTGCAAACAAAGTACCATTCCTACTAATTTAATCTAATTAATCTCAGTAACTGGATTTGTATATTGGTATTTCTCACAATACTTTATCTGAAATCAAACTTAAACTTCGTAACTCATCAAAAGGGAAAACTTATGCTGTATCTTCAGGTACATTCCTTTCTGTCACTTTTCCTACAAATGAAAATTAATTGATTCCAACATTTAAAAATCCTACATTCCCAAATTAAGAGAAGACTCTGATTAAAACTAAAAACTTTAAAGTGTTTTCAATTTCTGTTTAATTTGGACAAAGTACTTAAAGATATCTTTGGACTTCCATAGAGATATCATATCCAAAACTTCATCTATACCATATAAATAAGTTCCCTAAAGGCTGTCTATAAATTCACATAGATGTTGCTCAATTCACTAGAGCAAAAGAACTATAAATTCTGACTTACATCTATAAACATCCCATGACAATTTCTACATCATTCCATTTTTCTCAGAACCATGAAGGCTGCCAAGATACTCACTAATGGTGAGAGGAGAAAAAAGAGCAAGTTTGCGATGGCTGATATTTTACAAAAGCCTTATTTGCATGTGGGTACACACAGAAAGCTATACAATGTTCAGCTTTACGTGGAAAAAAAAGGAACTCGCCCTACAGAGAGAGAAAACCCTTGGCAGGAGGAAGATGGACTGAAGAATTACCTGAATGCATGTCTTCTCATATATTTCCCTCCATGTGCTTCATGGATTTTCTCTGGGACTCAATGCTCAATAAGGCAGACCACGGTCATCCCAGCAAAAGCACAGACAGCCAAGACTCAGGAAACAGCCACTTCTTTGCTCTCCCTGTGAAAACATCACCAACCGAATGAAAAATAAAGCAAAGTGGATTTCAGGGGCACATAAAGAGAACCATAATGCTTTTGGGGACAAAGAAAACATGTGTGTGTGTGTGTGTGTGTATGTGTGTGTGTGTGTGTGTGTGTGTGTGTGTGTGTGTGTGTGTGTGTGTGTTCTTGTGTGTTGGTACTGGTACTTAAAATCAGGACTTTGGAACCACCCTTTAGGAACTACACATAACTACACTTTAGCTTCTTTGCTCAAGCCCGGTGCTCTACCACTTGAGCCACACTCCACTTTTGGCTTTTTAGTCATGAATTGAAGAAAAGAGCATCATAATCTCTCCTGACCAGGCTGGATTTGAACCTTTATCCTCAGATTTCAGCCTCCTGTTTAGCCTGAATCACAGGAATGAGCCATCAATGCTGGCATTAGTGACAGACCAATGTACTGATTTCAAGCCCCAATACCAGCACAAAAACCAAAACCAAAATCATACTTCATAGCCTATAAATATACAGATAGCATATTAAACCAATATAATGAAATGTGGAGAAATGTGAAGGCCATCTGAAAATGATTATTATTATTAGCTTTTCTGATTTTTAAAAACCTAAAATTTCTTTCCTAAAATGTAAACTAACTACACAAGTCCCTCATACCAAGGTATATGTTTCAAATGAGATAGCAGATAAGGACAAACAGAAAATGCTGAGGAAAACAAATAATTTTAGAATTCAGTGATTATTACACAGAAAATCTACTTTAGCATCTGTACTTTGAAACTGTTTCAAGTAGGCTACAGTAATGACAAAAACTACTGTTCTTCTCATTAACACTTCTCATGAAAACAGGTTTACTTTATTCCCTTTATCTGTGAATATTTGATTCACTTTTCCCAAAATGACACTAAAGAGACTCAGTCTTTCCAAAAATCCAAATTTTATATCTTAACACATAAATCAAATATATCAGGTATCTTCTTTGGGTTGGGAGTATCATAACAACTTTTAAGTTGTTCTTTTACCTTTGATGCCAGGAGGGTGTGTATTTTCACAAAAGAGGACAGGAAAACACTCAGTAGATCACCTGAAGGCTGAAATCTGAAGATCATGGTTGAAAACCAGGAAAACTCTTACCTCCAACTGAAAAACAAAAAGCTGGAAGATGTGGCTCAAGTGAGAGGCTGCTAAAGCAAACAAAACCAAAAGGAGGGGTGGGGACAGAGGACAGCATCCAGGGCCAAACTTCATATTCAAAGACCTTCTCACATATGCACAAATAAATCTGACAACAATTCAGATTAACATCATCTGAACTGCCTAATGGGAAGTGTGCATGAGAATTTAAAAATATTTCTATTTTTAAGAAACACATTTAAGGAGTTCTGTGAAGATGGGGGAGGAGAAGCTGGAGGCTAAACATGCTCTCACATAGGAAGCAGTTTTAGTGTTCCAGTGAACAATCCTAGGCCAGAAAATTTCACCAAGTGTGCCATTACAGTACAGAGAGTTTGGCCAGAGAGGGAAAATACAGGTAAGGAGACAGATCTGAGCATGTGCCAGAGGCCATGGCTGCTGTTGTGTTGGCAGCGGCAGCGATGGCTGTAGCCATCATACTTACAACAGAAAGAGTCCGGGACAAAGGCGCCAGAGGCAGCAGGTGAGTGGATTCTATTCAACACCAGCAAGAACTGACAAGTGTCAGATATCTTCATCCTGCAGATTGCAGACCAGAGACAACCCAGGAAACAAGACTGTCTTGAGTAGAAGCCTGACATTCTCACTCCTTCTCAGAGAGCAGAGGAAGGAAGGCCACCCCTCCGTACCCACCCCCCAACTACCGGAGATCTCTGTCTTTGATACTGACAAAGACCAGAGAAAACTCTGCCCCTTTGGGAGGGACTTTCTTCACTGGGTAAACAGAGCCAGAGGCTGCCACTCCCTACAGCAGCCAAGAAAATCAATTGAAATTCAGTAAACATAAACCCTGAGAAAGGCTACAGGCTGGGCTCTGTGAGTGTCTCAGAAGCTAGCCCCTCAGGAAAAAGCTACAGTTTGCTGAAAGGCCTCAACACTACCCAGAACCTAGCCTCATCACAGCATCTCTAAACTAGAGGAAACAGCCATCTCCCTCTTTTGTGATGCTCAAAGCAGATCTCCCTCCCTCTGAACTAGCCTGGGAGGAGGAGGATCACAAAATCCTGGGTAAAGCAGTGCATTTTTCTGCCTGCCCAAACAAACTGACTTAAGTAACCAATCAAGCCACAGGAAAACCAAACACCACAAGCAAACCAGAGACTCCAACAGGACACTGGTTATGGACACAAGGGAGATACAGGATCTTCCCATCCCCCCCAAAAAAAATCAAAGAAATCTTTTCTTTGTACCTTTTTTAAAAATTTTTTAAATTTTTTGTTAAATTTTTACTTTTTAATTTTTTTGAAAAAATTGTTTTCTATTAATCTCTTTTTTCTTCCTCTTACAATTTTTATTTTAGATTTTAGGTGTATATGTGTGTGTGCTATTTTTTAGCTCTATTGAATTTTTGATCCTTTTTTCTTTCTTTCTCATTCTTTTCATTTTTCTTCTCTTTCATTCTTTTTTGCATGACTTAATTGCTGCTCTGCTCATCCCCAGATATACCCGACATTGATTATTAGACCTTATCCCATGTTGTCTACACACTTAATCCAAAAATTTATTACTCAATTCAAAACCTCTTAGACTTAAATTCCTTAGTAGCAGTATTAACCCTTTATACCTATAAAATATTTTAAGCATTTTTTTAGTTTTTAGTTTTTCAACTATTTTCTATCCCTCACTTCCTCTCTTCCTATCCCCGTTCTTCTCAGAATACTACTTCTTTAAACTTGCATAATTCTAAATGTTTCACTTTTTAATTTAAAATTTTTGTTTTTCCATTTTTTCTTGTCTTTTTTTCTTTTTCTTCTTTTTTTTTCTCTCTACTATCATCCTGTCCAATCCATTTCCCTCCTTGAGATAAGGACCTGGTTAATTATACTCTCCCTTTACCTTTCCACATCCCTTTAGTCTTATTTTTACCCACATTTCTTCCTAATTTCTGCCAAATTCTTCTTTGTTGTTTGTGGACGATTAATACATAATTGTTTGGTATTTAATAAGTTGTATCTTTTGAATTAGATTGTATCTGCAGACTTTTGACTGTGCAACTATGGACACTGGTTCATGGTTGTCTTAAAATAGTGTTCTACCACAAAGCTAGTGTTACTCTCATCCCAAATGGGCAGAAGAAGCTGGAAAAAAACACAAGAAAAATAGCAAGTCTGGGGAGCTCAACTCCCACTCATGATAATCAGGGGGCAGAACAGATCATGAATAATCCAGACAAGAGTTCCCAAAAAGCTCTACAAATACTACTGGTAAACATGGTAAATGAAAAGATTAAAAACCTGCGAAGGATCAGTAAGAGCATGATATGGAGAAAGAGGAGGCAAACTAAAGATCAGTACAGGAATCTCATGAGCGTGAGGATGATACTCAAAGACTGATACAGGAATTACACGAGCAGATTGAGAACACTAAATGAGAAATAAAGGAATTACGTGAGCAGGCCAAGAACAGACAAAGAGAAAGTCAGGAATGGAGTGAGCAGGCTGAGAACACTTAAAGAGAACTACAGGAATTGGGCGCATATGAGGAAGCTAATCAGAGTAATACAGGAATTGAGAGAGTGGGACGAGAAGATCAATAGAGGAATCTATGGAACCCATAAACAGAGAGCTGAAAGAAGTCAGGGAGACTACAAAGGGAATGCTGAATGGAACCCAACAGAAGTTATGGAAGTCCAAGGAAACCATAACCAATTAAATAAGTGATTTGAGAATAAACACTGAACACCAAATTAAGGATGTAAAAGAGTTCATACAATTTCTATAACAAAGCTTCAACAAAGAACTTGAAGCCATCAAAGGCGACCAATTAGAAGGAATAAACAAAAGAAACAAAGTAGAAATTTCTGAATGTAGGTGAGGCCATCCGGAAGATCAAAACTTGGGGATTGAAGACAACCTAGATATTATAGAGTAAGAACCTACAACAATCGAAGACAAATCCAAGATATATGATAGATCTATTCAAAATTTGGAAGACACCATCAGAAGCATAATGGTTGTAGAGGAGCACCTAGAGACAGAAATTAATGGTCTAGGAAATTTTTTTAACAGGATCCTAGCAAAGAACTTCTCAAACTGGCAAAAAGATAGGCCTATTCAGATACAAAAAGTTTTTAGAACTCCAAATAGGCTAGACCAGAACAGACTATCCCACTGTCACATTATAATCCATACAGGATCTATTCAGACCAACAAAATGATCCTGAAAGCTGTCAAGGAGAAAAGATTAACCATCTATAAAGGGAAACCAATTAGAATCACCAAAGATTTCTCAGCAATTAAAGGAAGTAGATCTTGGAATTATGTATGCGATGCCTTAAAGACAAACAACTATCAACCAAGAATACTGTACCAGTCTAAACTCTCCTTCATAACTGAAGGTCAAATGAACACCTTCCATAGCAAAGAAACACTGATACAATATATTTCCACAAACCAGACCTACAAAAGATTCTTAAAGATGTTCTACACATAGAAAACCAACAAGACCACAATGAAGGTCAAGAAACTGCACTGAAAATGAGAATCCAAGAACCATAGGAGAACCTAGTTGCCACAGCCCCCAAGAAGGTGGATAAAATGGCAGGAACTCCCAAATACTTCTCAGTCCTATCTCTCAACATTAACGGACTTAACTCCACAATTAAGTGACATAGACTGTCTAGTTGGATTAAAAAGCAAGATCCTTCTATTTGTTGCCTTCAGGAGTCACACCTTGCCCATAAAAACAAACACATTTAAATGTGAAAGGCTGGAACAACATCTACCAAGCAAACGACCCCCATAAACAGGCAGGAGTTGCAATCCTAATATCAGAAAAAATAGACTTATATTAAAATTCGTGAGAAGAGATAAAGAATGTTGCTACATACTAATTAGGGGATCTCTCCTTCAGGAGGATATTACAATTATAAATATCTATTTGCCAAACAACGGAGCACCCAAATTTATCCAAGAAACACTACTTTCCCTCAAATCTCACATAGATCCAAAGACATTAATTGTTGGTTGTCGGGTCTTTGTCCGTCCCACGAAAGATGGACGTGGTCTGAGGAAAGGTAAGTGCGGCTGCTCGGCCGATCGCCAGCCTCCCTCAGCCCAGGAGACAATCAGAAGCAGCAGCAGGGAGTCAAGTCAAGTAGGAAAACTCATTTATTAACACAGAGCAAGCCCTTTTAAAGGAAAAAAGAGCAGGTGGCATGGCAGGGGAGGAAGAGGAACCAATCACTGTGAAGGTCACACCCTATTATGCACCTAAGTTTGCACGGGCTGGTTTTGCACTGAACATAAAGCAAATTG
Source organism: Dipodomys spectabilis (assembly GCF_019054845.1). Taxonomy (NCBI): domain Eukaryota; kingdom Metazoa; phylum Chordata; class Mammalia; order Rodentia; family Heteromyidae; genus Dipodomys; species Dipodomys spectabilis. Next base: position 5,241,209 of record NW_024870882.1, on the reverse strand, counting down.
GGCTCTGCCCACTCAACTCCCTTTCAGTGTTATCTTTGCTGTCCATGTGCTCTACAGATTCCCCTTTTTTGTTTTAATGGCAGACCCACCTCCCAGTTAGTTATCGTTTCCCCCCCTCTGTAAAGGTTATTTTAACAGTATTACATTGGTAAGGATAGCATTGGCCACACAAAGGGTTTGAGGCAAGTCTGGGGGTGAGATTCGCTAGATAAGGATAGGGAGGGTCCGTGTGCATGATCCAAGAGCCCGTCCCAGTTACCTCACATCCCCACATAGCACTGAAATAAACATCTGTCCCACCACAGTTAGAAATGTCCAAAGCAGATCAATTAATTCCTGGGCATATATAAAAGTCAGTATCTCATAAGGTCTTCCTCTTCAGAACATGGGAGCAACCTGGGTATTGGGAGTTCCACACATGCAGCACGGTGCATCCTCGTGGGCCCCCACACTCAGGCCATTCTACTATAGTCCAGAAAAACAAGGAAAATTTAAAACAAACTGCAGACAAAGCAAAGCAATACTGGGCATCTGCTGTCTTTTAAGTAAGCCAGTTCCTTTAACATGCCTTTAAGTGAGCACAGAGGTCAAGATGACGTTGAGGTTTACTGTCAGCTCCCAATGGCTCCCAACATCTCTACCGTCTTTCTTTAAAGAAGTGAACTGCCTGCCTTAGGTTGGGTGGATCGCCTTATATGCCTGACCCATCATCGGGACTTTCTTCAGAGTGAAGCTGAAAGCCCTGTCTTAGGTTGGTCAGACTGACACCCCCTCTTACCCATCTCTGGCTGCAATTCCTCTCAGGGGAAATTCATTCACTTGGAGCTTGATCTTATGTAACTGGCTGGCTAAGCTCATAAGAGGTTTGCGGTGCACGTATAATGCAAGGAAGGCATAGAAAAACCATCAGCAAATGCATTACCAGGCCAAGAAATGTCATTAGCAGTCCTTGAACATTAGTCAAGGATGGGATAGCAGTCTTTGCCACTTCAGAGTCCAGAGCTGGGGCTTGTTCTAGAGCAGGTTTTAGACATGTTTACAGGAAAGCATAACAAAAGCTGTTTGTACAAGCAATGAGTAAAAGAACAATTAGAGCAGGTAGCATTAAAATAAATAGCTCCTACAGAAATATTAAACGGTCCATACATAATGACATAGGGTGGTGATCAAAATGAAGGTCAGGCCAACAGGTAGACGGGACAGCTTTTCTTGTAGTACTATTGATGATTTCTGCATTGCCAGCACTGATCACTGCCCAGGTCACATGTTGAGGTTGATGTAGGTTCGGTAGGGCCATTACCGGGACTGGGAGGGTCAGGATAGCCAACAGCTGGACTATCGCCATCTGCAATTGTTAAAGAACACAACAGATTCTCAAGGGCTGGTTGCCCATGGGGATGGTTACTAGTTATCTTTCTGGCTTTCCTCTTTTAAACACAAGCCTCGGTCACCATAGCCGTTTTTCTTTCCTTGTTGATCAGCTTATCCTTGTACATCCTCCTGTATAGAGATGATGGGTAAAAACTTAAGGTTCCTGGCAGGGATCCAAATGGGGGCTGTCTCCCCTATGGGAAAAATGCATCCAAATCCTCTGCCCATGGTAACTAGGGGGTCAGGTCCTCTCCATTGTTGTCAGGGGGTCCTTCCACTTGACTTTCACTTGGGGCTTAGGGCTTAGTTTTCCCTAGTTCTTCTGAAATCTGGATTCAGTTGCCCCTTTTGAAAAATTTAAAATGTTAATTGTAAACAAAGCTATCTGTAACTGTATATGGTGGCTAACTCACCCTTTTTTGTTTTATAGGTTATCATAATACAAATTAAAGGGATTTTGAATGTCCTGAAGGGCCATAGTTATGGCCAGCTTTTCTTTTATATTGTGCTGACCCTTGACAAGGTTGAAATCTTTGTTGGTTTCGGGTCTTTTGTTACTCCTCAAAGGTTGCATACACAAAGCCTTTACCTTTGTCAGTAAAAACATGGAGGGCGCCAAGAATAGTCGTAGGAGAAAATAGAGATGGCATTTTGAGGGGAAGTCACCATAACATGACAGTCCATTTGGATGACCCACAATGGCAGTCAATTTGGCCTAGAAACCTCTCCAAAGAGAAAGGAAGATGAGCATTGGCTAGAGTGAGCCACTCAACATCTGCCTTCCAAACATGAAAAACAATGAAGTGAGGATCAAGGCCATAATGCCCTTGGGCTTGGGTCCTTCCCTTGAGGATAGCATCTGCAAGTTTGTTTGCCTGAGAGTACACCCAAGGTGTGCCCCCCATTGGAGTGTGAACCCACTCTAATGGCTCCCCCCCTTGAGTTAAAATTGCAGGTATTACTATGACACCTGCAAACAATCAAAGGGAAATGGTCTTAAAAATAGAATACCTCTTTAGGGAAACTTCATCCATGGCATTTTGGAACTGAAAAAATATTACCCGATGGCTGTCTGTAATTGTAATAAATTCTTGGGGTATCCTGTCTTTTAGTATGGTGAATAAGGACACAAGAGTATCTTTAGGGACAAAAACCCATGGCAACAGCCAATTGATTTCCCCTAAAAGACTCTGAAGTTAGGTTAAGGTCAGAGAGCCTTGGAAATCCAGCAAAGGCTTAAGGGGTCTGGCCTGAGTCAAGGTAAGGTGGGTTCTGAGCACCTTAAAAGGAGGTACCTTTTGAACTTTATTGAGGGCTATGGTAAAACCCCCCTTTTTAATATGGCACAAACCTGGACCAGAAGACCCTCCAGGCGGCTCCGGTCTTGGTACCCCAGAATTATATCATCCATGTAGGCATAGGCAAGGGAGGTATCTGAACCCAGCACAGGCCCTAAAAGTGTGGCCTTGTATTGTTGGCCAAAGGCCTGGCTATTGGCCATTCCCTGTTGCAACACGGTCCATTAAAACCTCTGATCAGACTGGGAAAAATTAAGAGAAGGGATGGAGAAAGCAAACTTCTCGCAGTCATCTGGATGCAGGGGGATAGAAAAAAAATCTTTAATATCAATCACAACTAAGGTATATTCTGAAGGTATAGCAGGAGTCCAGGTCATGCCTCTTAGGGGCATTCCTACTAGCTCCATCCTTTCATTTACTTTACATAGATCTTGGAGCATAAGCCAAGTCCCAGAAGCTTTTTGAATAATAAATACGGTGTGTTCCAAGGACTCATAGAAGGGTGTGTGTGCCCAAGGTTTATCTGTTCCTTTACCAAAAGGTGGGGGGCTACAAGCTTAGGTTTGGTCAATGGCCACTGCTCCACCCAGATAGGGTTTCTCATCTAAATCAAAATTGGATCGACAGCCGGGCACTGGTGGCTCACGCCTGTAATCCTAGCTACTCAGGAGGCTGAGATCAGAAGATCGCGGTTCAAAGCCAGCCCGGGCAGGAGAGACTGTGAGACTCTGATCTCCAATAAACCACCAGAAAACCGGAAGTGGTGCTGTAGCTCAAGTGGTATAGCGCTCGCCTTGAGCTGAAGAGCTGAGGGACAAAGCCCAGACCCAGAGTTCAAGCCCCACAACCGACAAAAAAAAAAAAAATTGGATCGACAATCCTTTTTTCTAAGGTATCCCTTCCTGCGCCTTGGGCAGGGTATAGGGGGCAGTTTGGCTTCCCCTGGGCAAATTGGCGGGGGATTATTATGAACAGTCCCTCTCAAAGTGCCCCTACTGCCTGCATTTAAAATAAGTCCCTCTCCCCAATGGTCTTGGGGTTCCTAGGCCCTGGGCTGCCAGCACATGGGTAATAGCCTCAGTCATTGAAGATGTCTGAGCCTGTAAAGCTAAAACTAGTGATTGGGACTGATTCTGTTGCTTTCCTACATCCTGTGAGGCCACCTCCCATCTGCCCAGGAAACTCTCTCTCAATCCCATGTGGTGGTCTGCATTCATCCCTTCCCAGACCAGCGGCTTTACAAACTGACCTTGAAGGTTCCCTGCCGGCAGCTTGCAGACTGCTGTACTCAGCTGACCAAGTTTTTGTCTCACTCCTGCTATGCGGGACTCAGTAGGCCCATCATCCAGTTTGTACCACGCAGCAAGTCAAGCCTGTCTCACCTGGTCATGGTATAGGCCAGGTATTGTGGCATGTTGGACGGCAGTGGAATACCCAAACCATATCTCTGTTAACATGGCATAAGTAATAGGTATCGCTGATTGAGCCTGCTGGTTATTCTCCTCTTGCACTCTTGCATTCCTCCTTAAAGAAAGCACACCATTTAATAAACTGAGAACTAGTAAGGATGACTTTGAGCCTGACGGTTATTCTCCTCCTGCACTCTGCATTCCTCCTTAAAGAAAGAACACCATTTAATAAACTGAGAACTAGTAAGGATGACTTTGGCCACATCCAGTCAGTCCTTAGGGACACATGGGTGATAAGCAATGTCCTGTAATAGGGTCTGGGCCCAAGGAGAGTTTGGACCATCCTCTCCACCGCCTTTTGGGGCTCTTTAAGATCCTTAGCTTCCTATGGATACCATTCCAAGGGCCTGTTAGACCCTGGTGCCCAACTGACTAGATACCCTTGGGAAGCGAATCCTGTGGCCTAGGGTTCAGGCTCCCAGGTGGCTCTTCCTTTCCAGGGTAGGCCTCAGAGTAGGTTATTTCGCCAGACTTCAGCCCCTCCATGGAAGGTTGGTAGAGATCCTGGTCTTGCAGGTCCGTCTCGCAGGTTGCGTAGGATGCCGTACTTCCCCCTCCCCCCCAATCGGGGGAATAGGGAGGGGACCTATGACCGTCAGGGTCACCTGAGTCAGAGGGAGTAACTTTCACCATCGTTTTGACTTCCACTGTGCATGTTTCAGTGCGTTCTCGGTCAAATTTGGCCCATTCCTTTTCCTTCTCACTTCCCAAGTCCTCCTTTACTCCCTCTTGGCATAATGTTGCCTCCTCCTCCTTCTTCTGTGAGATAGCATTACCCATAGTAAGGGTTTCTCTTACCCTGAGAGACTGCATAGCATAGGCTGGTAGTTTTTCCTTTCATGGCCCACGTTGGGTGCCACATGTAGGGTCTTCATCCATTCCACGAAAGACGGATGGGGTCCGAGTAAAGATAAGTGAAACCACCCGCCCCATCCCAGCCTCCCTCAGCCTGGGAGACAATCAGACTCAGCAGGGAGTCAAGTCAAGCAGGAAAATTCATTTATTAACACAGAGCAAGCCCTTTTTAAAGCAAAAAACAGCGAGTGGCATAGCACTAGAGAAGAGGAACCAATGACTCTAAAGGTCATACCCTATCATGCACCTAAGTTTCTACGGGCTGGTTATGCACTGAAAATAAGGCAAATTGGGCTTTGCCCACTCAATTCCCTCTCAATGCCATCTTTGCTCCCCATGTTCTCTACAGTTGGGGACTTCAACACATCAGTATCCACACTAGATAGATCAACTTGACAAAAATTCAACAGAGAAACCGCAGATCTAAACATCTGCATAGATCAAGTAGATTTTACTTACATCTACCTAATGTTTCACCCAACAGCATCAGAATACATGTTTTTCTCAGCAGCACTTGGAACATTTTACAAAATAGACCACATTTTAGATCGCATAGCAAATGTGTACAAATTCAGAAACATTGAAGTTATTCCTTGCATTCTCTCAGACCACAAGGGAATAAAATTAGAACTCTACACCAAAAGCCACCAAAGAAAGTCATGTAATACATGGACGCTGAACAACACACTGCTTAATCACGAGTGGGTCATGGAAGAGATTAGAAAGGAAATTCAAATGTTCATGATATTCAACAAAAATGAACACACAAATTACCAGCTCTTCTGGGACAAAGTAAAGGCAGTATTCAGAGGCAAGTTTATAGCTCTGAGTTCCTACATCAACAAATTGGAGAGACCTGAAACCAACAACTTAATGAGACATCTGAGCCTCCGTGAAAAGAGCAGCAAGATAAACCTCAATTCAGTAGATGGAAAGAAATAATTAAAATTAAATCAGAATTAAATGAATTAGAATCCAAAAAAACTATAGAAAGAATCAACAAAACAAAGAGTTGGTTCTTTGAAAAAATTAACAAAATTGAGAGACCCTTAGCAAATTTTATCAGAAAAAGAAGAGAACACACCCAAATAAATAAACTCAGAGATGAGAATGGAAACATCACCACAGAAACAACCAAGATTCAGAACATTATAAGGGAATATTTCTCAAAACTTTATACCAATCAGTTTGAGAACTTGGCAGAAATGTAGCTTTTCCTAGAAAATATCAACATGAAACTAAACCAAGACAAGTTAAACCATCTTAACAGGCCCATATCAAGCACTGAAATAGAAACAGCACAAAAAGACCTCCCATCTAAGAAAAGCCCAGGACCAGTTGTTTTTACAGACGAATTCTTCAAGATTTTCAAAGCACAGCTAACACCGATACTCCTCCAAGTCTTCAATAAAATTGAAAGAGAAAGTTCACCACCTAATTCATTCAATGAAGCCACCTAGACCATGGCACGCCTCAGTGGGAGCCATTATTCTTAAAAGTGCTAAAAGAATTACAAACAGCAGTAAAAACTATGGGTCCTTCTGCCCCTTTTACTTTAACAATCCTTGACTCCATAGCAACTGATTGGCTAACTCCTTATGATTGGTATCAAACTGCAAAATCGGTGCTAACCCCGGGGCAATACGTATTATGGAGAACAGAATATGAGGACCTTGTTAATGGAGAGGTGCAACGGCGATTATTACTACTTCAGGCCTTAAGCCTACAGTCTCCATGTTAACTGGTCAGGAGGATTTTGCAGACATTAGAAAACAACTTAAATTCTCAAAGGAGATTTTAGAAACCATCACTAAGCTTGCTGTTATGGCCTGGAAAAAGTTACCATCAGGGGAAGGAAAGACCACTGTTCTATCAGGAATTAAGCAACGGCCTGAGGAGCCATATGAGGAATTCATAGCTAGGTTGGAGGAAGCTATTACAAGAATGTTCCTTCCTTCTGAGGGATCTCAAATCATTCTCAAACAATTGGCATGGGAGAATGCTAATATTGTGTGTCAGGAATTAATCAGGCCAGTAAGAAAAACAGGAAGCCTACAAGACTATGTTAAGGCTTGCATAGATGCTTCTCCTGCTATGATTCATGGACTTGCATATGCTGCTGCCATGAAAGAAACGCCTTTTCAAACATATGTGAAAAAGGTAACCAGAGGCTCAGGATATAATCCTGAACAGAGAGTATGTCATAATTGTGGCAAACCAGGCCACGTTCAAAAGGAGTGTAAAGCTCAAAAGCAACAGAAGGGATCAGGAAAATCACCAGGCTTATGTCCTCGGTGTCAAAGAGGGAACCATTGGAAAAGTGATTGTAAATCTAAGTTCCATAAAGACGGAACTCCTCTTCAAGAGGAAACAAAAAACGGACAGAGGGGCAACCTCTCAGCCCCTCCCCAAGAGAGGAACTAAAGCAAACTATTCATGACTTGCCTAGAGCCACTCCAGGGAGTGCTGGATTGGACTTGGCTGCCGCTCAAGATCATATCATATCCCGAAATAATGGGGTTGTACTGATAAGAGACAAACATAAAAGGGGAACTCCCTTCGGGAGTAATGGGCCTAATCATAGGCTGGAGTTCAAACTATAAAAAGAATTTTGAGGTTTTACCAGGAGTAATAGACTCAGACAGTCCTACCACTATAAAAGTCATGATAAGGTCTCTAAAAGAGGCTATTCAAATTCATAAAGGGCAGAGGATAGCCCAAATACTTTTACTTTCATATCTAAAGTTGCCTAATCCCACCTTGACTCAAAACAGAGAAGGAGGGTTTGGCACCACAGATACTGTAGCCTGGGTTCAGGAAATTACAGATAAAAGGCCTTACAAGGCCATTAAGGTCAATGGAAAACAAATAACAGGACTCTTAGACACAGGGGCTGACAGATCCTGTATAGCTGGAAAAGATTGGCCTATGACCTGGCCAGTGCAGGAGACTTCTTCCTCCCTAATTGGATTAGGGATGGCTTCTAATGTAGCTCAGTCAGCTCAGAAACTCAAATGGGTATGTGAAGGGCAGCAAGGCCACTTCAAACCTTATGTTATCCCAAGCTTGCCCTTTTCTTTATGGGGCAGGGACATCATGCAAGACATGAATATACAAATAAACAAATAGACTCCTCATCAAAGGAGCAAAATTTTTCATAGGGGCCGCTGAGGAACAGCTTTATGCTGACAAAATAATATGGAAAAGTGATGATCCTGTATGGATTAATCAGTGGCCCCTAACTCAAGAAAAGATTCAAGCCATACAGGACTTAGTTCTAGAACAATTGTGTCAAGGAAGGATAGAAGAGACTACCAGTCCATGGAATACTCCAATTTTTGTAATAAAAAAGAAGTCAGGAAAATGGGGGTTATTACAAGATTTAAGGGTAATTAATGAGACCATGCATGACATGGGAGCCCTTCAACCAGGCCTACCCTCTCCTGTTGCAATCCCACAGGGTAGATATATAATAATAATAGACTTACAGGATTGCTTTTTTACAATAAAATTACAACTAGAAGATTCCAAGAGATTTGCCTTCAGTGTCCCTTCGGCTAATTTTAAACAACCTTATGATAGGTACCAATGGAAAGTGTTACCTCAGGGCATTAAAAACAGCCCTACCTTTTGTCAACAATATGTAAAGAGGGCTATAGAACAAATTAGACAAAAATATCCAGAGGGATATATTATTCATTATATGGATGATATACTTATGACCGATGAAACTAGAGAAAAGACAGAGAAAATATTACAGGATATGGTAGAACAATTAACAAAATTCGGGTTAATAATAGCTCCTGATAAAGTTCAACATGAACGACCTTTAAATTATCTAGGAAAAGTGATTGGACATGATTATATTATGTCCCAAAAGACACAAATTAGAATAGATGAACTAAAAACATTAAATGATTTCCAAAAATTATTAGGGAATATTAATTGGATTCGGCCTAGTTTAAAAATAACTACAGGACAATTAGATCCTTTGATGAAAATGTTGAACGGAGATCCTAATCCTAAATCTACCAGGGAAATAACTCCTGCAGCCCTATCCTGTATAAGATTGGTAGAAGAAGCATTGAATACAGCTAAAATACAGCAAATTAATATTACACAAACATGTTCCTTTATAATTCTGGCTACAAGCTTCACTCCCACAAGATGTTTTTGGCGGGATGGGATACTGGAATGGATCCATTATTCCCATAACCCTGGAAAAATAGTTGCTTCATATCCCTTCTTATGTGCTAATTTGATTCTAAAGGCTAGATTAAGAGCTAGAGAATTATTTGGCCAAGAAATACCTAACATTTCTTTTATGGCTAGGGATGTTGAACATTTCTTCATGTGTCTTGAACCCTTAGATGTGTATTTTAATGTTTTTTTTTTCTTTCATGCATGTGTTTCTAACACATTTATAAGATTATCTCTTTGTTGCTTTGTATGTCACTCCTCCACAGTATAACCCCTGCTTTCACTATATTTGATGTCAGTATAACTTGTGGAGGAGATGGGGAAAAACCAGTTGTTTAAGGATACAGGTGGACCTGTTGCAACAATGAGAAGTACAAGTTGTCATGTCCAAAACGAGCTTTACAACGTTGGTGCGGGGGGGGGGGGGGGGGGGAGGAGGAAGGAGAAGGATTGGGATTGGGTGGGAGGAGGGAGGCTGGGAAGGGATGTGAAGGATAAACAAAGGAGGAGGCTGCAATGCTTGGTAAGAAATGTACACATTATCCTGCCCATGTAACTGTAACTCCTCTGTACAGTATGTTCACAAATAAAATTAAATTAAATTTAAAAAAAAAAAGAAATACCTAACATTATTGTCCCCTATAATAAGAAACAATTAGATCATTTGATACAATTTGGTGATGATTGGAAAATTGCTGTATTAACTTATACAGGTAAAATAAGCTTTCATATGCCCCAACATCCTTTGTTACATTTTATACTGAAACTCCTGTGATATTTCCAAAGGTTGTGGTTACAGAACCTTTGGCGGGGCATTAACTATTTTTACAGATGGATCTTCTAGTGGAAAGTCTGTGGTTTATTGCAGCACAAGACCACCATTAATATTTTATGACCCAACTGTATCTGCACAACAGGCAGAACTCATTGCAGTTCTGCTAGCATTTCAAAATTATTCAGAGGAGTTTAACTTTTACACAGATGTGTGTGGTTTCCTTGTTTCCTGCCATTGAAACAGCCCTAGTTACTGGTCAATCTAAAGTTAAAGAATACTTAGTAAAATTACAACAGCTATTACAACAAAGAACGACAAAGGTATTTGTGGGACACATCGGGGGCATAACAATCTCCCTGGACCTTTGTCTCAAGGGAATAAGTTTGCAGACTTATTAACTAAGGAAAGTCATGTAATGTCAGCTTTAGAAGAAGCTCAGGAAAGTCATAGACTACATCAACAAAATGCTAATGCATAAAGAAATATGTTTCAAGTTTCCCGAGAACAGGCAAGACAAATTATCAGGGAATGTGAGGCATGCCCAGAAGTTTTTCATCCACAAAAAATGGGAGTTAATCCTAAAGTCTTAAAGCCTAGAGTGTTGTAGCAAATGCTATTACCCATGTAACAGAATTTGGGAAACTCTCCTTTGTCCATGTTACTATAGATACTTATTCTCACGCCATGGTTGCTACAGCCCATTCTGGACAGGCTGTGAAAGATGTTATTCAACATTTGATTAATGCCTTTGTGGACCTAGGAATTCCCAAGGAAATAAAAACAGACAATGGACCAGCATACACCTCCAAAGCTTTTGCTAAATTTTGTGCACAATGGAAAATCGTGCACAAAACAGGTATTCCGTATAATCCACAAGGCCAAGCAATCATAGAATGGGCTCATCAGACCTTAGAAAACCAATTGACAAGAATTAGACGGGGAGGAGGGAAGCAATACTCCCCCCATTACACTCTTAATCATGCTTTGCTGGTCCTTAATCATTTCAATGCTGATGAGCAAGAAATAACCCCGATGATGAGACATTGGGGCATGGAAAAAACTACAACTTTTCCTTTAGTAAAATGGAAGGATCTATTCACTGGAACCTGGCGTGGGCCAGACATCCTGTTAACATCTGGGAGAGGGTATGCTTGTGTTTTCCCACAGGATGCAGAATCCCCCATTTGGGTCCCAGACAGACTCATCAGGCCTTTCTCGGGCCCAAAAAAGAGCCAGGAAGAAAGTGAAAATACATCAGGAGAGAAAACTGGTGCAGAAGATGAAGACATGCTATCTATCACCACCGCAGGCTGATTCTACAAAAATCGCTGCACCACCTACGTGGGAACAGATCAAGAAGTTGTGCGAGGAAGCTCGACACACTGTTGAGATCACCGGAAATCAACCCAATCCGGAAAACATGTTTTTAGCCATGCTTGCCCTTGTTTCTTTACAGGTGAAGTACGCTTTTTGTACAATGTATTGGGCGTATGTTCCTGATCCACCTTTGCTTCACCCCGTGGGTTAGACTCACCTATCTAACATAAAAGTACTAATGAATGATACCTCTATACTAGGGGGCATTCCAGTGGGGTCAGAAAAGCCTATGATCTCCACGTATCTAGATTATGAGGGAAGATCTGATGTCACCCCTATATGCTTGGCTTTAAAAGGCCGTGCTCCCTTTGCATGCTTTCCTGTTAACTACAGGACCCTTTATGCTGATGCACCTGATAAGACTAACACTGCTTCTAGCAGTAAGAGGGTGATATGGGAATTGAGTTTTCAAATACTTGGGTATTTTAATTACAATGAGACCTTTGACAAAGATAACAATTTTAGCATGCCTTTTCCAAATTGTTTAACAACTTACCGGGATAAAGATCAACTTTGGGACAGCAAAACAGAAAAAGAACTTCCAACATGGTTGGATTGTGGATTTCCCCTTTCTGCCTCTGTACATTGGCCTAGGTGTACTACAGATTTGGTATTTGATTTTTCCATTGCCAACCCAAATTATGACTATAAGAAATATTTAAAAGAAAATGAGAAAGTAAAATTCACAAGCTATAAAGCTCCGGTTGGCCCGGAACCGGTAAGGCGTTGGTTCATGCCTGGGTTTGTCACCCCAATGTGGGTTGCTAAATCTAGTCATTATGGAACCACCGTTACCCATAAAAATTTGTTTAGATTTGCTGCAGCTGCAAATATGGTATTGCTAAAAAAGCCCAAAGCTAACCTACCAGAATCAATTGCATTAAGAGCTTGTTTGTCTTATCCATATGCAGCTTTAATTGGAAGTGATAAAAGAATTAATATTACACAAGTAGGGAATTCCTTTTTAATCCAATGTTACTCTTATTGGTTGGCCAACTGTGTTGATGCTTCCATAGATAAAGAATTTTCAGTAGTAATTATTGTAAAAAGACCTGAATATGTAATGCTTCCTGTAAATTTGCATAATGATCCTTGGTTTGATAATTCTGCTTTGCAAACACTTCGTGTTTTGTATGAATTAATACGACCAAAAAGATTTGTTGCAACATTGATCTTTGGAATTGCTTCCCTTATAGCATTAGTAACCTCGCTTGCTGTATCCACCACTGCACTAATACAACAAGTGCACACGGTGCATTTTGTTAATGAGTTAAATAAGAATGTTTCTCTAGCATTAACAGAACAGCAAATCATTGATCAAAAGTTAGACAGCAAACTAGAGGCTTTGGAGGAAGTAGTCTTATTTGGAGTCATAACACTAATTGTTATATATATTCTTGTTGTCTTTCCAGTCCTCTTCAAACTAGTCTTCCGCTCCATCTCCTCTATACGAGAAGAAATTTATCTGTCACATCTAAAAAAATAAAAAAGGGGCAAATGCCACGCCTACTCCAGTGGAGTCTGCGTAGCATGGGAAACCATCTTTCAGACCTGAGAAAGGGGCTTTAGAGACCTATCACTGAGTATTGGGACTTCGCCAAAGTCTACCTCAGAGAATAGGGCTTTACAGAGACCTATCTCCAAGTTTTGGGACTTCACCGAAGTCTACCACAGAGAATAGGGCTTCTAAGAGGCCTACTCCTGGAAAGGCTGGCAAACCCCTGGGAAAGATGTGTTTCTGCCTTTCTTTTCCTCATAAGAGTGCCTATTAATCTTTTACTGCTTCTACTGCTCTTTGTACTTACTCATTGTCAACGTTCCTTTATTCAAAGCTCTTTCTTAAGAGTGTTGACGACTCCAATATCTGATGAGTATCTTAAAAAATATGACTAACTCACCAGAGTTAAGTGCTACCCTGAAACCCCTCTTATGGAGGCTAGTAGACAAGTTATAAGTAAATATAAAAGTATTGGGGGTTTCACGAAGTCACTTTAGCAGAAGGAATTGTTTGTAAGGGACTTACAAGAAGCTGTAGGCTCAGCTAGAGCAGAAAGAATGTATGGCAATTGCTGAGATAACTATTTAGGAGAAAGAATTTCCTGCTACTCTCTTTTATTTACTAAGAGACTTGCTAGATCTAGGTCTCCTTGAGGTTTACTATTAAAGAAGAAACAGGAAAGATCTTATGGGAAAGTTAAGGCCTCTATAAAGATAGGTAATTGTTAATTGGTGACAAACATTGTAATCATTGTATTTCTTAGAGATAAGCCGGAAACAACTGCCTATCAGGTGACCAGCTGGTGACCACCCAAAAATGAAGCCATGCAGCAAGATTGTGTAACCTTTTGCCCTTTCTCATGAAGACTTTTGCTATAAAAGTTTGTTTTCCTCTGCATTAAATCACACTCAGCATCCACTCCTCTTGTGTGTGAGTTGTCTGTTTGCCATCTCCCCATCCTATTCCAGGTTCCTCCCCTAGGTGTCCTCCGTCGTCCCGACAGAGCCCGGTCTGCGGCACCACGTCTTGATTTTGAAAGGTTTATTGGAGATCAAAGTTTCAGTGTTGCACATGTTCATTCTTTGTCCCTCCTTTTCCATGACCCCTTTAACTTCTGAAAGAGAGATAAATGTAAAAAAATGACAAAAATGAAATCAAATAAATATCATCTTGTTTCTGTTTCCTGGTAACTGATTATTTTTGAGATAGTGCTTCTTACTAATAAGAATTATTGGTAGAATCTGAAAACATATTAGAGTAATAAATAGACGAGGAAAAATGTTGTCTCCTATTTTTTATCACTACATTTCTTTTTGTCTAAGTATAAATGCCATACTTACACTAAGTGCCTAGAATAAGCAAAATGACTTATAGAGCTCAGATCATATCTTTCCACAGAAGATGGCAGCCCCAGAAGAAAAACAGGGCAACAACTTGCATAAGAAAGAGAGAGTTTGATGTCTCCTTAAATCTTAGGATCAAATGCTCATGAGGAGCCCTCGGGACTGATGACAGCTTAAGGACCTAACATTTCCTGTGTCATTCCATCAAAGGAAACAGTCACCAGTCTCCCATCACACTGTAGGTGCCACGCCTGACTGTTGATCTTGGCTGTGTCATGAGAACGTGCAGCAGGGCTCTGTCATGGTCACTGGAGAGTCAGGATTGCACACTAAGAGGACATTCATGAAGGTGGTAACAAGGCCTGAGTCAGGGTTTTGTCAGATCTAGATGATTTGTAACAGGCACTACTGTCTTCTGGCTAAGAATGTGGATATATCATCGGGGTCTTGCACACAAATTTATCAAGTGTTAGCTTGCAACATTTCCGTATGAAAGCCAACAAAATGACATCAATGCCCTCTGAACATATTCTCATCAATATTTAGTAAGTAAAAAGCTATAAAATCAAGCTCATCATGAGGAAAATACCGATATGAAAACCAAATTGCAGGAGCATTTACAAAAAATGTTTTTCTGTATGTATCAAATGTGACAAAATATTAAAAGTTAATGAAGCTGGGAAAGTTAAATTGATTTCCTTTTTTATTATGGTTGCAACTATCTTTTACATTTCAACTACATAACAAAAAGAAGGTAGGCCAATCACCACCAGTGGCTCACACCTGTAACTCTAGCTATTTAGAAATCTGAGATCTGAGGAAAGTGAATTGAAGTTAGACTAGTTAGGAAAAACCAGTGAAACTTTGATCTCTGATTAACCATTTAAAATCAAGACATGGAAGTTTGGTTCAAGTAGTAGACTCTTACCCTTGATTACAAAAGCTAAAGGTCAGCTCCCTGAATTCAAGCCCCAGTATTCACACACACACACACACACACACACACACACACACACACACACACACACACACGCTCTCAAAAATAACCAGTGACCAGGAAAAAGAAACAAGATATTTATTTTCTTTCATTTTTGTCATTTTTTTTACTTTTATCTCTCTTTCAGAAGTTAAAGGCGTCATAGAAAAGGAGGGACAAGGAATGAATATGTGTAACACTGGTATTCAATTGGTACTATGTTGAAAATGACCTATGTAATTTGTTTTTTTGGAAGGACGTGAAAACGGAAAAAGATAAAGTGAAAGGTTAACATTGTCCAAAAGAAATGCATTCAGTGAATTAGAGCTATGGCTCAATTTGAGTGCCATTATTCAGCAAAAGAGCTCAGAGAGAGAGTCCAGGCCCTGGATTCAAGCCTCATTACGGACTAAAACAAAAAAAATAATCATTACCACAAGATTGTAACTAAACCCTTTACAGCATAATAATAATAATAATAATAATAATAATAATAATAATAATAATAATAATGATAATAATGATAATAGAAGAAGAAGATGAAGAAGAAGAAGGAAGTTAAAAAAACCAAACTAGTGAGAAAAATTGATAGAGCAAGGGAAGGACTGAACTTTCAAAAAGAAATATATCCATACCTGACTTATATGAATGCAACCTCTGTGTAATTCACATTTATAATAATAATGCAAAAGAAAAAACAGAAATTTAGTGCTGGAGTCATAACTCAAATGGGAGATCATACTAATATGTATGTGATACCAAGGTCAAACCCCTTATATAAATTTCTCCTTCAAAAATGGCTCTTCTCATCACTTGTGCTTTCCAGAACTTATGAAAGGGGGTGCAGCTAAAGAAAGAGAAAGATAAACTGTCAGGCACAGAACTCTACTTGCAAAGAGCAGTACTCAATAGAACACGTGTTCACTAGACCACATGATGACTCCATGTTTTCTGAAATAAACAGAACTAGTTGGGCTTGAATACATTCTCCACTGTATACTAGATGGAGACTCAAAATTAATGAAACTCTCTGGATCTCAAATTCTTTACAGGTAAAGTGAGCATAACAATACATATCTTATGGGATTATGAGACCTGGTTGTCATCAAACATGGAGTGGGTTTTATCTTAGGTGTGTGTGCAACACTCAAACACTGCTAGAAGGAGTATAAACTGGCATGATGTTTACTATGTTACTTAACAGTAATACAACATGCCTGTAATCGTACTTACAAAATAGGATGAGAAAAGTGGATCAAGGTTTTAAGTCTGGACAGGAAACTGGATCAGACTCATCTCCAATGATCTCTAAAAAAGCTTGAGGTGGAGTTTGGTTCAAGTGGTAGAGTGCTAGACTGAAGCATAAGCCTCAGAAACATTGCCCAGGCCCTGAGTTCAAGCCCTAGGACCAGCACAAGCACACACACACATACACACACACACACACACACACACACACACACACACACACACACATACACACACACTAAATTTTGTGTGTTCCTACCCCCCGCTTAACAATATATTCCCTCTTCCAAGCTCACCTGATTTATTTTGTTTTAAAAGGGACTTCCTGTGTAGCACAGGCTGCTCCTAAACTTACGATCCTCCTGGGTACTGGGAGTACAGGCATGCCTTCTATAATTGGCTTCACTCAGCAACTCTATTTATAACATATTTGCAAGAAATTCATTCATACTCATGAAGGTATTTGGCTTAAAGCTGCTCACAGTAATATTATACTGCACAAAATGTAAATAATATAACTGGGCATGGTACTATCTTACCATATGGTAATACCAGCCAATAATTAGGAACCTGACACAGGAGAATAAGCAGATGAGGAAAGCCTGGTCTACACTGCAAAACCTGGTCTCCAAAGGAAAGAAATTCTATAAATATTAATCTACGATGAAACATACAATATGTTAAATTTATATAATGTAACAAATAGACCATTGTTAATAGAAATAAAATCTTGGCAGAAATTTTAAATACATACATATGCATATATATTTAAACTTAGAGAAATAAAATTTCAAGTGCTTCAATCTGAATCTTTCAGTCTACCTGTCACCTACTTATTTACTGACACATTGATTTCTATTTAGTCTTCACAAAACACTGTTCTCACACATAAGTACACAAAATTGTAAATCAAAAAGTACAAAACAAACATTATCATAAATACAAATGTAGTTAAATCCCTATCATAATAATTTGGAGAAAACATACATTAAGTTAATGGCATTGTATACTGCTCAGGAGGGGGAGTCTAGGAAAACGTAGATTGTGTGTGTGTGTGTGTGTGTGTGTGTGTGTGTGTGTGTGTGTCTGTGTCTGTGTCTGTGTCTGAGTCTGTGTGTTTTCCATGAGTAAATAATGGAGATAGAATTAGACCTATTATTCCTGCTTGGTCTTTTTGCTCAAAGGTGACACTATACAACGTAAGCCACATCTCCACTTCTGGATTTTGGTTTCTTTTTTTTTTTTTTTTTACATTACTTTTTTATTTTTTTATTGTGAACATACAGTACAGAGGGGATACAATTACATGGGCAAGATAATAAGCACATTTCTTATCAAGCATTGCAGCCTCCTATTTGTTTACCCTTCACATCCCTTCCCAGCCTCCCCCACCCAATCCTAAACCCCCCACCGAAGTTGTAAAGTTCATTTTCGACATGAAAACTTGTATTTCCCATTTTTGCAACGGGTCCACCGGTATCCTTATTTAAACGACTTGTTTTACCCCTTCCCCTCCACAAGATATACTGACATCAAATACAGTGAAAGCAGGGGTTATACTGTGGGGGAGGGACATAAAAAACAACAAAGAAATAATCATATAAATGCGTTAGAAACAAATGCATGAAAGAAAAAAACACATTTAAGTACATATCTTAAGGTTCATTTTCCTAACATCACATTATCTGACCTTTTCTACTTGACTCATACATATAATAGATATTGGAAATAAGGGAAACCATGGGACCTCTGTTTCTTTGGGCTTGGCTTACTTCACATAATATAATTTTTTCCAAGCCTTTCCATTTCCTAACAAATGGGGAAATGTCATTCTTTCTGATGGAGGCATAGAATTCCATTGTGTATATAGACCACATATTCTTGTTCCATTCATCTACTGAGGGGCATCTGGGTTGGTTCCATATCTTAGCTATGGTAAATACTGCTGCAATAAACATAGTTGTGATGGTAGCTTTAGTGTGGTCTTGTTTGTAAACATTTGGGTAAATGCCCAAAAGTGGGAGTGCTGGGTCATAAGGGAGCAATATGTGAAGTCTTTTGAGGAACCTCCATACTGCTTTCCAAAGTGGTTGAACAAGTTTACATTCCCACAAACAATGAAGTAAGGTTCCCTTCTGTCCACATCCCCTCCAGCGTCTGTTGTTATTAGAGTTCTTGATTTTTACCATTCTAACTGGGGTGAGGTGGTATCTCAATGTTGGCTTGATTTGCATTTCTTTTATGCAACCTCTAGGGAGGCTGAGCATTTTTTCATGTGTCTATTTGCCACCCTTCTTTCTTCTTCAGAGAAGTTTCTCTTTAAGTCTTTAGGCCACTTATTTATTAGGCAGTTGTTTCTTTGAGGATTTGTTGTTGGGGGATTTATTTTTTTGAGTTCCAATTATATTTTAGATATGAGACCCTTGTCTGTTGTATGGCTAGTGAAGATCTTCTCCCAATCCGTATGCTTTCTGTTGATCTTGCTAGCTATGTCCTTTGCCATAAAGAAGCTCTGCAACTTCATGCAATCCCATTTGTCCAAACTTTCCTTGATTTTTTTGTGTTTCTGGGTCTCTATTCAGAAAATTTCAGCCTTAGCCAAGGAAAACTAGGGTTTCTCCTATTCCATCCTCTAATGTTTTCAGAGTGTAAGCTTTGACTTGTGTTTAAAGAATCCCATGGACTCCACTCCCAAATTACTCAAGCTGATTCAAAACTTTGGCAAAGTAGCAGGGTATAAAATTATCCCCCCAAAGTCAATGGCTTTTCTGTATGCCAACAATGAGAAAAGTGTGCCTGAAATTAGGAAAGCAACTCCATTTGTAATAGCCCCACAAAAAATAAAATACCTAGGAATTAACTTAACCAAAGAAGTGAAGGACCTCTATGATGAAAACTTTAAAAACTTGAAAAAGGAAATCAACACAGAACTTAAAAAATGGCAAAAACTCCCATGCTCCTGGATTGGAAAGATTAACATCGTGAAAATGGCAATACTTCCCAAGGCTACTTACAAATTCAAAGCCATACCCATCAAAATTCCAACCTCATTCTTCAAGGAAATAGAAGAGACAATCCAAAAATTCATATGGAACAATAAAAGACCCCAAGTAGCAAAAATGCTCCTCAATGGAAAGAACACTGCTGGAGGAATATCAATACCAAATTTCAAACTCTACTATAAAGCCATAGTAATCAAACAGCTTCATACTGGCAAAAGAACAGACCTCAGGACCAATGGAATAGAATTGAAAACCCAGAAATGAACCTACAGACCAATAGCTATCTAATCTTCGATAAGGGAGCTAAAAAATAGAATGGAAGAAAGACAGCCTCTTCAGTAAATGGTGCTGGCAACATTGGTTAACTACTTGTAGAAAACTAAAGCTAGATCCTTATATATAACCCTGCACCAGAATCAACTCCAAGTGAATTTTGTTTTCTTAATTGGAGAAATATCTCGGATTTACTGCATGGGCTGCTTTAAACCCGAATCCTCAGTTTTGACCTCTAAAATAGCTAGGTTTTAAAATATGAGCCACTGGTGGAAAGCACCTATGTTAACATTTTTTCATGTTTTAGTGAGTTTTAAAGTAAGACATATATGTTACTTTTGAGAATGGCTGGAAATAGTAATTAAAATTTAACAGAATTTAAAACATACAAAGCTGAGGATGGCAAGTAGCTGAGAACAGAATGGAATAAATCAAAATTACCTATGACAGTTTTCAGTCTGTGCACAGAAATGATTACATTGTTGGAGCCCAAGGCCATCAGATAGCTGAACTTCAGCTGGCTGCTATGCTCATGAGGCCATTCTTGTGCTATTCACAAGAATGTGATGTTGTTGGATGGTAGGGATCAGCTACAAGTTCAGAACCTGAAATATTTCTATTGATCTGGAAGGGGAAAAATACCAGGACAAGAAATGTGATTAAAATTGTTGAATGCAAAATCCATCTAGTCAAAGGAAGACAGAATAACTCTTCCTATATCTGAAAAGAGTATTCACTCACAAAGAATCATGAGCTGAATATGGCAGTCAATGTTTGTAGGCCAGCCTAAGTTTTAAGCCTTCAGAAGGACATATAGGTAAATGCTATCTTAAAACAACAACAAAAACAAAAGACCCAATGACTGGGAATGTGTTTACTGGTAGAGTGCTTGCCTTACATGCAAGAAGCACTTGATTTGATTCCTAAGTATGACGTAAGCAGAAAAACTGGAAGTGGTGCTGTGACTCAATTGATAGTGTGCTAGTCTTGAGCAAAAGAAGTTCAGGGAGAGTGCACAGACCCTGATTTCAAGCCACAGCTCTGGCAAAATTAAAAAAAAAAAAAAACCAAGCGCAAATTGCTGTTCGTTGAAATAAATATGTTGAAGAATTTTTATACTCTCTAGAAAATTGTGCTGTTGGGAATTCATAGTGAACTTTGTTAGGAAAAATTAAAATAAATTAATGAAATATTATCTGGCATTGGCAAGTACACAGTGAGATGTAAAAATGAGTGCTGCCTATGGTTACTTGATACAACAATGTTACAGATACACTTGTCAGATTGTGATTTTTTTAAGTATACAATCGTGGGGTTTATCTTTTTCAAAATAATTTTATTGCTGGGCCTAGAGACTAAGGAGACTGAGAACTGTTCAAATCCAGCCAGGGCAGGAAAGTCTGTGAGATCTTTATATCCAACTAAAAGTTCAGAAAATGTGAAGTGGCAGTGTTGCTCAAGTGGTAGAGTGCTAGTCTTAAGCTGAAGAGTTGAGGGACAATGCCCAGACCTAGAGTTCAAGCCCCACAACTGACAAAAAATAATAATAGTAATAATAATAATGTTGTTGTTACTATTAAGGTGTTATATATAAAGGCTACCAATTCATAAGTTTTTTCTTTGCTAAAAGAAACACATATCCATCTTCATTGCCAACAGCCAGGATTTGGCCATCTGCTTTCCAGCAGATCTCTGTGTGTAGAGGCAATGTGTAATACAAAGCAATACAAAACATTTCTGACTATAAATAATTTTTCTCTGCACATCTTAAAAATCAATGCTGACAACATGAAATAAAAAACCCTAAGTTTAAAACATTCTTCTAGACAAGTTAAAGAAATCCTGATAACAAGTATTTTAAAAATAATTTCAGAGAGCTTGAACTCAGGGCCTGGGTTCTGTCTCTGAGATTTACTACTCACGATTGGGTTGCCACTTTGAGCCACAGTGCCTCTTCCAGTTTTCTCGTGGTTAGTTGAACAGAAATGTCTCACCAACTTTCCTCTCCAACTTGGCTTTGAACTAGATCTAGAGATCTGAGCCCTCTGAGTAGCTAGAATTATAGACATGAGCCCCTGGCACTTGGCTTATTGCTTACCTGAGACAGAGGCCATTTAATATTAAATTCAATCATGTTTAACTTTGTAAAATAAGGCTAACTGAAATGCCTTCCACTAGAAATAAGGAATCAAATGTGTAAGTGGGTTACAAAGATCTTACCAAAAGCTACATATTTCCCTTGTGTTTTTTTTTCTTCCAAAATTGTGTGCTTTCCAGAATCATACCTTTTCTTTCCTTGCTGGTTTCTTTATTTTATTTCATCAATGTCCACAGCTTCTTCAGCCATCATTTATTTATGTGAAGAGCTTTCAGACATCTCTTTTCAGTCTAAATTCCTTGTATGCACCTCTCATCAACTGCCATAAAAACTTGTGAAACAGTAATCATCTCTTATCATTATTGGATATTAATGTGTAAGTAAAATTTAAAAAAATAAATAATAATATCAATAAGTATAACGATTTTAATAGTAATGCTGAACATAAATACAACGTTGATTATATTCTGAGCAATATAAAAACCTCAAGGAAAACAAATCACTTTTTTTAGTGCTGATATTATGGTTTAAACTCAATACCTTACCTTCTCACTTAAGCTTTTTCCCTCAAGCGTGGTGCTCTGTATTTGAACCACAGCTCTCCTTCGAATTTTATTTGGGGGATAATATAGAGATAAGAATCTCATGGAATAAAAAAAAAAGATTTGTATCCCTATCTTGGGGTTCATTTCACATAACATTCTCTTATAATGTTATATGGTACCATATACTACTTACTGCAAGTGAGGTTAACTATGGGACCAATGGTTATTTGAGCCTCGCTTATTTCACTTAATAAAATTGTTTCCGCATCTTTCCATTTCCTAGCAAATGGGGCGATGTCATTCTCTCTGACAGAGGCATAGAATTCCATGGTGTGTGTGTGTGTGTGTGTGTGTGTGTGTGTGTGTGTGTGTGTGTGTGTGTGTGTGTGTATCACATTTTCTTGATCCATTCATCTTCTGAGGGGCATCTGGGTTGGTTCCATATCATAGCTATGGTAAATAATGTTGCAATAAACATAGTTGTGCTGTTAGCTTAATATGGTCTTCTTTGTGAACATTTGGGCAAATGCCAAAAATGGGATTGCTGGATCATAGGGGAGCTCTAACTGGAGTCTTGGAAAAATTATATCAAGTGAAGTAAGCCAAACCCAAAGAAACATAGGTCCTATGGTTTCCCTTACGTGCAATAACTATTATATGTCAGACAAGCATACAAGTTCAAAAGCTATGTACATACAACCAGATAAGATGATGTTAAGCGAAATAAACCCCAAGATAGGGTTTATAGTCTACCATGTTTTTTTTCTTTTTATGTTCCTCCCCCCATGGTTTAACCCCTGTTTAAACTGTATTTAATGTTGGTGCCCTGTATCTTGTATACACCCTTCTCTAGCTTGGGGAGGGGAAGGGAAAAAACAAAATGTTTAAATAGGGCAGGCTGGCCCGTTGTAACAATGAGATGCACAAGACACTATGTTGAAAAAGGAACTTTACAATATGGGCGGGGAAGCAGGGAAGGGAGGAGAGGGGGAGTGTAGTTGTGGACGTGGGAGGGAAGAAAGGGTAGGGGAAAAACAAAGGAGGAGGTAACAATGCTTGATAGAAAATGTACTCATTACCTTGCTCATGTAACTATAACCCCTCTATACTATATTTTACAGTAAAAACCCCTTTTATAAAACAGAAGGTGTCATGTACACCAAGTATAGTAGCCCACATGTGTAATAACTGCTGATTGGGAAGCAGAGATGACAAGGATCATGGTCTGAGGCCAGGCCAGAGAAAAAAATGCCAAGACAGCCATCTCAACAAATGAGCTTTCCATAGTGGTTCACATCTGCAATCCTAGCTAATTATGTGGGAGGGATAGGTAGCAAAGTCTCAGTCAATCTAAGATCAGACCCAGACAAAAAGTTCAAGACCTCAAGTAATTAAATGGACTAGAAGTATGGTAAAAGTAGTTGAGCTTCTTGATGCTATACAACCAGAGTCCTGTCTAGCAAGCAGAAAATCCCTGAATAGAACCCTTCCACCAAAAAGCCTAAATAACTTTATCCTATTTGAACATCTAATTTCAAGGCGACTGACAGATCAGAGATGGTGACATTCTCTTTAAAATTAGCTATTCAAAAGAGACAAAGTTATTTAGGTTTTGAAAAAATTGAAAAGGAAAATGCATGTGATTTTTGTTAGCTCTATAATTCTTGAAAACATAAAATGTACTCAAGTATTTAATATATATCCATATGTGTGCATATGTCCATGTAAGTATGTATATCCATGTATGTATGTATATCCATGTATGTATGTATATATGTATACATATATATACATACAAATGGTTCATCTCTTTTCTGTGTAGCCAATGGTACAAATGAATCTGTATAATCACTACTCAAATGCATGAATAGACAAAGAGAATGAGCAGAGAACTCATATTCAGGAAATTATGGCTAGCCCATAACGCTGAAAATCTTTTACATCAGTTTGCATATTTCTGTGACTGCAGTACAGGGACCATACGACGACAGTGGGATACCAGGCAGATGAATTGAGAAATGAGAGACACAAATGTTAAAAATATTCTTTCTGATGTTTAAGTAGAATTTCTTGTATGTGTGTGTGTGTGTTTGTGTTTGTGTGTGTGTGTTTGTGTGTGTGTGTGTGTGTGTGTATTACATTTTTTGATTAATTTTTCTCTTGAGGGTTATCTGGGCAGATTCAATAGTAATGGTTGGGCTGAAACCTTTACTATATCCTGGTTTGTAATCTTTCAGGTAAATGACCAGGAGTAGAGTTGTTGGATCATATGGTAGTGGGTAGTCAAAAGAGGGGTGAAGGTTTAAAAGGTAGAAGAATGAACAGGAGAAAGGGGGAAAATGCAGAGAGGAATCCATAAATATCCTACAATATTAAGAAGAGTGAAGGAAGAAGTGCATAGATGAGGGATGGATGAGAATATTGAAAGGGTTGGCATTGATCTAGGTATATTGTACGCATAAAATGATCTGTTTAAAGATAATTCCTATGCTACTTAAAATAATAATTAAAAAATCATGTCCCTAAACTGTTATGCAATTAGAAGCAAAGAAGGAGAATTTGCTCAGATCAACTCCCGGGTCTATAAGTCTTTTTTGTTAGGATAAGTTTTAAAACAACACTAATGATACATATCACTGAAGAAAATTTAATGATCTTCAGCTATTTAAAATAATCATTTTTGGAGATATGGCTCAAGTGGCAGAGTGCTACTTAATGAGCAAAGCTGTCAGATATTGAATTCAAGTCTCAATCTCGAGCAAAAGTACAAACAATCAGTAAAATTCAGGCACTTTCCTGGGCTCTGGTATCTTTAATCCTACCTTTAATCAGAAAGCAGAGATCTGGGGATCTCAGTTCAATGTCAGCTTAGATAGGAACATCTGTGCGACGCTCATCTCCAATTCACTGCCAAAGAAAGCTGGAGTGGACTCATGGCTCAAGTGGTAAAATGCTAGACTACAGCAAAAAGCTCAGGGCTTTTTGGGCAGAACCCAATCCTTGTGTTCAAACCTTAGAATCGTGCATATACATACACAAGGAAGTCAGTCACTCAAGTTCTCAATCTTCCATTTCCCTAATCCTAACTCAAATCTTGGACAGAACCCTAAGAGCAACCTTGATGATAATAGTAACCCAATCCTAAAATTAATGGAAAATATATCCTAACAGATTCTCATTGTCTTTGAAATGATTTATTTGCATTTTGCTACAAATCCTACAGATTCCCTAACTTGGACTCTGAAATCGTTCCCTAATATGAATCATTAACCTCAAATCTTCATATCATGAAAACTACCATAGTTTCCACTGATCTTAACTTTTTCTGAACTCCTCTGTCTCCAAAAAGAAGTTGCAGGTTTACTTAAAATCTACTCTATTTCCTAACCCTAACTATATATCTAAACCTTACTAGAAACCTAACTCTAAATTTAACCCTATTGAACCCTGAATAGGAAACTTAGGAAAACTCTGGAGTTTTTGTTAAATTTCAAACTTATTTTACTTGAAAGTGTTAGCAGAAAACTCAGTTTTACCTTAAAGCTTACCCTTCCCTAAGCCTAAGTCTAACCTGAACTAGACAAGCAACCCTAGCCCTAGAACTAATAGCCTCTGGATTCTAAAAGCCATACAAATACATTAGTTTTTATTCATCCTAACTTTGATTCAACTCATCTCTCAAATAGTTTGTAGTTTTTCTCATTATCTTGCCATTTTTGTAACCCTAACCCTAACTGGAATATTGAGGCTAACCCTCACACTAACCATACCCTAATCTTAATAAGTATTAGCAGTTTCTTACTTCACATTCATCCTAATTCTAACTAGGCTTGTTATTCGAAGATTTACTTTCAGTTTGACCCTAAACTTTCCATTTCCCTAATGCTAACACTAACTCCAGCTGGAACTGAAACCTAACTTTCACCCTAATGATAGTCCAATTCTAATGTTTAAGAAAAATACTCTGTTTTTATTCATTCTAATGAATACTCCAGTTTGCACTCTGAAAATGAGTTTCAGTTTGCCCTAATTCCCATAAATTTTCTGACTCTTCCTCTGAAGTTATCTTGTTCCCTAACATGAACCTTTATATTATTTGTCCTCACATTATCTTATCAGGAAAAATACTGTAGTTTCCAATGATCCTACCTTTTCCTGAACCCCTGTGCCCTAAAACAATTTCAGATTTACTTACCATCTATTCCATTAATTAACTCTAACTCTCAACCTAAACCTGGCTGGAAAACTCTCATTAATCATTACAAGAATGATCACTGAGAAATAAATATAATGATAATGCTCTAGTTACTGTTCAATCTCATATTTTTGCTACCACTTGCTAGTGAAAACTGAATATTATACTAAAAACTTTCCTATTCATAACACTATTCATAATCAGAACAAAATACTGACCCTAATGTTAATCCAAATTATATGTCAATACTAACACTAACACAAGTACACTAGTTTTCACTCATCCTAACTTGATTCAAATAAGCCTTTCAAAATAAGTTTCAATTTTTTTTCCAATATCTTAGTCATTTTCTAACCCTAAACTTAATCTTAACTAGAACATTGAGAATAACCATAACCCTAATTGCAAGTAGATTTTAATATTAATATCAATACTCTAGTTCACATTCATTCTAATTCCTGACAGGCTTATTCTAAAATTTACCTTCAATTTGACTCTCATTTTTTCTCCTTCACTCTAATCCCAATCATGTCTAGAATCCTAACCATATCCTTGACACTAATGTTATCTTACTTCTAAAATTTATGAAAAATGGTTGATTTGTGTCATCCTTACTGAAATTCCACCTGTAATTCTTGAAATAAATTGAAGGTTTTCCTAAACGGTATAGATTTTATCACTCTTAACTCTGAATCTATCTTGTTCCTTAACAGGAATCATTATATCCATTGATCTCAAATCCTGATATTATGAAATACATTGTACTTCCACTATCCAAGCTTTTCCTGAATTCCTAGAACCTAAAATAAGTTCAGATTTACTTAACATTTAAAACATTTGTTTTCTTTTTCTTTTTGTCGAACGTGGGGCTTGAAATCTGGGCCTGGGCATGATCCCTGAGCTCTAGGTCATGATCCCTGAGTTCTTTAGCTCTAGGTGTGCACTTTACCACTTGAGCCACAGCACCACTTTTGAGTTTTCTGGTGGTTAATTGGAGATAAAAGTCTCATGGACTTTTTGCCCCAGCAAGCTTTGAACTGCCATCCTCAGAAAACAGCTTCCTGATTAGCTAGGATAATAGGCACGAGAAACTAGTTTAACCAATTTCTTTATCCTATTCTCAACCCCCTTTAACCAGAAACCTAATCCTAATCACAATCTGATTTAACACCAAAATAGTTACTATTAGGAAAATTGTCTAGATTCTATTCAATCACACATTTTTTTTGCTTCTACTTCTTATTGGAAAACTAAATTTTACACTAAAGCGTATCCTTCCCTAAACCTAATGAGAAAAAAATGTAATTCACCCTTTAAGCCAAATTATGTCTGAATGTTTAAAGTAACACAGACACTGGTTTTCATTCATTCTAACCTTGATGCCATTCATTCTTCTTAAAATATGTTACTGTTTTACATCTTTTTATATCTTATATCTTTTTCTCATGCTAACCCCAAATCTAACTGGAACACCTTGCCTAACCCTAAAACTACATATAACCGAATCATAATGTTAATAGCAAGCTTCTATTGCACTTTTATTCTCTTGCTCAACATGTAGGTCTAAATTTTACTTGCATTTTGATCCTACATTTTTAAGTGTTTTTCTATTTCCTGTCAGGTTTTCTTTCTCTTTATCTTTCTATTTTTTTTTTTTTTTGTTCAGTCAAGGGGCCTAAATTCTAGCATTGGGCGCTCTCCCTCCACTCTTCAGATCAAGGCAAGCGATTTACCACTTGAGCCACAGTGCCACTTATGGTTTTTTAGTGGTTTATTGGAGATATGAGCCTCACAGACTTTCCTGCCTGGGCTGCTTTGAACTCCGATCCTCAGACATCAGCCCCCTGCGTAGCAAAGATTACAAGCGTGAGCCACTGACACCCATCTTTATTATTTTTTTAAATTTTATTTTATTGTAAAGATGCTTTAAAGTCAAATTAGTTACACGAGTAAGGTAATGGGTATATTTCTTGTTGAGCATTGTTAAACACTTCTTTGTTGTTCTCCTACTACTCCACCTCCCTTACTCCTCGTTCCCCATGGTGTAAAGTTCATTTTCAACATAAGGTCTTCTAAGTATCATTGTTGCATCCTGCATTGAACCTATTTCACTAATCCTAATTCTAATTCTGTCTGAGATCCTAAACCTAAACATAATAATAATGATAGCTCAATTCAGAAGTTAACAAAAATATTCAAGTTTTTGTTCATCCTGTTAATCCACTATACAACTTGAATTAATTGCAGTTTAGCTCATTTTTTTCCCAAATTAGATTATATGTGCAAATATAAAGATGTAACTTTATGTGAATTACAGAAGATCTTTGGAAGAAGAAGTAATGAAAAGAAAATAGAGGCAGGGAGTATAATCAAATGCTTTAAACATATTATGGTATTGCCACTTCTGACAATTAATAACCGTTAACAAAATACCTAGTATTTTTTAAGAGAGCCATTGATATATCTGGGGAATAAAATACTTGTGTTAGATGAACTTTGTTCATGCGTATTTTATATTGTTATTGGTCAATTATTTAACTTAATGAACAAAAATATATCAAATAAGATTCCATGAAAAATATACAAAACAGTTTTTTAGTAATTGAGAAAAAGTTATAGTCATGAATTTTAGGAAACTAAATTTCTATTTCCCTATGAAGCAATGATTTAAGTTTACTAATCTAGTTACTTTAGATATCATAATTGGCATGAAAAATAACTAACTGTACATCTTGTTTCTTGAATGAGTGATGTTTAAACATGGTCTTTCATTCAAATGAATACTTAGGTTTACTTTCAAAATAAATGCAATTTTATCTCCTTTCACAGCAAGTACTTACCCTGCAATTAAATGTATTAGTATATTCAGGTATTTAAAAGCTAAAATTTCTATTTTTGATATGTAGCTCTACATATTCAGAATGACACGTTTTTTGCATTCGTAAATGTCTAACCTCTGGGATTTTTGCTTCATCAATATAAATTATCTCATGAGGTTGTTGCAAAGGATCCAGTAACCAGTGTGGTCAAAAATATTTCCTAAATTCTAAATTTAAGTCTAATCATTTTTAGCCTTTGATTATATCATTTATTGTCTCTTCAGAGCAATTAAGCTAAAATAATTACTACTTTTTAAACATTTTGCTCACATTGTAAATAATATCAACACAGGTCACAAAGAGACTGATTATTTCAGACTCATCATATTTGGTAAAGTTAGTGTGAAGAATGTAGAGAGCAGAAGGTTCTTATACTCAATAAATATTTTTGGTTAATTTAAATTAAATTAAATATCTGGATTTCTAATTTAGAGGTTAATCACATGGAAACAGGAAAATAATTCTTAAAAAATAATTACTTTGGGACCATTTTTCTTCTTAAAATATGAAGCAAACATATCTCTAAGAAATGTATTTTTTTCAATAAAATGTTTCAACCCTTAATAAAGTGCTTTATACTTTAATAAAAGGCTGTCTCAAAATAGAAATTCTGCAACTAATCTAATGTATGTTTTCATGCACAAAATTCTGTGGCTTCTAGTCTTATGTGATTTTAATTATATTTTATATTTTTGACATGATCCCTACTTATATTTATTACAAACTTCTGTAATTATACAAATCATGCCGGTACACACACACTAACTTACATAAGATAATATTCAAACAAAATTATCTTTTTTTTATGTCTCCAACAGGGATGGATGCTGTGCTGAAATATATTAAATGAAAGCACTCTAACAAAGAGTCTTTATGAAATGGAAATTTGCAACATGAGGATGGGAACATGAGCACTTTCAACTTGGCTGAACAGGATTTTTTGTTTCTACAGTACTTTCTTACCTTTTAATCACACAGGGAAAGCCATAAAATTTGAAATGCATATGAAGGAATTGCATTCCTAAAAGATGTGGCAACCCTGCTCAAAAGGTCGATCTTATCACTGGTTCTTTGTGCTTGCTGCCTGATCTATTTCTCTATCATATGTTTCATATTATTAAACATATTAGTAATTCAGCAGTAAGTATATTACAGGAAATTCCTGAAAATCACAGCTATTACAGCTTAATAATCAGAAGAGAGGAAAAGGATTATATTAATCTCCAATTTCTCCCTTTGGCCTTCAATTTGCCAATCAATTTTCAAAACAATCATGTAAGATGTTAGTTTATTTTTCCCTTTTTAATTAGAGATTAAGCAAGTGTTTTTTGCAGTAAAAAGTGATGACAGTGGTATCAGAGCTCTGGTAAGGGCACCTTCTCCTTAACAAGTAATGCTCTATGGACTGTAAACATAGAAGCCACACTAAAATTCTCTACACACACACACACACACACACACACACACACAAACACACACACACACACAGCTGCCACCCAGACACATCAGAGATAAGTTCCATTACCTTGTAATGATAGTTGATTGATGTTTGCTGCATTGCTTTATCTCAGCTTCAAGATCTTGCCTGGACCTTTATCTTTCCCCGAGATCAACTCCCTAATTATTAGTATACCGTGTGTCTGTGTATTCACAATAGGTTCCTGGATGCTTCAGGCCAATTAATACCCTGAATAGAGTATCCTCAAACTTCACATCCAAGTCAAAACTCCATGAGTTTATACATCGTTGCAAAATACTAAAATTTATTGGATATAGAAACCAAGAGAAAACCCACCTTGTTACTTTAGTAGCAATTGACATCATGAAAGTAGAAGAATATTAATCAAGAACTGAGGTAAGAGAATGGGAGTATGTCTAAAATGTTGAATACTGGATGTGTGTTACAGATACAAAATCATGATCTATAGGCTTATTTATTGAAAAGGTCATCATATATTGAAAGCACTATTTACAAATACAGTTTTCCAGTTACTTTGCTTACCTATCACTTCTGATGACAAATCCGCTCATGAATTTTTATAGGATCTTTGAATAAATGACATGATTTGCATGTATGTATCATCTTAAGGAAATTCAGTATGCTTTTACATCTTTCTTTCTATATGACAAGCCCTTATTTTTTGTTTCCCTGTTTGCTGAATAAATGTATTCCTGGAAACAGAATATTCACATCAAATCTGGGTGTAATTTTTATTTTTTAAATTTGAAATATAAACTTTGTTGTGACTAGTCATTTTCTAAAGATGAGTGATATTCATGAACACTAAAATGTTGGTGCCTTTAAGTAAATTGAGACTTGATGTGGTATTTGTCTAATTGACTTAACCAACAACAATAACAACAAACATTTAGTTAGTAAATGCAAAATAAACAATTCATACTTGGAATATATAATTGCTCCTTCCATATTGATACCTGTACTTTCCCTATATTAGTATACTATTTTGAAAAAAAAAAAACTTTTGATCATTAATTCACGGCAATTAATGCCAGGAATGTGCTTAGATGTCAGGTGAAGATTAATTCTGGAAATTCAAAGATTCCAGGCTTTTGAGTGGTCACTGCTAAACACAATTAGAAATGTAGTATAAGTGAAATTTGGAAATCTTTTTGGTAAGTCATGGCACCAAAAAGGCAGAGGCTAATTAATAGTTTTTACAGAAGAGAAGGAATAACTCCAGATGGAAGGAATAAATGATAATAACTATGTTATACCACAAAATGTTCTAGGGAACCATTTTTGGTTATTAAAGAACTAGTCATCAACAAGGCTTATTCCTCATTGCCTTTAGCATTGTAGTAATTAGTCTAATTCTTAATCTCTGTGTGATAAGTTGTATATCCTTCTATGCTGTACTTTCATACCTGAACTCCTTTGCTTTCTAAAAATCACAGTCTTTTATATTTCTCTATGAACAATTTCTGATATTAAGTCGACAAATCCAGACAGCAGAGGATGCTAATATAAGAGTCCCTTGACACATGAATCATTAATGTAACAACATGGAAAAGGAGGATAAATTTATTGCTACCTCGATTTTTCTGAAAAGTTGCAATGTCATCATTTGATTCAAATTTCCATTCTTTGTCTACATAGTGTCAATAAGTGCACATAATTGCAAATATAAGACGGATGCTGGTGGCTCACACCTGTAATCCTAGCTACTCAGAAAGTTGAGACCACAAGATTGTGGTTCAAAACCAGCCTGGTCAGGAAAGTCCATGAGACTCTTATCTTTAATTAACCACATAAAACCCAGAAGTGGTGCTGTACCAAAAGTGACAGAGTGCTCAACTTGAGCTGAAGAACTGAGGGACAGGGCCCAGTATCAGAGTTAAAGACCCAAGACCAACAAAAAAGTGCAAATATGACTTTAAGATTCCCCAAAAGGAATGACAAAAGCAATAGTAATCTTCCCAAGTAGAAAAAATAATTCAAAAATGATTCAGTGCACCTTTTTTATGGTTTCTTAGCTGGACATATTCTCTTCTTTTAAAAATTGTCAAATATTAGCTTTATAATAAACTTCATCTAATATTTCTTGGCTCATAGGAGAAGTCCATACAGTTGAAGTCACTTGAATTTATTACTATCTCAGTTCAGACAACCCAGGCAGGAGAGTCTGTCTAACTCTTATCTGTGATTAAACACTAAAAAAGCCAGAAGTGGAGTTTAGGCTCAAGCAATAGAGTACTAGGTTTGGGGGAAGTTGGGCACAAAAGACAACTGTACTGGGACATGATCCATCCTCTGGGTTCAAGCCCCAAAACCAGCACAAACTAAACAAACAAAGAAATAAAAAAACACATGTTTCTTTGAGACCATCCTTAAAGCACTGGTTTGAGAAGAGGCTCCTTTCGCTGATCGTACTCACTGGATCCTGCTTTGTGGAATCCTTATTGCTATGGAGAACTCGGGACCAGACTAAAGAATTGGGTAACTGACTCCTGCAACAAGAGAATCATCTCAGGAGTGAAATATCTGTCCATAAGTCTCTTTAAAACTCTCATAACTTTGTTTCTTTGCAGGAGAGCACTTTTAAAACAAATTTATTTCCTTTTATTCTATGCTGGCCTTAAAATGGCATATTGTTTCCTTTTGTTATACTCTTAACTAGAAGTTTACAGACAAGGTTTATATAAGTAAAGGACACACTTGAAAAAGTCAGGAACAGAGTTTCCTTCAGGCCTTGGATTCTTTTCTTGTACCATAAAAATGACAGCACAAATTACCATGATCTTTGTCATTTTCCTATGTTCAACTCCTCTCTTGGGATCAGTTTTCACTTGCAATAACAGTTCCTTCCACTTACTTCCAGTAACTATCTATGGTGCTGCTCCAGGTAAAATGAATATTTTCTGGCTTCATTGAAATAGCACAAGTATATCTTTGAACATGAGGTAAAATGTGTTTCAGAGATAACTTTATAACAAGAAAATATTGAATTTGCATGGCTTATGAAACCTTATTCATGTACATATGGCCATATAAGATGATGTTGAGTGAAATGGAACCCAAGATAGGGACATAACTTGCTTTT
The DNA here is from genome assembly GCF_019054845.1 of Dipodomys spectabilis. Taxonomy (NCBI): domain Eukaryota; kingdom Metazoa; phylum Chordata; class Mammalia; order Rodentia; family Heteromyidae; genus Dipodomys; species Dipodomys spectabilis. Next base: position 5,207,245 of record NW_024870882.1, on the reverse strand, counting down.
TCGTTCATGCTATTTTTTTTAAAAGTATCTAACATGTAGTATGTGAATTTTTGTTTCTCTTCTATTTTCTTCCTCCATGGTATAACCCCTGTTTTTATTATATTTATTGTCAGCGACCTGCATCTTGCATATACATTTTTCTAATGTGGGGAGGGGAAGGGAAATAACAAAATGCTTAAACAAGTATACAGTATGACCTATTGTATCAATGAGTTGTACAAGGCACTATGTAGAAAATTAGCTTTACAACTTGAGGAGGGGAGAAGGGAGTTGTGTTTGTGGGGAGGAAAAGGATTGTAGGAGAAAAACAAAAGAGGAGGTAACAATGCTTGATAGATAATGTACTCATTAACTTTCTTATGTAACTCTAACCCTTCTTTAAACCATTTTTACAATAAAAAACATGAAAAAAACATCCTGGACTACTTTAAGTTCAAATTTCCTAAGTGCTCTGTAATTAAGACCAATTTTATGTGGGAAGAATGTTCTCAGAAATATTTTTTGTGAGTGTTTGTTTTGTGCATTATTTCCCAAGTGTACATAAGTTAGAAGTAGGAAAAACAATAGGAATAATAAGAGATAAAGAAGTTTTGTGCTTAAGTATAATGGTTCAATACACTATAGAAGACTCTTTCAATAAGATAACTTTGAAACAATAAAATCCAAGGCCAGTATGTAGATCTATGGGAGTGATATAGGGAAAGCATTACTACTAAGTGGAACATGGATGATGAGGCCACTCTTGTTTTCTACTAGGTCTAAATCATGGTAGCTAATCATGCAAATTTGTAAAAAGTAGAACAGAAGAGCAATTCTGGTTCCAAAACTAGTCAGATATAAGAGCATGGACTTAACTGGAAAAAAAGGCCATATTGAGAGAGCAGGAAATATAGTAGCAATGAACTGGTAGATAAGATCACGTTTCTTTTTCTTTTTTAGTTTTTTTTTTTTGATGGTTGTGGGTCTTGAACTCTGGGACTGGGCGATGTCTCTCCCCTCTTCAGCTCAAGGCTAGAGCTCTACCATTTGAGCCACAGTGCCAATTCAAGTTTTCTGGTGGTTAATTGGAGATAAGTGCCTCAGAAAACTTTCATACTGGTGCTTGATCTGAACTGCAATCCTCAGATCTCAACCTCCTGAGTAACTAGGGTTAAGTTTGAGCCACCAGTACCAGGCTTAAGATCACATTTCTAGCAGTATACACTCAGGATATGTAATGTGTATATTCATCTATCTTTGTATGAAATCTTGAGTTAAAAATCTAGGCTACAAGTCAGACTTTACATTCACAAAAATGTTTGTAGTTTAAAACCATACTCCTGAAAAAATAAAAACTAAGAATGTAAAACAGTCTGGAAAGTTAAGTTTGCATCCAGCTTCGGCAGAACAGTCTTTGCAACACTGCCTATAATTAACCAGCCAAAAACTGCATTGGATGAATGGCTCAAGTGATGGGATACTAGTTATGAGCAACAGTGCTGAATAATAGCCTGAGGTTTCTGCATACATACATACAAACATTTACACACGCACAGAAGCACTTATATGTGCAAACACACATATGAAACAACTCTCACAATGTGTAGAAAAGTTAGAAAATAATAGATAATATGTCCTGTGTAAGACTAGAATCAATTGATAATTTTTAATATTAGAAAGTCGTCACGTGAACTTTCCCCCCAAAGCTTGAGACTATTACATAGGTAGTGACCAGAGATAGTAAAAGAGCCAAGTAATAATTATTAAAGGGATCGGTTCCATGGAAGAATGAATCAGAGACCCCTGCAGGTGCATCTCAAAATGTTCATATCCTGTGTCAAATGTTAGAACATCTTTGAAAATTGTACAGAAACAGTTTGAGCAGTCAGTCTAGTGGATAAGATCATCAGAGAAGTTCAGAATTACTAGTATGTTTCTCGATTAAATAAACCAACAAACTATGGCAGGGCAATGCGATACAAGTCTGGAATTCTAGCACTCTAATACAGGAGATTAGAGAGTGGATAAAATAGTAATATCTTCCCTGGACTAGGTAGTATAATTTTGCTTCAGTAAAACAAACGAAAGGACAAGAAAGGAATTCACAGTTGGAAGTTTGGGCTAATTTTGTCATTACTTTTTGAGAAGTCAAGTTTCCTGTTGAAATGCAACTCACATATCATTCTCAGTCATGTTTTGAATGCTCTCTTCATTACAAAATACTTCTAGATGCAAAATAGTTCATGATTCTGAACCAAAAATTTGAAAAATTTAGCACCATTATGGTGGATTCCAAAGAAATAATGAAGGATTACAAAAGCTTAAGCCTGGAGAAACAGCAAAGTTATCTAATGTAGGACTTTGTAGACCCTACAAAGAATTTAGATTTAAAATAAATATCTATTTCTTGTAATTTCATATTCTATAAGATACTATAAAATACTTTTTAATTAGATGTTTTAATTTACAAATTCACAAATGATTCTGGCATTCTATTTGTCTAGAATATTCTTTCAAGAGAGTTGTAATTAGGACTTAGTTAATAGATAATTCCAAAAGTTCATGTATAACATGATAATGTGAATAATCTAGAAAGAGTTGACAATAAATGGATGCTATTAATTTATAAATTTAGTAAAAGAGCAATATTTGAGACTTCGGTGTAACATGGTATGAAGAGAGTTATTGTTTGAAATCTTTTTTCTTCTACCTGTACATAACAAAGGAAGAAATTTCCTTAATTGTATACCTCTGTATACAATGAGAAAAATGCTAGGTTTGGGGTTTGTTTTCATTTTGTTTTTGTTGTTTTGTGTGTCCTAGGGCTTCACGACCGGGCCTGGGCACTTTTCCTGAGCCTGTTTTTTGCTCAAGGATACTGCTCTAACACTTGAACCTCAGTGCTACTTGTGTCTGGCTTTTCCTGAGCAGTTTATTGGAGATAAGAATCTAAGGAACCTTCCTGCCTGGGTGGGCTTTGAACCATAATATACAGATCTTTGCCTCCTGAATATCAGTGTAGATGAAAATATATGTATAAATAATATTTTCAAGTTTTCTGATCTTAAGATCACCACTTGAGGGAAAATGATGCAGCAAAGTTTAGTGTAGTGTTCTTTCAACAATAGAAAGGGCATAACATTAGCAGAAGTGTATAATTTTTTCACAATACTGATAAGCTAGTCATGCTGTGAATTTAGGGAATTTTAAGGTGCACCTTACAAGGTGGAAACTGTTGGGTTAGAATGACTTTACTGCATAAAATGTTGGGATTGATTGTCATTGAAATAATAGCTTACTATGATAAACAAATGTTTACTCTAGAGGAATTAATTATTATAGATACTTCATAGTTTTATCTGCTACCAGAATGTGGCTAGTTTCTCTGTTGACCTTTAAATATGTAATGCCCCATTGGAAACTGCATCTATTGCAGAATTAAATAAAATGCATATAGGCACTGTTTTAAATGTCTCTGGTATGGCATGCTCAGAATTTGAAAATGAGTTGTTAGTCGAACACGTACATTCTGTCCTCTTAACAAATATTCAGTTTTAAAAATTAGGAGTTTCCAGAGAATTGAACTATTTTCTATTTAGTATGAGACAATACTAAAATAATGCTTTTTAAAAAAATAATGGCATGTATATTCTGAAAATTTTTATAGTTTGAAAGCATTCAAGTTGATGATCCTCTGACAAAGACAGGGGAAATTAATTCAAATTAAAAGCCAAATATTGTTCATTAAAAAAAATTTAATACACATAGAATATCATTTACTATAGAAATACCGTGAAATTGTATTTTATGTAGCTTATTTTTAAATTTAATTTTATTGTCAAGGTGATATATAGAAGGGGTTGCAGTAATTGTAAGGTAGTGAATATCTAACAAGTCGAACTTTTTATGCCCTCCCTCATTTTTCTCACACTTTTACTTCATCCCAATACGCCTCACAAGTTGTAATGTGAATATCCTACATCTTTTCTTGTGAGTATTGCTATTGCATTGGTTTTCCCTTTGTCCTTTGTCTCGCCATTTTGTTGTTCCTCTACCTTTGCCAAATTAAGATAAATGTGTATATAATACACAGGATACTGAAATCAAATACAGCATGGAATAAACCATAGGGGAAAACACAAAAGAAAAAATAAATAATGTGGTGATTGAAGGTGTTTAATGAGAAATCAAAATGTATAAGTAGTCCTTTGCTATAAGTTAAATCTCACTTTTTCTTTTTGGAGAATATAATGATCAAAGTAATATTTGAGAATCAGCAAGCAATTGTTCAGAATCATGCTTCCAGTGCAAGTGGATCAACAGTAAGTAATTCTCAATACCATTTTCCACAAAGTTTTGTCACAGATACAATCGGCCTGCCTTCTCTTGCTGCATTCCTAGCCTGGACCTATTCCTTCATTGTACATGAAAAGTGTGATTCAATTGATTTCATTCATATCTGTTCCTAGAATTATCAAGGATTTAGATTCTTGTCTGCAATATGATTAAACCTACGTCTCTTCATATAGGCTGCTAAAAATGTATTTACCCAATTCAAGTAAATACATAAATTCTATTTCCATCTTTTTTAAACCATAAAATTCTTCTTCCTCTATAAATTGATCAGAGGCATGCGTTTGTGGCTATCTGGGTCATTGCACATCTGTCTCTCTTCCTCTCTCTTTAATATTTCTCATAGATAATAGGATTGCTCTATAAGTATCGTAATTCATTTTGCTTTTATATTTTTGACTGCATCATTTTACTTTCTGCTCTGCCATTTCCCAAATCATTTATATAGAAGGCATTATTTCGTCTTTTCTCATTCCTAGAATAAGCTGCACATGAAGACACCACTGGTCCTTATTTTCAGTCTGTATCTTTGAATACGGAGGAAAATCTTTCCTCCGCTCTCCATCAATTCCCTACTCTCCAGTTAGAATAATTTTGAATAGTAAAAATGGAAAAAGGGAAAATAAATCATGGTGAAAACACAGATGCAGAAAATTCACCGGATTTTTCTGAACAGTTCAACTAACCTGATCTATTAGGGAAATACATGGACACCTCATTCCCATCGTCACTCAAAGTCTCAAGTTAGGCAATTCTAATGAAGACGAGGAACATGATGAAAAAGTGAGGAATGGTATCAATTGCAAGAAAAATGGAGAAGGATCCATGCAAATTTCTTCTTTGGGCTGCTGAAAATAATCAGGTTATTACACTGCAGAGAATACTTTCCAAAAAGGCCACTCATGTGAATACTAGGGATGACGATGATTATACCCATATTCATCAGGAAGCCTACAGTGGACACTTAGACACTGTCCGTGAGTTGGTGACTCAAGCGGCAGATATTCATGCAATAACTGTAGATGGCTGAACAACCCTGCGCAGTGCTTATATGTGGAATAATATTAGAGAGGCTTTTTTCTTACTTCATCATGATGCAGATACCAATGACCCCCTTGCATCTTGCTGCTGGGAATAGAGATAGCAAAGACATGTTCGATCTGCTTCTGTTGAACCATTATGTCTGAAGATCAACTTGGAAGAAACTGTATTTGATATTACCAAAAGGATAAGTATGTATCACTACCTCTTTGAAGTTTTGGAAGGCTGTACAAATTGCTCTCCTAAGTCATAATGGTTTGGTTAAGTTTCTTAAATTTCAAAAATGCCATTGCATTCTTTGTTTCCATACAAAATATTTTCACAATCCAAATAACAATAATAGCTTGCTATAACATTTCATAGATTCCATGGAAGTCTTCCAAGTGAATTGCCTGACTTTGATGTCAAAATGTATTCAAGAGTTAGTTGTATACATCTATAATGATTTCTGGAGAGTTTGTGCTTTTTTATTGTAATTAAGTGGTTACATAATTTCCCTAATTTCACAGTATTGTGGGATAGTGATGCTCAATTAAAGTCACAAACACATTCTAACATTTCTGGAGCAAATTGTCTATCACAGTCTATAACATTTATGAGTTCTATGAGCTTTGCGATACAGTTATTACTTCCACATTGGTTGGTATGTACATTTCTTTTGTTTTGCATAACATCAGCTGTTCCCTTTTTCCCACGTGTTTTCTCCCTCCCATCCCTGCCATTAACTTGCTTAGTTCATTTTGGTCAATGTCCAGTGCAGCTCACGGGTTTTTCCCTGATTCCTTCTACTTCTATGTCATCTTCCTGGTTCCCCTCCATTGTACACATATATACCATACATGTGATCAGCAGCATGGGGTTATTTAGTAGGGATTCGACCAGATGAGTGGAAGTCCTTTGTTTCTTAAGTCCTGTTAATTTTGTCGTATTGCCTAACATTTTGGTTTTAACATCCACTTATCAGGGAGAACATGTACTGTTTGTCTCTTTGCTCTTGTCTTACCTTGCTCAACATGATCACCTTCTAGCTCCATCCATTTCCCTGCAAATGCCATTATTTTATCATTTCTAATGGCTGCATAATATTGCATTGTGTATAGATGCCACAATTTTGGGATCCATTCATCTGTGGTGGGACATCTGGGTTGTTTCCATATCCTGGCTATTACAAACAGTGCGGCAATAAACATGGAGGTGCATGTGTCCCTGTATACTGGTTCCTGTTGTTCAGGATGGATGCCTAGAAGTGGTATGACTTGGTCATAAGGGAGGTCAATATTTAGCTTTCTTAGGACCCTCCACACTGTTTTCCAAACTGGTTGTATAAGTGTACATTCCCACCAGCAGTGTAGTAGGGTTCCTCTTTCTCCGCATCCCCTCCAGCGTTTGTCATTGGCTGACTTGAGGATGTGGGACATTCTGACTGGGGTAAGGTGGTATCTAATGATTGTCTTTATTTACATTTCCTTCACAACCAGGGATGGTGAACATTTCCTAATGTGTTTCTTTGACATTCTTATCTCTTCTTCTGAGAAGTCTCTCTTTAGTTCCCTTGTCCATTTAGTAATTGGTTTGTTAGGTTTTTGAGGTGCTAGTTCCCTGTACATACTGGATATTAACCCCTTTTCAGATATAGTGCTGGTAAATATTTTTTTCCCAATTAATTGATTGTCTTTCTAGTTGGTTGCGATAGCTTTAGCTTTGCAGAAGCTTTTTATTTTAAGGTAGTCCCATTTGTCATGTCTCACTCAAATTTGTTGTGACCCTGGGACTCTGTTCAGGAAATTCTTTCCTGGACCTATAAGTTCAAGTGTCTCTCCTACTCTGCCTGCAGAGGTTTCAGAGATTCAGGTTTAATGTTAAAGTCTTTAATCGATTTTGAGTTGATGTTGGTATATGGTGATATGCTGGAGTCCACTTTTATTATTCTGCATGTGGCTGCCCAGTTTTCCCAGCACCAGTGGTTGAAGAGGCTGTGTTTCTTCCATTGTCTGTCTTTGGTTCCTTTGTCAAATATCAGCTAACTGTAGGCATGTGGATTTATTTCTAGATCTTCTATTTTATTCTATTGGTCTTTGGGTCTGTTTTGGTGCCAGTACCATGCTGTCTTTGTTATTATGGCTCTATGGTAGAGTTTGAAGTACGGCATGGATATCCCTCCCATGTTGTCTTTATTCACTAGAATTGTTTTGGCTATTCTAGGTATTTTGTGGTTCCATATGAATTTTTGGACTGTTTTCTGTATTTCAGAGATGTACTTCATTGGGATTTTAATAGGAATTGCATTGAATTTGTATATTAATTTGGGCAGTATTGCCATTTTCACTATATTGTCTGCCTATCCAAGAGCATGGGAGGTCGTTCCATTTCCTAGTGTCTTCTGTAATTTTTTCTTTAACTTTTTATAGTTTTCATTAAATAGTTCTTTTACATCGTTGGTTAGGTTAATTCCTAAATATTTTATTTTGTGGGAGGTTATTGTGAATGGGGTTGCTTCCCTTATTTCCCTCTCTGCTTGTACATTGTCAGTGTACAGGAAGGCAACTGATTTTATTGGATTGATTTTTGTATCCTGCCACTTTGCCAAAGTGATTTTTGATTTCTAAGAGTTTGGGGATGGAGTTTTTGGGATCATGAAGGTATAGTATCATGTCATCTGCAAAAAGGCATAGTTTAATTTCTTCTTTCCCTATGAAGATCCTTTTAATGTATCCCTTCCACTCCTCAAATTTACATATATATATATATATATATACATATATATATATATATATATATGTATATATAAGATACAGAACACTAGAATCAAATACAGTGAAAACAGGTGTTTACCATGGGGGAATAACGTACAAAAGAATCACATAGTGCATTATAATATATTAAAAACAAAAGAAAGAGAGGAAAAACCGCTTGTGTCTCTGACTTGGGGTACATTTCACTTAACATCATCTTGCATGTTCAAATGTACCTAGCCTTTGATCTTCTCTGCTTGTCCTAGACATGTACTAATCCTTGTAAACAAAGTTAAAACAAGGTAAACTATGGGACCTATGTTTCTTTGGGTCTGGCTTACTTCACTCAATATAATTTTTACCAAGTCTTTCCATTTCCTAACAAATGGGGCAGTGTCATTCTTTCTGATGCAATCCTAGAATTCCAGTGTGTGTGTGTGTGTGTGTGTGTGTGTGTGTGTGTGTGTGTGTGTGTGTACCACATTTTTTTGAACCATTCATCTACTGAGGGGCATTGGTGTTGTTTCCATATCATAGCTATGGTGAATAATACTGCACTAAACATGGTTGTGCTGGTAGTTTTGTGATCATTTGGGTAAGTGCGCAAAAGTGGGGTTACTGGGTCATTGGGGAGCTCTAGGTGGAGTCTTTTGAAGAAATTGCATTATGCTTTCCAAAGTGGTTAAACAAGTTTACACTCCTACAAGTAATGCAGTAGGGTTCCCTTTTAGCCACATCCCTACCAGCATCTGTCATCATTTCATTTCTTGATTATAGCCATTCTAACTGGAGTGAGGTGTAATCTCAATGTTTTGATTTGCATTTCATTTAGGACTAGAAAAATTGAGCATTTCTTCATTTGTCTAATGGACATTTTTTATTTCCTCTTCAAAGAAGTCGCTCTTTAATTCTTCAGCCCACTTAGTTATTCGGCAGTTGTTCCTTTGAGGATTTGTTGTTGTGGGATTTATGATTTTGAGTCCTAAGTATATTTTAGATATAAGACTTTGTCTGTTTTATGACTCATGAAGAACTTCTCCCAGTAAGTAGGCTTTCAATTGATCTTACTATCTATGAGCTTTACCTTGCAGAAGCTCTGCTGTTTCATGCAATCCCATTTCTACAATCTTTTTGTGATTTGTTGTTTCTGGTTCCCTATTAAGAACATTTTGGCCTGTGCTAAAGAGCCCTAGTTTCTCTTATCCTTCATGTAATGTTTTCACGGTGTCTGCTTTTATTTTGAGGTCTTTGATCCATTTTGACTTGATTCTCATGCAGGGTGATACACACACACACACACACACACACACACACACACACACACACACATATGGCTAGCTTTAGTTTTTATTCAGGTGTTTAACCAATTTTAACAGCACCATTTACTGAAAAGGCTGTCTTCCTTCCATTCTATTTTTTTTAGCTCCCTTGTCAAAGATTAGGTGGCTATAGGTCAGTGGGTTTATTTCTGAGTCTTCAGTCCTATTCCATTGGTCCTCAGTACTGTCCTTGTGCCAGTACCAAGCTGTTTTTATTACTATGGCTTTTTACTATAGTTTGAAATTTGGAACTGATATTACTCCAGTGCTGTTCTTTCTGCTAAGAATAGACAAACCTACAGCCAGCATTATACTTATTGGTGAAAAGTTAAAGCCATTTCTTATTAATTCAGGGAAGAGATAAGGATGTCCGCTCTCTCCACTCCTCTTCAACTTAATATTAGAATGCTAGCTGGGACAATAAGACAAGATGGAAAATTAAAGGGAATCCAAATAGGGAAAGATGAAGTAAAACATACAAGATGACCAATGGAGTAGAATTGAAAACCCAGAAATGAACCTATAGTCCCATAGCCATCTAATTTTCGATAAGGGGGCTAAAAATATACAATGGAAAATGAGAGCATCTTCAGTAAATGGTACTGGCAAAATTCGTTAAGTACTTGTAGAAAACTAAACCTAGATCCTTATTTATTACCCTTTCAGAATCAACTCCAAATGGATTAAAGTCTTCAGAGTCAAATCAGACACTCTGAAAATATTACAGGATGGAATAGGTGCAACCCTAGATCTCCTTGGCACAGGCCTTAATTTTCTTAATAGAGTCCCAGAAACACAAAAAAAAAAATCAAAAAATGTTTGGACAAATGGGATTGCATGCAATTGCAGAGGTTCTGACTGGCAAAGGACATAGCTAGCAAGATGACTAGAAAGCCCACGGATTGGGAGAAGATCTTCACTAGCCATAAAACGGACAAGGGTCTCATACATAAAATATACCTGGAACTCAAAAAATTAAATACCCCAACAACAAATCTTCAAAGAATTAACTGCCCAATAAATAAATGTGCTAAAGACTTAAAGAGAATTTCTCTGAAGATGAAAGAAGGATGGTCAATAAACACATGAAGAAATGCTCGAACTCTCTGGCCATGAAAGAAATGCAAATCAAAACAGCATTGAAATACCACCTAACCCCAGTTAGAATGGCTATAATCAAGTACTCTAATAACAGATGCTGGAGGGGATGTGGACAGGAGAGAACCTTACTGCATTGTTGGTGGCAGTGTAAACTTGTTCAACCACTTTGGAAAGCAATATGGAGGTTCCTCAAAAGACTCCACATAGAACTCCCCTATGACCCTCCAATCCCACTTTTTGGCATTTACCCAAATGTTCACAAACAAGACCACACTAAAGCTTCCAGAACGGCAATGTTTATTGCATCATTATTTACCATAGCTAAGATATGGAACCAACCCACATGACCCTCAGTAGATGAATTGATCTAGAAAATGTGGTATATATACACAATGGAATTCTATGCCTCCCTGAGAAAGAATGACATTGCCCCATTTGTTAGGAAATGGAAAGACTTGGAAAAAAATTATATTAAGTGAAGTAAGCCAGGCCCAAAGAAACATAGGTCCCACGGTCTCCCTTATTTACAGTAACTAGCATATGTCTGAGTCAAGCAGAATAGGCCAGATAAGTTGATGTTAGGGAAATGAACCCTAAGATATCTATTCAAATGTTTTTTTTTTTTCTTTCATGGGATTGTTTCCAAATTTCTTTGTTGCTTTGTATGTCCCTCCTCAATGGTATAACCCCTGCTTTCACTGTATTTGATGTTGGTAAAATTTGTGGAAGGGAAGGGAAAAAATCCAATCATTTAAATAGGGATACAGTTGGACCCATTGCAACAATGAGATGTTCAAGTCGTTATATCGAAAACGAACTTTACTACTTTGGTGGTGGGGAGGAGGATTGGGTGGGGGCATGGAGGGAGGATGGGAAGGGGAAACAAAGTAGGAGGCTACAATGCTTCAGACGAAACGTACTCATTATCTTCCCAGGTAATTTTAATCCCTTTGTACAATTTTTCACAATAAAAAATAATGAATTTAAAAATAGAAAAAAAGAAGAAAAAACATGAAAATGACATGATCTTTTATTTAATGGACCCCATGGACTCCACTCCCAAGTTACGTGAGCTGATCAGAAACTTTGGCCAACTAGAAGAATACAATTTTGTCTCAATAAAACCAAACAAGAAAGGAATAAAAAAATAAACAAGAAAGGAATACACAGTTGGAAATTTGGGCTAATTTTGTGATTATGCTTTGAGAAGTCAAGTTTCCTATTGAAATGCAACTCATATATAATGCTCAGTTTTGTTTTAAATTTTGTCTTAATTACAGAACATTTCTAGATGCAAAACAGCTCATGATTCCCAACCAAAAATTTGAAAAAGTAAGTATCATTCTGTTAGAATCCCAAGAAATTATGAAGGATTACAAAACTTTAAGCCTGATGAAATAGGAAAGTTCGTTTAATGTAGGACTTTGTAGACCTGGCTAAATTAGAATTTAGATGTAAAATAGATATTTTATGTTTGTAATTTAATATTCTATAGGATACTACAAAATTCTTTTCAAGTAAAAGATTTAATTTAAAAATTCACTAATGATTCTGGCATTCTAATTGACTAGAATATTCTTTCAAATAAGGTATAATAAGAACTTCGTTAATAGATAATTCCAACAGTTCATGTGTAAGATGATAATGTGAATAATCTAGGCAAATTGTCAACAAATTGATGACATTAATTTACAAATATAGAAAAGGAGCAATCTTTTGAGATTTTGGTGTAACTCGGTATGAAAAGTGTAATTATGTGATTTTTTTTTCTATCTGTACGTAACACAGGAAGAAATTTCCTTAATTATATACCTCTATACAATGAGAAAAATGCTAGGTTTGAGGTTTGTATTCATTTTGTTTTTGTTGCTTGGTTTGTAGTAGGGCTTAACCTCTGGGAATAGGCACTGTCCCTGAGCCTGTTTTTGCTAAAGGCTGCTGCTCTACCACTTGAACCTCAGTGCCACTTGGGTCTGGCTTTTCCTTATCAATTTATTGGAGATAAGAATCTAAGGAACTTTCCTGCCTGGGTGGACTTTCAACCATAATCTTCAAATCTTAATATTAAGATATACAGATCTCCTGAGTATCTATGATAGATAATATATATAATAAAATAAATTAAAAATAAAATTAAAAATAAATAATATTTGCAAGTGTTCTGATCTCAAGAATACCACTGCAGGGAAAATGATGTAGCAAAGTCCAGTGTAGTATTTTTTTCCAAAATAGGAAGGTCATCACATTAGCAGAAGTGTAGTATTTTTTCACAATAGCGATAAAGTAGTCATGATGTGAATTTATGGAATTTTGAGGTGCACCTTACTAGTTGGAAATTGTTGGGCTACGATGACTTTACAGGATAAAAACTTGGGATTGATTGTCCTAGAAATAATAGCTTACTCTGATGAACAAATGTTTACTTTCAAGGAATTAATTATTATAGATACTTCATATTTTTATCCTCTACCAGAACGTGTCTATTTTTTTCTGTTGACTTTTAAATATGTAATGCCTAATTGGAACCTGCATCTATTGCTGAATTAATTAAAATCAAACAGGTACTGTTTTGAATGTCTCTGGTATGGCATGTTCAGAATTTGAAAATGAGTAGTTAGTAGTCATAGGGATGTTGAGGAACAGATATATTCTGTCCTCTTAAAAATTAGTCAGTTTTCAAAGTTAGGCGTTTCCATAGAATTGAACTGTTTTCTGATTTAGTATGAGACAATACTAAAATAATGTTTTTTTCTAAATAATGGCAAGTATATTCTGAAAAAATTGTGTAGTTTGATAACATTTCAGTTGATGTCCCTCTGATAAAGAAAGAGGTAATTCAAATTAGCAGGCAAAATATTCATTTTTAAAAGGTAATACACATAGAATAATATTTACTATACCAGTACAGTGAAATTATATTTTATGCAGCTCATTTTTAACTTAATTTTATTTTCAAGGTGATATATAGAAGGGTTGCAATAATTGTAAGGTAGTGGATACATAACATGACAATGTTTTTACGCCCTCCCTCATTTTTCTCACACTTTTCCTTCACCCCAATACTCCTCACAAGTTGTAATGTAAATTTCTAATGTTATTTTGTGAGTATTGCTATTGCATTGGTTTGCCTTTTGTCCTTTGTCTCACCATTTTATTGTTCCGCTTCCCTTGCCAAATGAAGATAAATGTATATACAATACACGGGATACTGAAATCAAATACAACAGTGGACCAACCATAGAGGAAAACACAAAAGAAAAAAAATAAATCACATCGTACATTAAAAACAACAACCACAAAGAAAAACCTCTCCTTCCATACCTAAGAGTTTATTTTGCTCACCTCATTTCATGTGGTCATTTATACATAGCTATTGAGTCATTCTGCTCATCTGCTAGGACTATCCTAGATATTTCCTAGTTATTACAAATGAGGGAAATCATGGAATCTGTTTCTTTGTGTCTTGCTTATTTTTCTTAGTAAGATTTTTCCAAGTCTTTCCGTTTCCTTATGAATTGGAAGCATAGAATTCCTCTGTACATATATAAACAACATTTTGTCAATTCGTTCATCTACTGAGTGGTATATTGGTTTAAAACATGATTGCATGTAAGTATCAATTAAGGCCATGCAAAAATGGCAGATGCCAACTCACCAGATATACTAATATCATGATTTCCAAGGAAGATAGTATTTTATGGTTGTACAAGTGTTGGGATATCTGGATGAGTCTAAAGTATATCTTGCACTGAATTAGGCAGGAAGATATCCAATATCATATAGGATAAAAATGGTAGTGACAAAATATTTCCCTTGAGAAATGTATAGGAGGCTGCCAGAAATATGAAGTAGTTGAGATAATTTTGAAGAATTTAGAAATGCAAGCTCAATTATGTCTCTTTAAATAATAATTATGTAAGTAGAAGGGCAAAAAAAGGGTAAGAGAAGAAAATAACTGACAGCAGATAATTGTCCCAAGTTAAAGTATAAAAAGACATAATCTATAACTTCCAAGTTAAAGAGACACCAATATGATATTATCCCACTTAGTTTAGGTTCATGCAAAATATTTACTTGGCTTTTTCCTACTTAAATGCTCCCACAATAACAAAGAATTGAAGCCAAGAGCCAGTGGCTCACGCCTGTAATCCTAGCTACTCAGGAGGCTGAGATCTGAGGATCGTGGTTTAAAGCCAGCCCAGGCAGGAAAGACCGTGAGACTCTTATCTCCAATAAATCACTAGAAAACTGGAAGTTTTGCTGTTGCTCAAGCGGTAGAGTGCTCACCTTGAGCTGAAGAGTACATGGACAGCGCCCATGCCCAGAGTTCAATCCCCATGACCGACATACAAACAAACAAACAAAGGATTGAGGTAGTAGTCTAAGATCATTCTTTAAATCTAGAGAGGCAATAGTGCCAATACAACCATTTAAGATTCTGTTTTTATTTCATAAAGTCATAGCATCCTTTTCAAAATCTGTGGACCATAAAACTAAGAATTTATTTTTGACAAATCTGTTACCTTCTTCTATGTGTCTGTTCTTATAGTAGAACTATGTTGTCTTCACTACTAAACATGGTAATACTATTCAAAGCTAGTATGGAGGCACAAGCTACACCATTTTACAAGATTTCTCTGACTGACCTGTATTCCTTGAATTTACATAAGAGATTATTGAGCAGATGGACCAATATTCTACAGAAATATCTAAATATTTCATAGTCACTCATATTTCACACCTTGTAAAAATACAAACCCCTGATATTATATATACAAAATGTCTTTAGAGACTGCTCAATGCAACTAAAATTAATTTAGGAATGAGTTAAGATTTAGATAACAGTACAGCATAATATAGCTCAACGATAATGACTTGAGCTGTTCTGCAGAAGAGAGTGAGTGGGGGAAGAATGGTGGACCACATAGGAGCTGTATGTCATTGGTATTGTTTCAAAAAACACAAAAACTTCAGAGAAGAGAAGGAGAAAAATAAACTGTCCTGAATCTAGTTTCTTTTTAATCCACTTGATAGTTTTGACTGAAAGTCAGATAACAAAGGAAAAATAAAATAGAAAATAAAGCATTGTATAGAGCTGTTACAATATAAAGAAGTAGTAATAGGAATATAATTAATTTCCAAAGAAATAAGAGAAAGAATAACACTAACAATTGCTAACGTGGATAGAAGATGGATCACATTTTATCATATATAATTTTTATTTTATTTTATTTTATTTGTGAACATACTGTACAGAGGGGTTACAATTACATGGGCAGGATAATGCGTACATTTCTTACCAAGCATTGCAGCCTCCTCCATTGTTTACCCTTCACATACCTTCCCAGCCCCCGCTCCCCCTCCAATCCCAATCCTTTTCTTCCCCCGCCCCCACCCCCGGAACCGACGTTGTAAAGCTCGTTTTGGACAGGACAACTTGTACTTCTCATTGATTCAATAGGTCCACCTGTATCCTTAAACGACTTGTTTTTCCCCCATCTCCTCTACAAGTTATGCTGACATCAAATATAGTGAAAGCAGGGGTTAAACTGTGGGGGAGGGACCCACAAAGCAACAAAGAAATAATCTTATAAATGCGTTAGAAACACATGCATGAAAGAAAAAAACATTAAAATACATATCTAAGGGTTCATTTTCCTAACGTCACATTATCTGACCTTTTCTGCTTGACTCATACATATACTAGATATTACAAATAAGGGAAACCATGGGGCCTATGTTTCTTTGGGCCTAGCTTACCTCACTTAATGTAATTTTTTCCAAGTTTTTTCCATTTCCTAACAAATGGGGCAATGTCATTCTTTCTGATGGAGGCACAGAATTCCATTGTGTATATATATACACCACATTTTCTTGATCCATTCATCTACTGAGGGGCATGTGGTTTGGTTCCATATCTTAACTATGGTAAATAATGCTGCAATAAACATAGTTGTGCTGGTAGCTTTAGTGTGGTCTTGTTTGTAAACATTTGGGTAAATGCCCAAAAGTGGGATTGCTGGGACATACGGGAGCTCTATGTGAAGTCTTTGAGGAACCTCCATACTGCATTCTAAAATGGTTGAACAAGTTTACATTCCCACCAACAATGAAGTAAGTTTCCCTTCTGTCCACTTCCCCTCCAGCATCTGTTGTTGTTAGAGTTCTTGATTTTTGCCATTCTAACTGGAGTGAGGTGGTATCTTAGTGTTGTTTTGATTTGCATTTCTTTTATGGCTAGGGATGCTGAGCATTTCTTCATGTGTCTATTGGCCATTCTTCTTTCTTCTTCAGAGAAGTTTCTCTTTAAGTCTTTCTCCCACTTATTTATTGGGCAGTTGTTTCTTTGAAGATTTGTTGTTGGGGGATTTAATTTTTGAGTTCCAAGTATATTTTAGATATGAAACCCTTGTCCGTTGTATGGCTAGTAAAGATCTTCTCCCAATCCGTGGGCTTTCTATTGATCTTGCTAGCTATGTCCTTTGCCATGCAGAAGCTCTGCAACTTCATGCAATCCCATTTGTCCAACCTTTCTTTGATTTGTTGTGTGTCCGGGTCTCTATTCAGAAAATTTCGGCCTGAGTCAAGGAGACCTAGGTTTCTCCTATTACATCCTGTAATGTTTTCAGAGTGTCTGCTTTGACTTCGAGGTCTTTGATCAATTTGGAGTTGATTCTGGTGCACGGTGATATATAGGGATCTAGCTTTAGTTTTCTACAACTAGTTAACCAATTTTGCCAGCAACATTTACTGAAGAGGCTGTCTTTCTTCCATTCTATTGTTTTAGCTCCCTTATCGAAGATTACATGGCTATAGGTCTGTAATTTAATTTCTGGGTTTTCAATTCTATTCCATTGGTCCTGAGGTCTGTTCTTATGCCAATACCAAGCTGTTTTGGTTACTATGACTTTATAGTATTGTTTGAGATTTGGTGTTGATATTCCTCCAGGAGTGTTCTTTCCATTGAGGAGCGTTTTTGCTATTCGGGGTCTTTTATTGTTCCATATGAATTTTTGGATTGCCTCTTCTATTTCCTTGAAGAATGAGGGTGGAATTTTGATAGGTATCGCGTTGAATTTATAGATAGCCTTGGGAAGTATTGCCATTTTCACGATGTTAATCTTTCCAATCCAGGAGCATGGGAGGTTTTGCCACTTTTTAAGTTCTGTGTTGATTTCCTTTTTCAAGATTTTAAAGTTTTCATCATAGAGTTCCTTCACTTCTTTGGTTAAGTTAATTCCTAGGTATTTTATTTTTTGTGGGGCTATTACAAATGGAGTTACTTTCCTAATTTCAGCCACACTTTTCTCATTGTTGGCATACAGAAAAGCCATTGGTTTTGGGGGGTTAATTTTATACCCTGCTACTTTGCCAAATTTTGAATCAGCTTGAGTAATTTGGGTGTGGAGTCTATGTGATTCTTTAAATACAAGATCATGTCGTCTGCAAAGAGGGAGAGTTTTATTTCTTCTTTCCCTATTTGGATCCACTTTATGTATGCATCTTGTCTTATTGCTGTAGCTAGGTATCTAATACTAGATTGAAGAGAAGTGGAGAGAGTGGACATCCGTGTCTTGTTCCTGAGTTAAGAGGAAATGGCTTCAGTTTTTCACCATTAAGTGTAATACTGGCTGTAGTTTTGTCATATACAGCCTTTATTGTACTGAGGAATGTCCCATGGATTCCTAATTTTTCCAAAACCTTCATCATAAAGGAGTGTTGGATCTTGTCGAATGCCTTTTCTGCATCTATTGAGATAACCATGTGGTTCTTATTCTTGCTCCTGTTGATGTGATGAATAATGTTAATTGATTTGCGTATATTGAACCAGCTTTGCAGCCCTGAAATTAATCCTGTTTGGTTATGGTGTATGATTTTTTGGATGAATTGTTGAAGTCGTTTGGCCAAAATTTTGTTGAGGAGTTTTGCATCAATGTTCATCAAAGAAATGGGTCTATAGTTCTCTTTCTTTGATGATTCTCTGCCTGGTTTTGGGATGAGGGTTATGATGGCTTCATAGAATGTGTTCCGTAGTGAACTTTCTCTTTCAATTTCATTGAAGAGTTGGAGGAGTATTGGTGTGAGCTCTGCTTTGAAGGTCTTGTAGAATTTCGCTGTAAAACCATCTGGTCCTGGACTTTTCTTAGCTCGCATGTCTCTTATTGCTCTTTCTATTTCAATGCTTGATATGGGCCTGTTAAGCTGGTTTAACTCAGTTTAGTTTTGGAATGTCAATATTTGCTAGGAAAAGGTCCATTTCTGTCAAGTTCTCAAACTTATTAGCATAAAGTTTTGAGATATATTTCCTTATAATGTTTTGAATCTTGGTTGTTTCCGTGGTGATGTTTCCATTCTCATCTCTGATTTTATTTATTTGGGTGTGTTCTCTACTTTTTCTGATAAGATTTGCTAAGGGTCTGTCAATTTTGTTAATTTTTTCGAAGAACCAACTCTTTGTTTTGTTGATTCTTTCTATAGTTTTTTTGGATTCTAATTCATTTAATTCTGATTTAATTTTAATTATTTCTTTCTGTCTGCTGGATTATGGTTTATTTGCTGCTCTTTTTCAAGGAGGTTTAGATTTGTCAATAAGTTGTTGGTTTCAGACCTCTCCAATTTGTTGATGTAGGAGCTCAGACCTATAAACTTGCTTCTGAGTAGTGATTTTGCTGTGTCCCAGAGGAGCTGGTAATTTGTGTGTTCATTTTTGTTGAATAGCATGAACATTTGAATTTCCTTTCTAATCTCTTCCATGACTCACTCATGATTCAGCAGTGTTCAGCCTCCATGTGATAATAGACTTTCTTTGGTGGCTTTTGGTGTTGAGTTCTAATTATATTCCCTTGTGGTCAGACAGAATGCAAGGTATAACTTCAATGTTTCTGAATTTAGACAAGTTTGCTTTGTGGCCTAAAATGTGGTCTATTTTACAAAATGTTCCATGTGCTGCTGAGAAAAACGTGTATTCTGATGCTGCTGGGTGAAATGTTCAGTAGATATCTGTTAAATCTAGTTGATCTATGCAGCTGTTTAGATCTGCAGTTTCTCTGTTGAGTTTTTGCCGAGTTGACCTATCTAGTGGGGAGAGTGGTGTGTTAAAATCCCCAACAATTAATGTCTTTGGATTTATATGGGATTTGAGGGAAAGTAGTGTTTCTTGGATAAATTTGGGTGCTCCATTGTTTGTCGAGTAGATATTTAGAATTGTAATATCCTCCTGAAAGAGAGATCCCTTAATTAGTATGTAGCGACCTTCTTTATCTATTCTCACGAATTTTAATTTGAAGTCTATTTAATGTGATATTAGGATTCCAACTCCCGCCTGTTTATGGGGGCTGTTTGCTTGGTAGATTTTGTTCCAAACTTTAACATTGAAAATGTGTTTGTTTTTACGGGCAAGATGTGACTCCTGAAGGCAGCAGATAGAAGGGTCTTGTTTTTTAATCCAACTAGACAGTCTATGTCGCTTAATTGGAGAGTTCACTCTGTTAACGTTAAGAAAAAGGACTGAGAGGTATTTGGGAGTTCCTGCCAAGTTATCCACCTTCTTGGGGGCTGCAAAAACTGGGTTTTTCCTATGGTTCTTGGAGTCTCAGTTTGTGTGCAGTTTCTTGGCCTTTATTTTGGTCTTGTTGGTTTTCTATGTGTAGGACATGTTTAAGAATCTTTTATAGGGCTGGTTTGGTGGAGATGTATTGTTTCAATTTTTCTTTGCTATGGAAGGTTTTTATTTGGCCTTTAGTTATGAAGGAGAGTTTAGCTGGGTACAGTGTTCTTGGTTGATAGTTGTTTGTTTTTAGGGCATGGCATGCATCATTCCAGGCTCTTTTTGCTTTGATTGTCTCTGCTGAGAAATCTGAGGTGATTCTAATTGGTTTCCCTTTATAGGTGATTAATCTTTTCTCCTTGACAGCTTTAAGGATCTTTTTCTGAGTTGATCCTGTGTGAATTATAATGTGAAGGTGGGACGTCCTATTCTGGACTGGTCTGTTTGGAGTTCTAAATGCTTCTTGTATCTGAATAGGCCTATCTTTTTGCATGTTTAGGAAGTTCTCTGCAAGGATCCTGTGAAACAAATTTCCTAGGGCATTAACTTCTGTTTTAGGTGCTTCTCTACACCCATTATTCTTAGATTAGGCCTTCTGATTGTGTCTTCCAAGTGTTGGATAGATCTATCATATTTCTTGGACTTGTCTTGGGTGGTTGTATGTCCTTTCTCTATAATATCTAGGCTATCTTCAATCCCTGAGATTCGATCTTCTGCATGGTCTAACCTGCTGTCTAGATTTTCTACTTTGTTTTTTATCTATTTTCCTTCTAATTGGTCAGCTTTGATGGCTTCAAATTCTTTGTTGAAGCTTTGTTTTAGATCTTTTATGAGCTTCTTTACTTCCTTAATTTGATGTGCAGTGTTGATTATCAGATCACTTAGTTGATAGGTTATGGTTTACTTGGACTCCCATTCCTTATGTTGGGTTCCATTCCCTTTGTGGTCTCCCTTTCTTCTTTCAGCTCTTTGTTAATGGATTCCATGAATGCCTTTAGTGATCTTTGTGTATTCTCTTCCTGCTCTCTCAATTCCTGTATTACTCTTTGATTAGCTTCCTCCCGTTTGTGGGATTCCTGTAGTTCTCTATGTGTGTTCTCAGCCTGTTCAGGCCATTCCTGCCTTTCTCTTTGAGTATTCTCAAGCTGCTCATGCAAATCCTGTGTCAGTTTTTGAGTAGCTTCCTCAAGCTTTTGATATTCCTGTATAAATTTTTGGATTGCCTCCTCTCTCTCCCTATCACGCTCATACAGAGTCCTTTGTATGCTTTCAATCTTTTGATTTATCATGTTTGCCAACAGTGTTCGTAGAACTATTTGGGAATTCTCCTCTGGATTATTCATTATCTTTTCTGTTCCTTGATTATCGCCATTGGGAATTGAGATACCCGGATTTGCCATATTTCTTGTGTTTTTCCAGCTTATCCTGCCCATTTGAGATGAAAATAGCACCAGGTTTGTGCTAGAACACTATCTTAAGGCAAGCATCAACCCAAGTCTGAATTTGCACAGTCAATAGTCTACAGATACAATCAAGTTCAACAGATACATCTATTCAACACCAAACAACTATACGTTAATGGGCTACGAACCGCAAAGAAGAATTTGGAAGACCAGAAATTATTAGAGTTAGGGAGAGATGTGGGTAAAAAAATAGGAATAGATTGATGTGGGGAGGCTCACGGAGAGTTAACTAAGTCCTAATCTCAAAGCAGGAAATAGTTTGGGTAGGATGAAAGTAGAGAGAGAGAAAAAAAGAAGAAAGGGAACGGGAAAAGAAAAGAGACCAGAAAAAATAGAAAGGTAGAAATTAATAAAATTATGTAGAATCGATAACAATCTAGATAAGAACGTTAATTTATTGAGAGAAGGGGAGGGATATAAAGGAGATGTGAAAAACTTAAAAACAAAAATGCTTAAAATATTATATAGTTATAAAGAGGTAGTACTGCTCTTAAGGAATTTAAGTCTTAGAGGTTTTGACTTGAGAAATAAATTTGTGGATTAAGTGTGTACACAATAGAGGATAGGGTCTAATAGTCAACTACGGGTTTATCTGAGGATGTGCAGGACAAGAATTAAGTCACATAAGGAAGAACGAAAGAGAAGAGAAGGTGAAAAGGATAAGAAAGGAAGAAGAAAAAGATGAGAAGTTCAGTACAGCTAAACAAAAAACAAAAAGATAATTAAAAAAGAAAAAAAGAGAAAGAAGACCAAAAAAGAAAGAAAAAAAAATCATAAGGGGAAAAAAAAGTTTCTGGAAAACAATTTTTTTTTCAAAAAAGGCAAAGATTAAAGATTAAAAAAAAAGTTTTAGAAAAGAAAAAAAAATTTATACAAGGTACCAAAAATAAAAAAGAAGACGAAGAAGAAGAGAGAAAAAAAAAAACAACACCAAAAAAAAAAAAAAAACTTCTTTGATTTTTTTGGGAGGAGTGGGAAAAATCCTATATCTCCCTTTTGTCCATAACCAGCCTCTTGTTGGAGTCTCTGGTCTGCTTGTGGTCCTGTGGATTGGTTGGTTTCTTAAATCAGTTTGTTCAAACAGGCAGAAAAATGCTCTGCTTTACACAGGATTTGGCGATCCTCCTCCCAGGCTAGTTCATTGGGAGGCAGATATGTTTTGAGTATCACAAAAGAGGGGGATGCAGTGATGAGGCTAGGTTCTGGGTAGAGTTGAGGCCTTTCAACAAACAGTAGCTTTTCCAGGGCTAGTTTGTGAAAACCTCACAGAGCCCAGCCTGGAGCCATTCTCAGGGTTTCTGTTTACTGAATTTCAATTGATTGTCCAGGCTGCTAGAGGGAGGGGCAGCCTCTGGCTATGATTACCCAGTGAAGAAACCCACTCCTAGGGCTGGCGCCCGAGCTGGGTGACTTTTCCATGGGTGGAGCTGAGTCTGGCAGGTCAAGCCGCCGTTAAGTTCTTGTGACCTGCTAAATGACTCATTTTATTCCAAGGCCTGAGTTGCAGCTAGCAGCTCCTCTGAGCTTTGTTGGTATCCAAGATGGAGATCACCGGTGCTGTGGTGGGGAGTGGTGGCCTTCCCTCCTCTGCTCCCTGAGAAGGAGTGAGGACGTCAGGCTACTACTCATGCCGAGTCTTAGTTCCTGGGTTGTCTCTGGTCTGCGAACTGCAGGATGAAGATGTCTGCTCCTTATCAGTTCTTGCTGGTGTTGAGTAGAATCCACTTGCCTGCTGCATCTGGCTCCTTCGTCCTGGACTCTCTGTTGCTCAGGTATGACTCCTGCGCTCACCCACCGCCGGCTGCTGCTGCCGCGGCAGCTGCTGGCAAGAGCTCAGAAGTGTCTTCTTGCCTGGGTTTCCTTCTCTCACCTAACTCTCTATCCTGTGATGGCACACTTGGTGTAATTCTCTGGCTTAGGACTGTTCACTGGAACTCTAAAACTGCTTTCTATGCGAGAGCTTACTTAGACTCCAGATTCTCCTCCACCATCTTCCCCCATCCTATTACATATAATTTTGAAAAAACATACTAGGAATGAAAATACAAAAGTCATAATTTAAAATACAATTTGTATTATAACTAGATAGTATAGCTCAGTCCTAAAACATTGGCCTAACATATGTGAAGCAATTGTGTGATCTCCCAAGCATTACAAAGTACACACAAAACTCACACACAAAAAACCCACATAAACCCACACACAGCACATACACACATTTGTTATTATCATATTAAATAGAGAAAATGATCACAAATAGTAAAAGTATTTTAATATATGAAATCATAATATTGCTCATACTATTTAAAAGTTTAGAAGAAATAAAATATTCACAAGATACTTGGATTCTTATAGATTAAGTAGATTGAAAATTAATAAATAAAAGATATGAGAACTTTGCAAACAAGTCTTAAATAATAAACATTTTGAAATATGTGTCCTTTTATTTTGACAAAAGATTGATGTTTCTGGTGTTTTAACTCAAGATTTAGAATATGATAACCAGGTGCTCTATATCTTGCTAGGGATGGCTATATCTCTAATCATTTCACTCTGGAAATTTTATGATAAAGTATCATAGTTTTTCAGTCCCTCCCGATTTACAAACCCTATTTACACTTCCGACCATAGTTAGAAAATGGAAACCACAAACCACTATGCCTAGCTCAAACATTTTTTTTTTATTCAAGTACAAATATTTCCAAAAAGTGACTAGGTAATAAAGCCTTTTGCAGGCCCAGAGTTCAAGCCCCATGACCGACAAAAAAAAAAAAAAAAAAAAAAAAAAAAAAAAAAAAACTATATAAAGCCTTTTTTAATAAAGTATATGCTTCTTGAAAATGCAGTATTTGTTACCTGCACAAATATCTTTAGAAATAATGAGAAAATAAATTTATTTAAATTCACCAACCATATAAAATTTAAGAAAATAATTTTTACATATTCACATGTTAACTATTTTGAAAGCAAAATATATGTCTGAATAATTTACATGTGTTAAAATTATGCAAAACTAAATTAACTAATTCTACAAGTCTGAAAAAAGAATTACCTGAAAGAAACAAAACAAAATAAGTTCAAAATTTGAAATTCAGAAAATAAAATGAAGTGTAATCTTTAGTTGACTTAAGTTACTGTAAACACTCTGTATATCAATTTTATAATAAAAAATGCAAGAACAAAGAAAGAAAAGTACCCATTTGACAATAGCGACAGGATATACCTTAGTAGTTTTTTTTTTTTGAGTGTGCAAAAAAATCAAAGGAAGAGATAACAATGTTCCTTCCATAATAAATGTACACATTACCTTAATTATGTAACTGTATCCCCTCTGTACATTACCTTTACAATAAAATTATATTGATATTAAAAATAAACTAATTAATATACCAATTAAGAATTCGTAGAGAGCTAGGAATGTGGCTCAGTGTTAGAGAGCTTGCCTTGCATGCTTGAGGCCCTGGGTTAGATTCCTCAGAATCACATAAACAGAAAAAAAAGCCGGAAGTGGTGCTCTGGCTCAAGTGGTAGAGTGCTAGCTTTGAGCTAGCCTTAAGGGACAGCACTCAGGCCCAGAGTTCAGGTTCCAGGACAGAACCCCCCCCCAAAAAAAAAAAACAATAGAATTACTAGAAGCCATTGGTTAAAACCTTTTTAGAAATTGACCCAAAGTACCCAAGTAATATAATTTGATGATACTATTTAAATACTTCAACCTCAGCCAAGAAGCCAAAAGTTTAAAAAGTGTTACAAAGTAAAGTAATAAATCAGAATATGTTACTATTAATAATAATCATATGATGAATTTATAGTGGTAGTCAAATATGTAAGAAATGACCAATTTGCCATTCGTTTGCACTGAATAAGTGAGAAAGAATTTTCTAGGTCTTTTAAAATATATAAAAACTTTAATGAAGAAACTATTGTCACATCATATGATAACCAGATGAAGCTGATATTAGAACAAAGAGCAGATTATACTAAGTTTTGGATGTTAATGTCCATAAATATTTTGGTTGTGGGAAATTGTGTTCAACTTGAGGTACTGTTTTTGTTAGACTGGTGTCATATCAGTAGTAAATTTTAGGATAGGGGTTCCCTTTTCACAAATCATGCACCTGATCTGTCTTTTTAGCCTTCCCATTATCAATGGCATAAGAGTTGCACACCAACTTGTCTAGATTCCTACCTTGGCTGGCCTGGAATCTGCAGTCCTTCCAATCTTAACCTGTAGATAGTGCAGGATGGTAGAAATAACCCAATGCACCAAGCTATAGATTGAGAAGGAAACCCATTAAAATTTTGGCCTGGGTTCTGTTCTCAAGCTTCCTCAATAGTTTAGAGTTCAGATGGGAGCCCCTGGTGCCAAGCAGTAAGAGTATTTTTTAAAGCAACTAGACATATATATAACTTACGCATGTGAACACCTCAGGACAATAATAAAAGAGCAGTGAAGCATAGAGGACAGGCCCAATTTTAACTAGCTTCTTAGAGGCTGAAGAAGCTTAGCTAGCTACTCTGGAGGCTGAAATATGAAGACCACTATTCAAAGCCAGTCCAATCATGAAAATAAATGCGATTATCTCCAAAAAAACAGAAGTGGAACAATGGCTCAAGTGGTAAACCACTATCCTTGGTCACAAAAGATTAGGGAGAGTTCCCAGGCACTATCAAGCCTCAGGAATGATGAATGAATGAATGAGCACTAGCACATGTGCGTGCGTGTGTACGCGTGCATGTGTACAAACACACTCTCTCTCTCTCTCACACACACACACACACACACAAATGAGTATTTCAATGCGAAGTTCTTTTTTTAACCGTGCTGTAATCTATTTCCCTGTATTAGTTTACAAATATACAAAATCAGCTAAGCACTTATTTACATACAACTCATTATGTTTCTCTAAAGTCAACTCTCCTTTTGGAAGCAGACTTTTATTTGACCCAAATGTAAATTATTCAGGTCGATTCATCTCCCTCAATTCTGTAGAATTAGATGATTGTTTAGCTTCCTCCAAGCAATATAATTTTGTGAAATCCTGCATCAAGCAACGTATTTCTTTCACTAGAAGGGAATCCTCTGTCAAACAATTAATAATAGGTTTTTTTTCTCCTTGCTAGCATCTGTAGTTTTATTATCTTCATATATTTCATGATCTGTCTGTGTATGGCAAAGACTGCTGTGAAAATAAAAAGACCCTTCGCAGCACTTATCATTTATATACAATTCATAGATATGAAGGTGTTTAAATATTATTGAAATTGCTTTGGAATAAATTATGTTCACATTGACTATCGTAAAAAATAAGAATTGGTTTCTCAGCACTTTAGGTAAGAACTTTATTGAAAGAAACAAAAGTAAAAGTAGGAACAACTCAACACATACATTCAAATGAAACAAAACAACCCAAGAAAACAAATTAATTCAGTACTCATGAACCTGCAGGAAATGCAAAGACTTAAAAATCATCAGCTATTACAAGCTTATGAAAATCCTGACTACATGGGAATCTACTCTTGTGAGGATACAGGTTAAAGCCCAGACTGGACAGAAACATCTGTACACAATGCCATGTACCTGTTATTCTAAATTCCAGGAAGAATAACATAACATGGACTGAGAACAAGATCATACACAAGTATCTGAAAAATAATCAGGATAATTTAGGGCTGGAGACATGACAAAGTGATAAGAACACCCATTTAGGAAGCACAAGACACTCAATTCAAACTCTAATATTATGGGTATTAAAGTAAAAAGCTATGATTTTAAATAATTGGAGTAATTGTAAGATTTGAATATTTGAGTGGAAAAATGCATGAGAGAGCAGAAAAATGCATGAAAGAGATAGAATGAACCCATGGTGCAATGCTTTCAACTTAAGTAAAAATGTTTTGTGGTACTTCAGACAAAACAGAGTTAACTTGCAAATGAGCATGGTTGTGCATTTGGGTGATGGAAATACTTTACTTACGCAGGTGTAAATTAAATAGATATTATTTGGGTAGATTGTACTTCTTGAACTAAGAGCCTGGATGATGTCCCTGAGATTTTTCTCTCAAGGCTACCATTCTACTACTTTGAGCCACAGTTCCAATTCTGATTTTCTGTTGGTTGTTTGGTGATAAGAGGCTCCTGGACTTGCTTGCCCAGGATGACTTCAAACCATGATCGTCAGATCTCAGCCTCCCGAGTAAACAGGATGCCAGACAATAGCCACCGATATTTTTAATAATTTAGTAAATTGTACAGTAACTGAAGTTATTCATTATCATTATAACTTATATAATATATGTGTGCATGTGTATATCAATGCATACGGATAGAAATACTTTAACATATTTTTGTATCTACAGTAGATTTACGAAATCATCCTTATAAAATAAAATGGAAACAAAAGTTAATAAGGATCAAAAAAAAGGAAATTATCACGTTTCTTGTTGTTGAATGGAATATGAATTGCGAGAATCAATTTGGGAAAACCATCTCTACGTTAACAAAATGGATAAGAGGTATTAATTCCAATCCATCTATTTGCCCATATTGTGCAACCTCACACATGAGTGTCAAAATCAAACAACACTTTTTGCCTTTGCTTTTAACTCACCTGTTATAATTTACGGGTTAGATGATGTAATCAAATAAAGATTAAAATAATGTTATGTGAGGCTATGAAATAGAGCTGAAAATTATTTAAAATATGATAATACCTAATTAAATTCCATTTTTCTTACTTTTACTCTGTCATGTACCTCATTCCCACATTAGGAAAGTATATAGAAGGTTCTCATTGAATTATATGTACAATTATGAAAAAATGTATTGAAAGAATATGGGCACAATGTGGTTTTAGCTTATTGAGACATGTAGGGTGAAGTGTGTTTTTGAGGACTAGCAATATATTGTGATGAAGATGAAGGGAGGGATGTGCTTATTCTGGAAAACAGGCTAGAGGATTGCTCCCATAAAGGTAGTTATGAATTCTTCTAAAAGGTTACAGTAAAATCACTTTCACAAGCATGTTCACTGCTGCACAATTCACCGTAGCCAAGTTACGGAAACAGCCCAGATGCCCTTTGGCGGAGTGATGGTTGGAGAATGTGTGGCACATATACACAATTGGATTGCACCCATCCATTTTTAAGACTGCTACATTATTTGCAAAGAAATAGATAGATCTAAAAATTTATTAAGTGAACTAAGTCAGAGCCAGACACACAAAGGACCCATGTTCTGTCTCATATTTGGAAGCTAGAAATTTATACAAGTTTACACAGAAATCTTAACCAAAGCATGTGATTTGCAGAGGAGTATCTCAAAGGTGTAATTTCTTATAAAATTGAACTTTACTCCAACAAAATGAATACCAGGACACTATCACTTGGAAGATGTTAGTGGAAGTCAAAAGGAAGAAATAGAGTTATGGAGGAAGAGAGTGTAGGTATAATATTCAATGTAGATGTAAGAAACTAGAAAAATTAAAGTGCGATGAGCTTTGGAAGGGTGTGGAAAAGTTATATAAAGATCCATTATATTTAAAAAAAACTGATTTGTTGAATGGAAATTCCCTTGTACAAGTATTTAAGATAAGAAAAATATAATTAAAAACAATGGAGACATCTGATCTTAAATTCTATTTCCATCCCTTTTAAAAAATAAAATTATTTGCTCTATAATTTGATCAGAGGGATGGATTTTGTGGCTAGCTAGATCATTGCACATCTGTCTCTCTCTTCCTCTCTCCCTCTCATGGTTCTCACAGGTAATATGATTACTCCATAATTATCTTAATTTATTTTGCTTTTATGTTTTTTGGTTGCATCATTTCACTTTCTGCTCTGTCATTTCCCAATTCATTTACATATAAGGCATTATTTCCTATTTTCTCATTCCTAGAATAAGCTGCACATGAAGACACCACTGATCCTCATTTTCAGTTTGCCCCTTTGAATACGGAGGAAAATCTTTCCTCTGCTCTCTACCAAATCCCTACTCTCCAGTTAGAATAATTTAGAATAGTATAAATGAAAAAAGAAAAAATAAATAATAGTGAAAAAACAGATGCAGAAAATTCACCGGATTTTTCTGACTAGTTTATCCAATGTGAACTATTGGGGAAATACATGGACAGCTCATTCTCACTGGCACTCAAAGTGTCTGGTTAGGCAATTCTGATGAAGTTGAGGAACAAGATGAAAAAATGAGAAATGGTATCAATTGCAAGAAAAAATGGAATAGGATCAAGCAAATTTCTTCTTTGTTCTGCTGAAAGTAATCACCCTACTACAGTGCAGAGACTACTTTCCATAAAGGCCACTCATGTGAACACTAGGGATAACGATGATTATACACCTCTTCATCTAGAAGCCTACTGTGGACACTTAGACATTATCCATGAGTTGGTGGCTCAAAGCAGATATTCATGGAATAACTGTGAATGACTGGACACCCCTGCACAGTACTTATACATGGGATAATATCAGAGTGGCTTCTTTATTTCATCATGATGCAGACACCAATGGCCAAACCAAAGGCCTCTTGACCCCCTTGTATCTTGCTGCTGGGTATAGACATAGCAAAGATACGCTGGATCTCCTTCTGTTGACCCATTATATCAAACCAGATCTGAACACAACTTGGAAGAAACTGCATTTGATATTGCCAAAAGGATAAGTATGTATCACCACCTCTTTGAAGTTGTGGAAAGCTGTACAAATTGTTCTCTTAAGTCCTAATGTTTCCATTAAGTTTCTTAAATTTCAAAATTGCCAGTCCATCCCACGTGTCCATACAAAATATTTTCACAATACAAAGCAACAGCAATATTTTACTTTAGAAATTCATGGATTCCATGGTACTTTTCCAAGTGAATTGCCTGAGTTTGATGTCAAAATATATTTGAGGTTTTTGTATACATCTATAATGATTGCTATAGAGTTTGTGATTTTTTTAAATCAGAAATAATTTTAACTTATCTGTTGAAACGAGTAGTATAGAAACTAAGGATATTTCTGGTGCTTGTCTGAAAAAAGTATATTTTAAAATATTTAGTATTCTGTTTATATAATATCCATAATCTATTTCTTTCTCTCCTAGATATAATACTTTGAATTCGACATTGTTTTTATAATATATGGATTCATTACTAAATGTGTCCTTTCGAATTTCATTCCATATAGAAACAGTTTAAGATTCCTTTAATTCCTAGGTCCTTATAGAATTTTATTTATTTGGGATAAAATGACAATGTTATCTAATTTCATAGTTTTATAAATGTTATGCTATGTAAAGGCCTTTCTGAAAAGGTGAAGATTGAATACACTGATGTCAAACTAACTTTTATTTCTATGAATTACATGTATTATTACACTTGTATATTTGTAATCAATTTTTTCATAACTGTTTTTCATTTCTTGCATCTGAAGAATGGAAAATATGGAATACTTCACAAATTTTCATATCATTAACATGGCTCTCGTGAAAGAGCCATGTTAACCTCTGTATTGTAATTCGGGTAGATGTGCTGCTAAAGCATGTAGTATCCTGTAAATTTAAGTAGTTAATGATGCAATCTTAAGACAGGCATATATCCTTGGTTGCCTATTTGTAACAAGGAAACCTTATTGTTCCCTAAATTGCTATTCATCTTATTTTTGTAAAATTTGTTTATGGTGGAAAAAACTTACATTGTTTGTTCAATTGCTTACATTTGCAATTTTTTGTCAATAGCCATTTTAAGTCTTTTTCATTTGAAATTTGATAATACTTTGAAGCCTTTATAGGTAGGTCCAAAGGTAATGGCTTTTCAAGTACTTATTTATCAACTGAGTTAGCTTTGTGGAGCTAATGGATTCAAAGTAAGCCTTGCTTAAGAGCTACTTCTAAATTTCTCCAGCTTAAAACTTCCCAAATGAGGTCTTACTGTCACAAATGTTTGCCTGACCCATTACCTTTGCTCCATTTAGGAACAGACCAACCAGAATATCTTACCCTGACAGCATAGCTTGTCTTACTGGAGCAGAAATAATCTTAGTAACAAGGGATTATAGAGAGATGAACAGTTCAGACAGAACTGTTCAGGCTAAAAGGTATTTTTTCAAAATATAATTATTTATTATCCCTATCATTTCAAAAGTAGCTAAAGCTTAGAAGGTGAAAAAATTGTTCATATGCATGATTACCTCATGTCCGGGCCTGTCTACCATCCAATAAGGCAGGAACTAACACCACTGATTTTCTATAACTAAAAATATTCCATAGCTCCAGGAGAAGTCCATATGTTTCTCCTTGTTATTAGGCCTTAAATTGGTAATGTTTTAATCACAGTGTTTCCTCTTGCCTCTAGGCTGTACATCTCCGAATGGTAAAGCTTTAACTTTAATTCTACCAAACACTGAGGTAGAGGTAATGGAATAATATTTTAAAACAGTTGCCTTTGTTACCTTAACCACAACAGAACAATGCAAAGCATTTTCTTATATTATATATATTTATATATTTTATATTTATGTGCTGATTTTATATTTCACACAGTGAATCTTACTGGAATTAATTTATAATTTGACAAATTAATTGATATTTATTACAATAAATAGATTGGAATATAAATAATCAGGATTAGAATATATATTAGAATATAAAAAGTATCAATGCAATGTTTTCAGTGTAAACTTGTGATACCTTCTAATTGTTCTTGGTTTCGGAATTCACATGGTAAAAAAAACAATGTTGTTTTCTTTAATCTATAAGGGAGTTTACTCTGCTGCTCTGTTTATTGTTTTAACTCGCTGGTCCCAAACTGTTTTTCTCCATATTTCTGAAGCATTCCTACTGATTATACTCAAATTTTGCTGATATGATCTCTAAAAGGTATTATTCTTCCACAGGATCCACGGGTCCTAGGATCCCAGGTCCCAGTTACCTGCATCATCAAATAACTAGGGCAAGAGATCTCACCGAGGCAAATGCAACATACAAACAGAAAGTAATTGAAGACCCATCTCAATTTCTCATTTCCTATATTTCAGGGGCCCAATTCCTTGAAATGCAGGAATTAGCAGTAAGTACTTGGGAAATGCAAGGCAACTTAAAATGCAATATGAAATCACAAAATGTGAAAGTACAGTAATTCAAACTTTCTATTTTCAGATGACCATCCCATAGGCGTGAACAAGACCACAAATGTCACAAAATTATTTGTAATACCCCTCTTCTAATGATTAATGAATGATTTCAGTCCAGCATCATGAGGCCAAAAAATAGTTCCTGGAAAGGTAGAT
The DNA here is from genome assembly GCF_019054845.1 of Dipodomys spectabilis. Taxonomy (NCBI): domain Eukaryota; kingdom Metazoa; phylum Chordata; class Mammalia; order Rodentia; family Heteromyidae; genus Dipodomys; species Dipodomys spectabilis. Next base: position 5,174,427 of record NW_024870882.1, on the reverse strand, counting down.
CCATAATTGATGTACAAATGCTAGGAATATTTGTCATACAGTTCAAATATAATTCAGAAAAAACATTGATTGAGAAGAACCTTATTGCTTCAAAACACTAGTACTTCAGTCAAACTTGGTTCTGTAGTGTAAAAAGGTTGTCATTCTCAAACCAATGATAACCTACATTTAATCTCCTGAAAGTATATTCCTTTTCAAATAAACTTTTTAAAATCACATTTACCAAAATAACACTTTACAAGTAGATGATATTTAGTGACGTTACTAGTTTTTCAAGTGTAGGGAGCAAGTTACAATAGAGTTGATTTATTTACCCAGCACTAATGCCAAACAGGTTCAACCATTCATTAAAGTGTAGAAATAGGACCTCTCACCATTTGTGTTTTTCAGTAGGTGCTTTTGAAAATTTGTTAAATAGATCAGCCTCCCATATTTCAAACCAAAACATTAGCTAATAAAGTAAATTTCATCACATAAAAAATACTTTTTAAAAAGTCATGAATAGTTGTCCTATCATATGGTGTTTTATGTTTTCCCTATCTGTCTAACATAGTAAGAAATATGACTTTAAGTCTTGAATATGGGTACTCTAAGTCTTGAATATGGGTACTCATCAGAGATTTGACAAACATAAAATCTGTCTTCTTTCTCTATCATATTCCTCTACAGTAGTAAATTTTAGTTTTCCTCTTTTTCCAAAACTCATAGGTAGTAGAAAATATTATCCCATGTAAAATAAAATAATCACAAACCACTTTACAAAGCCATAGGAATACATTCTCAGCCATTTTTAAACTTTCTTGTTGACTACAGATTAATCTTCCAAATGGAGGTGAATAAAATCAGGTCTAGGTGCTTCATGTCTCCAGGCTTGCAAATTGTTACTTCAGATGAATGAATTATGGAAATATAAACTGACATCAGTTTAAGGATATGCAGAATTTAAACTCCATGGAATGTATATGAACCTTTCAAAGTAGGAGCAGACAGTTTAACAGAATGACTATCAGGAAGTTGAAACCAGAGAGGAATAATTGTAAAGACATAGAATGAATGAAAAATGGCACAAGGGTCAAGTACAGCTAGAATACTCAATGTACACATGTGAGAAAGGAAGTGGTAAATCGGAAATAAATCTTGTAGAAGGGGTTGGTTGAGAAGGATAGAAGGAGTGACTCTGATGCAGGAACATTGGACAATTAGATGGACATACTTAATTGAAACACACTAGCACAACCTTTTGTAATTCAGTGAAAAAATACAACAAAAAACAAAAAGACACAAAAAGCACAACCAAACAGCAATCCCTCTAGAGTATGATGATGACTTCTCAAAATTTTAAATAGTTAATGAAGGACAATCTTGTGAAAACCATACAAAGTTGTTTAAAGTGGGCAGTTTGGGGTAGAGGAGAATTTTTAACAGATTTAAATAGATTGTCTTAGGTTATAAATCACCTATATCTGCTGCAAATATTTTCTTCTGCATGTTCTCTTGGCCTGAACTGTATACTCCAATCCCGAGCCACACTTGATAGCTTGTAAAGATAGAATGGAAGAAACAAGATCAAGAACCCATTACTCCACCGGAGAGGAAACAGACCTCTCTGTTTTCTCTCATTTCTATTGACTACTTTCATTCATAAGTTTATGTCAAGTGATTTGCATTATATATTTCCTTCTTTGTTCTGGCAAAATAATTGTTCAAAATAATTCCGTAAATATTATATTTCATTTTTTTTCTATCATGCTGTTTACTTATCCAAGCGAGTCCATTAAACTTTCCACTTGCATTTTGGTGCCACGGAAACCCAGCATCAATGTTAATGAGAACAATCTCTAATGTAAAACTTTGTCTCCAAAATACCAGTCCAAGAATCTGTGATCACAAATATTTAGCTATACTTTTTTCTTTTACCTTGAAAGTCTTCTTGTGTCTAAAGTGCCCTCAAAAATCAGTACTCCACCAATTTTTGGTTCAATCACTTCTAACCTCAAAGATATATTTTGCTAACAAGATGCTTAGAGGAAACCGAAGAATACTCCACTTTTATCTTCTCTCTTAAGACTCTCCTTAGATACCATATCAGGAATATTGAAGTTATTCTTTGGAAAATTATTTCAATAGATTATTTTTCTATCCGTCTTGCATTTACTCAAAAAGTTGTATGGAGAAGAATAGAGTATAATCACCCATACCTTGGATGACAGTATCTGTTACAAAAGGACAATGCTCCTATGTCTTATTTCTCTGTCCTCCTCTTAGCTCTTACCTGATTTCCCACTTATCACAGATTCTTGGCTTCAAGCCTAGTGAAGGTGAAGGACTATAAGGGCCTCCCCCATTGCTACATTGTAGGGCTAGATCTCCAGCATGAGGTAATCATGAACGATGCACACAAGGAACACATGTTGGGAGAACAGATTTAAGCATGTCTGGTTTATTTCTGCACAAGGGTTGGGATTTTATAGCCCCAGCTTTCCCAACCTCCTGAGTCCTTCCCAGCCAATTACTTAGCAGGGAGTTGATGATGGGCACTGCTTGGTGACAGGCACTGTTTGGTCCCCTTGGGGCATGTAGGGATCTTGGATAGCTCATGGCTGGCAAGCTAGGCGGACATGACTGTGGGTCACGTCTCTATGAGCAGGAGGTGTGCTTCAACAGCTACTCTAGCTGACTCAACCAGATCTGACCGGCTCTACCCAAAAATTTCCCCTTTTCTTTTAAAAGGACCGTCATTATGGTGACCCGTGGTTGGAGGCGTTTTTGCCGGGAGTGCAAGCATTTAATAATTCCTAGGAGAGAAAGCCCTACAAGTGCAAGGCCTCTCCAGATGACCAGAGAGGATGGCGAAAACCATTGTTGTAACTTTTTAAGCACATCTTCTAAAAAGGAGGCAGTGGGAATAAGCTGTATGGTGGTTTGGTTTAGGTGGGTAACATCATGCAGCAAGTTTGGGGTGAAGTTTAAGTACTTAAGGGACCAAGGGCCTTTGATGTAGTTACTAAGTTCAGTGACATTGGGTGCAGGAATGGAAAGCTGACAGACAGAAGTAGTCATTGCATTATATAGTCCTCCTTGTTGTAATCGAAGAAATGTAATCTGTTCTTGGAGCAAGTCTATTTGTTGTGGGAGCACAAGGAGGCCTCCCTTAAGATGATTGGCAACTAGTAAATGTTGTAATTCTATGGATGACAGTTGAGGGATGAGCTGGTTTATCTGTTGCACAGTGGACACGCTTTGGGACAGCAATATGGCAGCACTGGTAGATGAAGCCACTGTAGCGATGATTTCGGACCCGATTGCAATGATCAATCCTACTGCTCTTTTACTGCGTGGGCGAATCAATTGAACCTGGGAAAACTGAGAGTCATTAGTAGCCAGAACAATAAATGGGGGAACACGTACCAAACCTGCAAAAGGCTATGAGTCATTGGGTTGCCAGTGATTGCTGAGAGTGCAAGTAGTGGAGGAGTTGTCTCCTAGACAAAAAAAGAATGGGGCTCTACCCACTACCATTCCTGACACCTGGTCGTATCCATATTGGTTACAGCAACGAGTATTGGCCAATAGGAAAGGGGACAAATCGAGGCAGGAATGTGATGAGCAAACGATTGGCATGGTGGCTCCTAGGTCTCCCAATCGTCCTCCTGAAGAGTCAAAAACTCATTTAGATTTTGAGGTTTGGGATCTTTTTCAGATTGGTTGTATATAGCCGGGTAGAGGGACAACGCGAGCTCCCCAAACACTTTGCCTTGCCTGGAATTGGCACAAAGGCTAATCACTAGTTCATCAAGAGGAGTGCAAATAGTGCCAAAGCTATCAAACTCCCTGCTGGGCACAACTGCATATGAAAATGTATGTCAGTAGCCTGATTACAATTTTTTTCCAGTGGGACAAATGGGGTAGGGTCCTGTGTAGTTCCACCATCCCATCCCATGCGTTACTGTTGCGAGGGTATGGTACAGCCATCAAATTGCTTTATCATCTCATTTGAAAAACAAAAAGAGATGGCTCCCTTCCATCTAAAAGTAAGGTTTGTTTTTTGATGCCATAAGGCATCTGCTGAGAAAGGAAGGCCAACCCTGCCATTGGAAGAAAGCATTTGAGATCATTAAGATTTGGGGGCTGGGCACTAAAGTTATCTTACCCTGCCCTGAAGCAGATTGAGAATTGGCTGTAATAATGGCACACAATAGGAGGAATAGAGTACCATGCCCCGGGTCAGGGTCTGGGGCCATAACCTGGGCTTGTTCAACCAATATCTTTAGGTCTCCCCAAGTGTTGGCATGGGCTCTAGCTCGAGGTTTGTGTCTCCTCCTCCTCGCACTGTTCAAGCATAGCTGACGCATCTTGTGCTTAGGTGGTGATGGTTGGTCAGACAACTCCAGCTGGGATCCAAACAGGTTTATCACTGGTGTCTGGAAAGATACAAGCAAATCCTGTCCCTTGTGCCATTAAGGGAGCAGGGCTCTCCCATTTTCTTGTGATGGGGTCCCTCCATCTATCCAAAGGGACCAGAGTAGGTGTTTCATGAGTCCCCAGTACAGGGAGGTGGGGGTCCCACATGTGGTGAGTGTGAATGTTAAAAAGATTTTACTATAAGGCAATAATTTAATTGTGTTTGGGGATTTTTAAGCCCTAGCCCCTCCAGTTCCCCCTTTTCTTTTAAAAGAATGGTCTTGATTTCTTTATGACTGTGTTCAACAATGGCTTGCTCTTGTGGGTTATATGGAATACCTGTCTGGGGTGTAATGTTCCAAAAGGTACAAAATTCACAAAAATGTTTGGAGGTGTAAGCAGAGCCATTGTCTGTTTTAAGGGTCCAAGGAACTCCCATAATTGTAATGGCATGTAGAAGTGACTTAACAGCGTGCCTTTTTTTTTCACTGTTAAGGCTAAAGCAGTTATAAAGCCTGAGAATGTATCTATGCATTCAGGGATGTATTTTTGTTTACCGAATTGGGGGATATGGGTTATGTCCATTTGCCATGTGTTATTGGGTCTAAGGCCTCGTGGATTTGTTCCCATGGGTTGAAGTCATCCTAAGGGTAAAAGAGGTGCACAAGAAAGAGCAGGACCGAATCATGTGCTTGCATTGTTGGTGTGTTAAATCAGGAAATAACTGTTTGATATAAGCTGCCGATAAATGAAAACGATCATCTAACGTTCGGGCCTGGTCCATGCACATATTTGTGAGTAGTACAGTTGGTGTGACAGCAAGATCAATGGCTTCATTACCAGCAGCTAGGGGTCTGGGGAGGTTAGTATGAGATCTAATGTGTTGAATGTACCAGGGTTGGACACGATTGTCTAATACATTTTGTAGTTTACACATTATTTTTGCTACATCATGACCATCATCTTGTAATAAAGCTCCAGGAAGAATGGCAACAGTTTGTACAGTATATAAACTATCAGAAAAAATATTAAGAGGTTCTTTGGGAAAAGATGTGAGGGCAAGCAAAATGGCCAGTAATTCAGCAGCTTGAACAGACAGGGAATGTTTTTGAAGCATGTATTTTTTAGTATTGGCATTGTAAAATCCATAAACAGTTTTGTTAACATCTGTAAAAAGTACAATGGCTTGATGTATAGGTTGCCCATTGGGACGAGTACAACATTTCCATGAAAGTGGGAGTTCTTGGGTAACTTTTAAAACGAGGTTTTTGGGCATATGATTATCAATGTTAAAATAGTAATGGATGACTTGTAAAGCTAATGCCTCTTCGGTTGTTAGGAAATCAAAGATTGTTTTTGTAATGGGCCATGTAAGATGGTCAGGGAATCGGCCATAAGTTTGACGGCATCATTCCGCACCTTTGGTGGCCAGATTGCATAGCATGGTAATGGATGTGCTAATTTTTGGTAATTGGGAAGTGGCAAGGTATACCCATTGTAACAAAACCATGGGTTTGCGTCAGCGCCACCATTAGGCCATTATTATTTAATATAATTAGGTTGATTTCTTGGGTGGTATCTAAAAACACCAAGGGTGTTGAACATAGTCAATCAGCGACTTGTGAAACTTGTTGAGCATCAGGTGAAAGTATATGAAGGGAAGTTGGGTCAGAGGGCCCTTGAAGCAATTGAAATAACAGTTGGAGTTGTTGGGTGGGGAGACACATAAAATTGCATAACCAGTTGATATGTCCACATAATTGTTGTAATTCAGTTAAAGTATATTGGGATTTAATGACAATATGAGGCCCATTTGGGGTAATTGTTTGATTTAAATGGTATCCAAGATAGGCGTAAGGGGCTTTGAGTTGAATTTTTTCGGGGGCAATATTAAGGCCCAGCACTGTAAAGTTCTCCTTGAGTTGTGTTAAACAGATTTGCATGGTTGTAGCATCTTTATGTGCTATTAAAAAGTCATCCATGTAATGGACACAAAAGCATTTGGAAAGCAAAGTCCTAATAGCATGGGCAACATACATCTGACATATAGTAAGGCTATTTTTCATACCTTTAGGGAGAACTTTCCATAGATATCAGTGAGTACGTAGTTGACAATTAGGTTCCCATACTGAGAAGGCAAAATATTCTTTATCTTTGGGGTGTAGGGGGGTGGAAAAAAGCAGTCCTTGATGTTAATAATGGCAATGTGCCAATCTTTGGGTATTGCAGAAGTGTGTGGAAGTCCGGGTTGAAGCGTTCCTATCTTTTGTATATGACTATGGAACGTAGATCATGGAGAAATCTCCACTTTCCTTGAGCCCTTTTTTGGATAATAAAAATGGGGAATTGTGGGGACTGATGCTAGGTTCTATGTGTCCCTTTTTTACTTGCTCCTCCACTAGAACCTGGAGATGAGGGAGCTTTTCAGAGGAAATAGGCCACTATTCGACCCAAATGGGTTTGGTGGTGTCCCATTGGAGTGGAACTGGCTCTGGTAATGCAACAGTGGCCATTGGAATCGGGGGTAGTGTGGGTTATTAACGGCTCGATCGGTTATGATGTCTTCATAAAAAGCCTTACCATCTGTTGTTATCAGAGTACCCATATTAGTGAGGACATCTCTTCCTCAAAGATTGTATGGAAGGCCAGGGGCAACAAGAGGTTTAAAAGCCCCGGTGGCCCCACCACAGTTTTCCCGTCTTACAGGCCATTGGACATGGAGGGAATCTGTTTTTCCACCGACACCTTGTATGCAGGCGCCAGGAATTAGGTTCCATCCCAATCCTTCTACTTCATCTTTTCTAAGGACTGTACAGTCAGCTCCTGTATCAATGATGCCCTTAAATTCTGTTCCATTGATTTTAAGTTTCATTCTAGCTTTTCCATTTTGGGTAGGAGTAGTCCATAATACTTGAGGTGGTGGCTGTTGCCTTTGTCCTATTGTGGTCGGGGCTGAGGACTGCCGCTTATTTAGTTGAAAGGCTGAGTCGTAGAGCAGCATTCAGAGGTCCAATGAAAACCCTTTTAGCATTTACGACATACAGAAGGAGGTTGTTTTCTTTTGGGTGAGCCAGAGAGTGATGGGCAATCCTTTATAAAATGACCAGTTCTGCCACATCCCCAACAAGGTCCATTTCCCATTCTGCCATTAGGGGGCGCGCGAGCACTGGCAGTCATAGAGGCGAAAGGAGGTGCAAGGATACTCAGCATGAGTTGATGACCCCAAATCTTTGGTGGATAGGATGCAATCAGTGATCTCCATATTTCATTTAGGGGCAATGGCTTTTCTGCATTCCTGTGTAGCCCCTTCCCATATTAGGCTCTTGATTAGCACATCTCAGGCTCCAGCATGGGATACTTTCCAGGCCACTGCTTCTTGAACAAAGGCAACGAAGTCAGTGAAAAGATCATTGGGACGTTGTATGAGGGGTTTTAGTTGTTTGTCCCCTTCTTTAGAAGGGACTGAGGAGACAACCCTCAAGGCACAGAGGCGTACTTGGTCAAAGTACTGTGGAGGTGCTACTGCTTGTGCAGCAGGAGACGCATAAGCTGCCTCACCTTTTAAACAATCAGGGTCCCCCATGGTGGCATCCTGCCCTCTGGTAGTGATATTTTGTGTGCTTTGTTGTTAACATTCATCAGAAAAAGCAGCCTTCCATAAAAGGAAGACCCTGAAGATAATGCTGTGTTCATTAAACTCTTCCAATCATGGGGCAGTTAAGATCAATGCTAAGGGTTTCAAGCATCTGTTGAGCATTCAGGGACTGTAACCCATCTTCCCTGACAGTGGCCCAGTATTTGTCAAGTACTTTTGGGTCATGGGGATACCATTGGTTAGGTCATACAGAGGTTCGGTGGACGTTTACCGGGAATATGAACTGGGGTTCATTTATAGGCTTGGCTGTCGTTGCCATGATAGTTGTGGGGCCCATGAACAACTGTTGTATTACATGGGGAACAATGGGTTTTTGTTCTTGGGCAAAGTTGGATATCTCTGCCCAAGGATACAAAGTTTTCTGAGGGGAGTTCCCAGGCTGGCCTAAACAGCAAAAAGAAGTGATTGGGCAGGCTTCCTGGGACTGATAGTGTGGGAGAGGCGGTTTTACAAGCATAGCTGGCCAGCCCCCTGTGTCACTTGATAGTGGAAGTTGTTGGTTATCTGTGTTCTTGCTGGAATTGTTTGCTGTATCACAAGAAGATGGGAGTGCTTGAGCAGCTTCGCAATTTTCCTTTTGTTGTTTCTTCTTGCAGCGAGGTGTTAAATGCCTACAGAGTTTCCCCTTCTTCTTTCCCTGATAGACAGGCTTGAATACCTACTATGATGGGGTAAAAGGTTAGGGGCAGCTCAGCGCCTTCACGGATTTCCTTTTTATGAGCTTCCTGAAGGACGTGGGTCCACCTGTCTGGATCCCAAATGTCCCCGGTGTCAATCCAGGGACACAATTCACTCACTATTTCCCATATTAAACTAGCTTCCTTTTGTGATACTTTTATCTGCCTACTCCAGAACAGGGCAACAAGTGCTCATGATTGAGGCTCTCCTGCTGCGGGGGGAAGGTTACCCATAGAGGCACTAACCTTGCACTAGACCCTAGACCATCTATCTGCCAAAAGCAATCGAGCCTGTCGTTAGGCACCACTTGTAGGGCTACTCTCTGGCAGGAGGTAAGCTTGAACGAAGCACACAAGGAACACACGTTGGGAGAACAGGCTTAAGCAGGTCTCGTTTATTTCTGCACAAGGGGGTGATTTTAAAGCCCCAGCTTTCCCAACCTCCTGAGTCCTTCCCAGCCAATTACTTAGCAGAGAGTTGCTGTAAGGCACTTGTGATGAGCACTGCTTGGTGACAGGCACGTTTTTGTCCCCCGGGGGAATGTACGGAGTATGGACAGATCATGGATGGCAAGCTAGGCAGACATGCCTGTGGATCATGTGGATCATGTCTCTATGAGCAAGAAATGTGCTTCAACTGCTACTCTAGCTGACTCAACCAGATCTGACTGGCTCTACCCACACTACATCTTCATGGTTTTCCTTTTACAACTCTTTTTATTGGATGTGGAATTTATTTTCATGTCTTCATTCAATCTGTTCTGCATTGTAGTGATCTAAATAGGCTCTGTAAAATCACTTTAGGTAGCAAAAATATTAAGACAATGTATATCAAAAAGTTTGGCCTCCCTCCACTGCTGAAGCCAATATGCTTAGCTAGGGCTTCTAAGTACGCGTTTTCTTGCCTTTTCAATTTGCTCAATTCTTTTCTGATCCCAAAACTTTTTGGCTTATGTAATAAGAAAAGTCTTCTCTATCTCATGTTAATAAGAATATTATATTTTGTGAGCTACTAAGAAATGTGAAATCATTGGTTTCAAGTATCCAATCAGATTTTCTTCTGTGGTTCAGGGCTTCATGTATGTGCAAAGGCATTGTGGAAAGTATTACAAATAGAAAAGTCTAAACCCAATACCTTCTTTCATTGTTGAGGGCACTTTCTCCCTAAATATTTTGACCCAAATTATCTTTTTCAGAGAATTACTGTTTGGTAATTAAAGTCAATTCACAAATTTTGATGTCTTTTTTTTTTTTTAAAGAAGTTTGAATTTAAATTCCACTACAACCTTGTTTCACACAGTAAGAGTAGATTTCCTGGGTAAGGACAATTCTCAAGGGAACCTACAGGATTTATAGCAAGGTTTTTGAGGTTTGTTTTTTTAGTGTGAAAATGAGCCATCTTCACCCACATTGCTCCCTGTCAGCTAAGTCTCCATGGATTACTTTGCATGAAAGCCTATTTTCCCAGGCAATTTTAAAGTTTCATAATAGCTAAGTTGTTAAAAAGTTTGAACAAATTAAAATTTACCTGTTATAATTTTAAAACTCTTTTGAAATTCCTTTATTAGAACCACGAATTCACCAATCCTAACTCCTCCTTTACCATCAAAAACAGTTAACATATTGTTTTTATGATATAGTGTCCATGAAACTATTATTTTCCAGTGGCTATGTTATGCATATATATAACCTTATAATCTGATTCTGAGCAAAATGAACTCCAAGATATGGAAACAGAGAGTATTATTTGAGGTTGTTGTTTTTAATGTACTATGTGATTTCTATTTTCTTTTGGGTTTTTCCCCCATGCTTTATTCCCTGCTGTATTTGATTTTGGTAGCCTGTGTATTGTGTATATATTTACCTTAATGAGGGAAGGGAAGAGGAACAACAAAATGGTGATACAAAGGACAAAGGCAAACCAATGCAACAGCAATACTCACAAGACAATATGTTGGAAATGTGCATTACAACTTGTGAGGGGTATTGGGGTAAAGGATAACTGAAGAAAATGAGGGATGGAGTAACAAGTTTGGAAAGTTATGTATTCACTACCTTAAAATTGCTGTAACCCCACTGTACATCACTTTGACAATAAAATTAAATTTTAAAAATAAGCTGCATGAAATAAAATTAAACTGTATTGGTATAGTAAATATTATTCTTTATGCAGTAACTTTTAAAAAATCAATATTGTTTGGCATCTAATTTGAAGTAATTATCCCTTTTTAATCAAAGTACCATCAACTTGAATGCTATCTGACTAGACAATATTTTCACAATATACTTACCAATATTTTGAAAAAAGAACATAGTACTTTCTCATATTAAAAGCGAAAACAGTTTAATTCTATGGAAACCTATAACTTTTAAAAGTAAATAAGCAGTTAAAAAGACAGGATATATGTGTTCTTCAACTTTCCAATGACTAATAACTACTCATTTCAATTCTGGAAGATTCCATACTTGAGAGATTTAAAACAGTACCGGCTTGCATGGTATGTAATTCTGCAATAGATGCATTTTCAAATGGGGTGCTACAGATTGAGATTCAACACAAAAATAAGTACATTCTGGTAGAAGATAAAACTAATTAACAACGGTAATAATTCTTCAAGAATAAGCAATTTTTTATCACAGTAAGCTATTATTTTTATGACCACCAATCCCAATATTTATGATATAGAGACATCCTAGCCGAACAGTTTAGAACTTTTAGGGTGCACCTCAAACTTCTCTTAATTCACATCATGAATAGCTTATCTCTATTGTGAAAAAAATTCAACTCTGCTAATGTTATGCCATACATGTTCTGGAAAGAACACCACAATAAACTTGTTTGCATCATTTTCCCACCACCGGTATACTTGAGATTGGAACACTTGCAAATATTATTTATATTTATACTTTTTTAACTATCATACAAATTGTGGATGCTAAGATCAGAAGATTACAGTTCAAAGCTCACCGAGGCAGGAAGATTCCCTAGATTCTTATCTCCAATAAACTTATCAGCAAAAATCAGACACAAGTGGCATTGAGGTTGAAGTGGTAGAGCATGAGCCTTGAGCATAAACAGGCTCAGAGACAGTGTCCAGGCGCAGAGTTCAAGCCCTAGGACAAACCAATAAAACAAAAATAAAAATAAAAACAAACCCCAAACCTAACATTTTTCTCATTGTATACAGTGGCAAATAATTAAGGAAATTGCTTCCTGTGTTACATACAGGTAGAAGAAAGAAGATGTCACACGATTATTCTCTTCATACCTTGTTATACCAAATCCTCAAAAAATTGCTCTTATTATAATTTATAAATTAATATCATCAATTTTTGGCAACTCTGTCTCCAACATTCACATTATCATTTTATACATAAACTATTTTAATTATCTATTAACTAAATTCTAATTATAACTCTCTTGAAAGAATATTCTAGGCAAGTAGAATGCAAAATCATTTGTGAATTTGTCAATTAAACCCTCTACTTAAAACGAATTTTGTAGTATCCTATAGAATATGAAATTACAAACAAAATCAAAATATTTATTTTATATCTAAATTCTAATTCAGCAAGATTCTCATAATCCTACATTAGATGAATGTTATTTTTAGAAGAATTATTATTAGATGAATTGCTATTTTTCCAAGCTTAAGTTTTTGTAATCCTTCATCATTTCTTTGGGATACAACAGAATGATGATTACTTACTTTTTCAAATTTTGGATGGCAATCATGAGACATTTTCCATCTGGGAGTGTTCTGTAACGAAGAGAGAATTTAAAACACAAGTGAAGATTAAGTATGAGTTGCATTTCAACAGGAAATTTGACTTCTCAAAACATAATGACAAAATTAACCCAAACTTCCAACTATGTATTCCTTTCTTGTTTGTTTTGTTTTATTAAGACAAAAGTATACTACCTGGTCCAGGGAAGGTATCACTATGTGATTCCACTCTCTAATCTCCTGTCTTAATCTCAGTGCTAGAATTCTAGGCTTATATCACATTGCCCTGCCATAGTTTCTTAGTTTATTTAATCTAGATACAGACTACCAATTCTGAACTTCTCCAGGGATATTATACACCAGAATGACTGTTCAGACAGTTTATCTACTATTTTCAAAGATGTTCTAACATTTGACACAGGATATGAATATTTTCAGATGCACCTGCGGGGTCTCTGATTCATTCCTCCATGGATGCAATCCTTTTAATAATGATTAATTGACTCTCTTACTATCTCTGGTCACTACCTATGTAATATCCTCAAACTTTATTGAAGGAAGTTCACTTGAGGACTTTCTAATATTAAATATTATCACTTGTTTCTAGTCTTCTTCAGGCTATATATTCTGTTGTTTTCTAACTTTTCTACACATTCTGAGAGTTGTTTCATTTGTGTATTTGTGTGTGCACATAATTGCCTCTGTGTGTATGTGTATGTTTGTATGTATGTATGCAAAATCCTCAACCTCTTATTCAGCAATCTTGCTCATAACTGATATTCCATCACCTGAGCCATCTTCCAATCCAGGTTTGGCTGCTTTATTATATGTACTGTTGCAAAGAGTATTCTGCCCAGGCTGGATGCAAACTTAACTTCCTAGACTCCTTTACATTCTTAGGTTTTATTTCTCCAGGAGTATCAACTTTTAAACTACAAATATTTTGGGGCTGGGAAGGTGGCTCAGTGGTAGAGCGCTTGCCTTGCATGCCTGAGGCCCTGGGTTCGATTCCTCAGCACCACATAAGCAAAAAGAAAAGAGCCGGAAGTGGCACTGTGGCTCCAGTGGTAGAGCACTAGCCTTCAGCTGAAGAGCTGAGGGACAGCGCCCAGGCCCAGAGTACAGGCCCCACTACCGGACCCCAAAAAGAAAAAAAAAACTACAAATATTTTTGTGAGGGTAATGTCTAAGCTGTAGCCTAGATTTTTAACTGAAAAATTCTTTTTTGTTGTTGTTGTCCGGTGAGCCACCTTCCCAGCCCCTAACTCAAGAATTCTTATAAATATAAATGAACACACACATTACATATCCTGAGTGTACACTGTTAGAAATGTGATTGTAAGCTGGGTTGTGGTGAGATATGAGGATTGGGGTTCAAAGCCAGGCCAGGTAGGAAAGGCCCAGAGACTCTTTTCTCCAATTAACTAAAAGAAAACTGGAAATGGCACTGTGGATGAAGTGGTAGAGCATTAGCCTTGAGCTGAATAGTAGAGAGACAGCTCACAGGCCCAGAGTTCAAGTGCCAAGACCACGGCCAACAAAAAATATACATATATAAGTAAAGAAAAAATAAAAGAAATGTGATCTTAGCCACCAGTTCATTGCTAGTATAATCCCTGCTCTCACAAGATGAACATTTTTTTCCAGTTAAATCCATGCTTTTATATCTGACTTGCTTTGGAAACAGGATTATTCTTCCATTCTACTTTCTACGAAGTTGCATGATTACCAAGCATGATTTAGAATGAGATTGGCCTCATACTTCATGTTCCACGTATGAGTCTTGCTTTCTGTATATCACTCCCATAAATCTACATACTGGAATTGGCTTTATTGTTTCAATGTTGTCTTATTTGTCGTCTTCTATATTGTATTGAACCCTTATACTTAAACACAGAACTTCTTTTTCTCCTATTATTGCTATTGTTTCCTTACTGTTATCTCATGTCCACTTGGGAAATAATGAACAGCACATACACTCACAAAAACAATGTTCTGAGAACCTTCTTCCCATTTAAAATTCGCTTCAATTTACAGAGAACTTACAAAGTTTGAACTCAATGTTGTCATGTATAATGTATTTATAAGCAATATAAATTTCATATTTTTTCTTTACTAAGTTGTCTCTGAAACACGTGTTACCTCAGGCCAAAGGTGTCATAGTGTGATTTCAGTGAAGCCAGAAAACATTCATTATACCTCAAGCAGCACCATCGATTGTTACTGGAAGTAACTGTTACTGGATGTGGAAACTGACCCCAGGAGAGGAATGGAACATAGAGGAATAACAAAGTTCAAGTTTCCTTGTGCTTTCCTTTTTAGAGTACAAGAAAAGTATCCCAACGCTTGAAGGAAACTCTGTCCCTGGCTTTTTCGAGTGTGTTCTTTACTCATATAAAATTTTTTCTGTAAACTTCTAGTTGAAAGTATTTCAAAAGGAAATAATGTACCATTTGAATGCCAGCATAGAACAAAAGGAAATAACGTTGATTTAAATGTGTTCTCCTGCAAAGGAACAAAGGCATGGAAGTTTTAAAGTGTCATATGGATGGATATTTCACCCCTGAGATGATTCTCTTGATGCAGGAGTCAGTTATCAATTCCTTTGGTCTGGTCCTGCGTTCTCCAGAGCAATAAGGATTCCAAAAAAGCAGATTCCAGTGAGTATGATCAGCAAAAGGAGCCTCTTCTCAGACCAGTACTCCTTTAGGGAAGGTCCCAAAGAAAGATCTGTGATTTTTATTTGCTTTTTTGTTTAGTTTGTGCTGGTTCTGGGGCTTGTACCCAGAGGCTGGATCATGTACCTGAACAGTTGTCTTTCCTGCCCACCTGCTCCCAAAGCTAATGCTCTACTGCTTGAGCCATAACTCCACTTCTGGATTTTTGGTGTTCAATTTGCTATAAGAGTTTGACAGACTCTCCTTCCTGGTTTGGCTTTGAATTAAGTAATAAGAAAGCTAAGTGACATCAACTGTATAGACTTCTCTTTTGAAACAAGAAATATTAGATGAAGTTTATTGTAAAGCTAATGTTTGACAATTTTTAAATTAAATAACTCAGTACAAGTAGGTGCACTGACTCTCCTTAGATACAATATCAGGATCAGTGAAGCTATTCTTTCCAAAATTATTTCAATAGATTATTTTTCTCTTGGACTTGCATTTGCTCAGCAGGATGTATGGAAAAGAATAGAGTATAATCACCCATACCTTGGATGACAGTGTCTGTTACAAAAGGACAATGCTCCTATGTGCTATTTCTCTGTCCTCCTCTTAGATCTTGCCTGATTTCCAACAAATCACAGATTCTTGGCTTCAAGTCTAGTGAAGGTGAAGGACTATAAGGCTTTCCCCACTTCTAAATCTTCATGGTTTCTCTTTTAAAACTCTTTTATTTGGATGTGGAATTTATTTTCATATCTTCATTCAATCCCTTCTAAATTGTAGTGAGTTAAATAGGCTCTGTAAAATCACTTTAGTTAGCAAAAATATTACACCAATCTGTATCAAAAGTTTGGCCTCCCTCCACTGCTGAAACCAATATGCTTACCTTGGGCTTCTAAGAATCCGTTTTCTTGCCTTTTCAATTTGCTCAATTCTTTTCTGATTCCAAAACATTTTGGCTTATGTAATAAGAGAAGTCTTCACTTTCTCATGTTAATAAGGAGCTACTAAGAAATGTGAAATCATCGGTTTCAAGTAACCAATCAGATTTTTTCTGTGGTTCAGTGCTTCACGTGCAAAGTCATTGTAGAAGATATTAGAAACAGAAAAGTGTAAACCGAATACCTTCTTTCATTGTTGAGGGCACTTTCTCCTTAAATATTTTGACCCAAATTATCTTTTTCAGAGAATTACTGTTTGGTAATTAAAGTCATTTCACAAATTTTGATGTCTTTTTTTAAAGAACTTTGAATTTAAATTCCACTACAACCTTGTTTCACACAGTAAGAGTAGATTTCCTGGGTAAGGACAATTCTCAAGGGAACCTACAGGATTTATAGCAAGGTTTCTGAGGTTTGTTTTTTTAGTGTGAAAATGAGCCATCTTCATCCACATTGCTCCCTCTCAGCTAAGTCTCCATGGATTACTTTGCATGAAAGCCTATTCAACCAAGCAATTTTAAATTTTCATAATAGGCCAAGTTGTTAAAAAAATTTGAACAAATTAAAATTTACCTCTCATAATTTTAAAACTCTTTTGAAATTCCTTTATTAGAACCGCAAATTCACCAATCCTAACTCCACCTTTACCATCAATAACAGTTAACATGTTGTTTTCATAATATAGTGTCCATGAAACTATTATTTTCTTGAGGCTTTGTTATGCATATATATAACCCTATAAGCTGATTCTGAGCAAAATGACCTTCAAAACATGGAAGTAGAGATTATTGTTTGCGGTTGTTGTTTTTAATGTACTACGTGATTTCTATTTTCTTTTTGTTTTTTTTCCCTATGCTTTATTCCCTACTGTATTTGATTTTGGTAGCCTGTGTATTGTGTATATATTTACCTTAATTAGGGAAGGGAAGAGGAACAACAAAATGGTGTGACAAAGTTAAAAGGCAAACCAATGCAATAGCAATACTCACAAGACAATATGTTGGAAATGTATGTTACAAGTTGTGAAGGGTATTGGGGTAAAGGAAGACTGTGAAGAAATGAGGGATGTGGTAACAAGTTTGAAAAGTTATGTATTCACTACCTTAAAATTACTGTAACCCCACGGTACATCACTTTGACAATAAAATGAAATTTAATAAATAAGCTGCATGAAATAAAATTAAACTGTATTGGTATAGTAAATATTCTTTTTGGAGTAACTTTTAAAAATCAATACTGTTTGTCGTCTAATTTGAATTAATTACCCCCTTTTTATCAGAGTACCATCAACTTGAATGCTATCCGAATAGACAATATTTTTACAATATATTTACCAATATTTTGAAAAAAGAATAAATATAGTACTTTCTCACACTAAAAGCGAAAACAGTTTAATTCTATGGAAACCTATAACTTTTAAAAGTAAATAAGTTGTTAAGAAGACAGAGTATATGTGTTCTTCAACATTCCAATGACTAGTAACTACTCATTTTCAAATTCAGAAAATTCCATACCTGAGAGATTCAAAACAGTACCAGCTTGCATGTTATGAAATTCTGCAATTGATGCATTTTCCAACGGGGTGTTACAGATTGAGATTCAACAGAAAAATAACCACTTTCTGGTAGAGGATAAAACTAATTAACACTGGTAATAATTAATTCTTCAAGAGTAAGCAATTGTTTATCACAATAAGCTATTAGTTTTATGAACATCAATACCAATATTTATGATATAGAGTCATCCTAGCCCAACAATTTCAAAATTTTAGGGTACACCTCAATCTTCCCTTAATTCACATCATGAATAGCTTATCTCTATTGTGAAAAAATACAACTCTGCTAATGGGATGCCATACATGTTCTGGAACAAACACCCCAACAAACTGGGTTACATCATTTTCCCCCCACTGGTATTCTTGGGATCGGAACACTTGCAAATACTATTTATATTTATACTTTTTTAGCCATCATATAAATTCTGGATGCTAAGTTCGGAAGATTACAGTTCAAAGCCCACCCAAGCAGAAAGTTTCCCTAGATTCTTATCTCCAATAAACTTCTCAGCAAAAGCCAGACGCAAGTGGCACTGAAGTTGAAGTGGTAGGGCACGAGCCTTGAGCATAGACAGGCTCAGAGACAGTGTCCAGGCCCAGAGTTCAAGCCGTAGGACAAACCAATAAAACAAAAACAAAAATAAAAACAAACCCCAAACCTAACATATGTCTCAGTGTATACAGTAGCAGATAATTAAGGAAATTGCTTCCTGTGTTACATACAGGTAGAAGAAAGATGTCACACGATTATTCTCTTCATACCATGTTATACCAAAGAATCCAAAAATTGCTCTTATTCTAAATTTATAAATCAATATCATCAATTTGTTGGCAACTCTGTCTTCAACGTTCAAATTATAATTTTATACAAGAACTGTTGGCATTATCTATTAACTAAGTTCTAATTATAACTCTCTTGAAAGAATATTCTAGGCAAATAGAATGCAAAATCATTTGTGAATTTGTCAATTAAACACTCTACTTAAAAAGAATTTTGTAGATTCCTATAAAATATAAAATTACAAAAAATTCAAAATATTTATTTTAAATCTAAATTCTAATTTATCAAGATCTTCAAAATCGTACATTAGGTCTGGGATGGTGGCTCAGTGGTAGAGTGCTTGCCTTGCATGCCTGAGGCCTGGGTTTAATTCCCCAACACCACATAAGCGAAAGAAAAAAGCCGGAAGTGGCACTGTGACTGAAATGGTAGAGTGCTAGCCTTGTGCTGAAGAGCTGAGGGACAGCGCCCAGGCCCAGAGTTCAGGCCCCAAGACCGGGTCCTCCTCCCCCCAAAAAAATCCTACATTAGAGGTACTTTGCAATTTTTCCAGGCTTAAGTTTTGTAATCCTTCATCATTTCTTTGGGATATAACATTATAATGATAACATACTTTTTCAAATTTTGGATGGGAATCATGTGTGATTTTGCATCTAGGAATGTTCTGTAATTAAGAGAGAATTTAAAACACAAATGAGGATTAAGTATGAGTTGCATTTCAACAGGAAATTTGACTTCTCAAAACATAATGACAAAATTAGCCCAAACTACCAACTATGTATTCCTTTCTTGTTTGTTTTGTTTTATTAAGACAAAAGTATACTACCTAGTCCAGGGAAGGTATCACTATGTGATTCCACTCTCTAATCTCCTGTCTTAATCTCAGTGCTAGAATTCTAGGCTTATATCACATTGTCCTGCCATAGTTTCTTGGTTTATTTAATCTAGATACAGACTACGAATTCTGAACTTCTCCAGGGATATTATACACCAGAGTGACTGTTCAGACAGTTTATCTACTATTTTCAAAGATGTTCTAACATTTGACACAGGATATGAATATTTTCAGATGCACCTGCGGGGTCTCTGATTCATTCCTCCATGGATGCGATCCCTTTAATAACGATTAATTGACTCTCTTACTATCTCTGGTCCCTACCTAGGTAATATACTCAAACTTATTTGAAGGAAGTTCATTTGAGGACTTTTTAATATTAAAAATTATCACTTGATTCTAGTCTTCTTCAGAATATATATTCTGTTTTTTTCTAACTTTTCTACACATTCTGAGAGTTGTTTCATTTGTGTATTTGTGTGTGCACATATAAGTGCCTTTGTGTGCATGTGTATGTTTGTATGTATGTATGCAAAAGCTTCAAGCTCTTATTCAGCAATCTTGCTCATGACTGGTATTTCATCACCTGAGCCATTCTTCCAATCCAGCTTTTGACTGCTTAATTTTATATACTGTTGCAAAGAGTGTTCTGCCCAGGCTGGATGCAAACTTAACTTCCCAGACTCCTTTACATTCTTAGGTTTTATTTCTCTAGGAATATCAACTTTTGAACTACAAACATTTTTGTGAGGGTAATGTCTAAGCTGTAGCCCAGATTTTTAACTCAAGAATACTTTTTTTTGTTTTGGTGGGGTGTCCAGTCATGGGGCCTGAACTCTTGGCCTGGGCTCTTTCCCACAGATCTTCAGCTCAAGGCTAGCACTCTACCACGTGAGTCACAGCGCCAATTTCAGCTTTTTTCTTTTTTGCTTAAATGGTGCTGAGGAATCGAACCCAGGGCCTCATGCATTCGAGGCAAGCGATCTACCACTGAGCCACCTTCCCACCCCCTAACTCAAGAATTTTTATAAAGATAAATGAGCACACATATTACATATCCTGAGTCAACAAATATATGTGTGTGTGTGTGTGTGTGTGTGTGTGTGTGTGTGTGTGTGTGTAAAGAAAAAAAAAGAAATGTGATCTTAGCCACCAGTTCATTGCTAGCATAATCGCTCCTCTCACAAGATGGACATTTTTTTCCAGTTAAATCCTTGCTCTTATATCTGACTTTCATTGGAAAAAGAATTATTCTTCCATTCTTCTTTCTACAAAGTTGCATGATTAGCAAGCATGATTTAGAATGAGATAGGCCTCATACTTCATGTTCCACGTAGGAGTGGTCCTTTCTGTTTATCACTCCCATAAATCTACATAATGGACTTGGCTTTATTGTTTCAATGTTGCCTTATTTGTAGTCTTCTATATTGTATTGAACCTTTATACTTAAACACAGAACTTCTCTTTCTCCTATTATTGCTATTGTTTCCCTTACTGATAGCTCATGTACACTTGGGAAATAATGAACAGCACGTACACTCACAAAAAGAATGTACTGAGAATATTCTTCCCATTTAAAATTCGCCTTAATTTACAGAGAACTTACAAAGTTTGAACTCAATGTACTCATGTATAATGTATTAATAAGCAATATAAATTTCATATTTTCTCTTTACTAAGTTGTCTCTGAAACACGTGTTACCTCAGGTCCATAGGTGTTCTAGTGTTATTTCAGTGAAGCCAGAAAATATTCATTATACCTCAAGCAGCACCATCGATTGTTACTGGAAGTAACTGTTACTGGATGTGGAAACTGACCCAGGAGAGGAATGGAACATAGAGGAATAACAAAGTTCAAGTTTCCTTGTGCTTTCCTTTTTAGAGTACAAGAAAAGTATCCCAACGCTTGAAGGAAACTCTGTCCCTGGCTTTTTCGAGTGTGTTCTTTACTCATATAAAATTTTTCTGTAAACTTCTAGTTCAGAGCGTTACAAAAAGAAATAATGTACCATTTGAAGGCCAGCATAGAACAAAAGGAAATAACGTTGTTTTAAAAGTGTTCTCCTGCAAAGGAACAAAGACATGGAGGTTTCAAAGTGTCTTATGGATGGATATTTCACCCCTGAGATGATTCTCTTGATACAGGAGACAGTTATCAATTCCTTTGGTCTGGTCCTGAGTTCTCCAGACCAAAACGGATTCCAAAAAAGCAGGATCCATTGAATATAATCAACAAAAGGAGCCTCTTCTCTTACCAGTACTTCTTTAAAGAAGGTCCCAAAAAATATCTGGGATTTTTATTTGCTTGTTTGTTTAGTTTGTGTTGGTTCTGGGGCTTGAACCCAGAGGCTGGATTCTGTTCTTGAACAGCTCTCTTTCGTGTCCAACTGCCCCCAAAGCTAGTACTCTACTGCTTGAGCCAAAACTCCACTTCTGGTTTTTTGGTGTTCAATTTGCGATAAGTTTGACAGACTCTCCTGCCTGGTTTGGCTTTGTATTAAGATAGTAAGAAAGCTAAGTGACATCAACTGTATAGACTTCTCTTTTGAAACAAGAAATATTAGATGAAGTTTATTGTAAAGCTAATATTTGACAATTTTTAAAGGAAGAGACTATGTCTAGCAAAGAAGCCATAACTTAAATAACTCAGCAAAATAGGTGCACTGAATCATTTGATATTATTTTTTCTGCTTGGCAAGATTATTGATCTTGTCCTAACTTTTGGGGAAACTTAAGGCTATAATTGCACTTTTTGTTGGTTGTGGGGTTTGAACTCTGATCCTGGGCACACTCCCTCAGCTCTTCAGCTCAAGTTGAGCACTCTACGGCTTAAGCTACAGCACCACTTCAGGCTTTCTGGTGGTTAATTGAAGATAAAGGTCTCATGGACATTCCTGACCAGGCTGGCTTTGAACCACAATCATCTGGTGTCCAGAATAGCTAGGATTACAGGCGTGAACCACCAGCACCCAGCTCATATTTGTGCTTACGTGCACTGAATGACACTATGTAGACAAATGATGGAAATTTGAATCAAATGATGGCATTGCAGGTTTTCAGAAAATTTGTGGTAACAATAAATATGTCCTCCTTTTCCATGTTGTTTCATTAATGATTCATGAGCTATGGGACCCTTAAATTAGCATTCTCTGTCATCTGTGTAGGTGTATTTAGTATCAGGAAATGTTCATAGAGAACTATAGAAAGGCTGAGATTTTCAGAAAACAAAGAAGATAAGGTAAGAATAAACAGCACAGAAGGAGATACATTTATTACACAGAGATTAACAAGTAGCCTAAGAGATTTAGAATGCTAAAGGTAATGAGGAATAAGACTCGTTGATAACTATTTGTTCAATAACCAAAAAGAGTTCTCTAAAACAGTTTCTGGTATACCTTAGTTACTATCATTTATTGCTTAACTCTGGAGTTATTCCTTTTCTTCTGTCACAACTGTTACTTTGCCTCTGCCGTTTTGGTGCCATGACTAACCAAAAAGACTTCCAAATCTCAGACTACCCTTCTCATTGTGATTAGCAGTGACCATTCAAAAACCTGGAAGCTTTGAATTTCCAGAATTAATCTTCACTTGACATCTGAGCACATTCAAGCCATTAATTGCTGTCACCTAATGAACAAAATTATTTTCAACATAATATCCTAATATAAGTAAAGTACATGAATTAGGGACTATTGTCAGGTGTCAGTATGGCAGGAGCAATTATATATTCCAAGTATGGGTTCTTTATTTTGCATTTACTAACTAAATGTTTTTTGGTTTTGTTTTGGTTTGGGTTTGTTTTTTTTTTTTTTGCTTTTTAGCTCAAGGCTATCACTGTACCACTTCAGGCACAGCACCACTTCCAGTGTTTTTCTGTTTATGTGGTACTGAGGAATTGAACTCAGGGTTTCATGCCTGCTAGGCAATCACCATATCATGAAGCCACATTCCCAGATCCCTAAATGACTTTCTTAAGTTGACATTACATTTTCATCCAGTAACTATGTACCATAATATTGGCCAGGTGCTAGAAAATGATGTAGAAAAGAAAACAATATAGTAAATCCAGTAAAGCTAGATGGACAATGAATAACGCTCACAGTCTTTCAAGGGCATAGAGGGCTTACCTCATGGAGATGTATCAATACGTTGAATGAGACAGCTCCTGACCCACAGCTCACCTCAAGAATGAGTGGGCTATCTTGGGTTCCAGCCACCTGGGGACGTTGGACCACCTCCTATAGCACCCATTCTACCAGTTCCTGAGAGCGAGAGTGAGAGAGAAAGAGACAGAGAGACAGAGAGAGACAGAGAAAGAAAATAAAAATTACACTTAAATCGGATGCCAGTGGCATAAAACTCTAATCCTAACTACACAGGAGGCTGAGATATGAGGATCATGGTTCATAGACAGCCCAGGCAGGAACAACTGTGAGAATCTTATCTCTAAAGAACCACCAGAAAATTGGAAGTGGCACTGTGGGCTCAAGTGATAGAGCGCTAACTTTGAGATGAGGAGCTCGGGAACAGTGTCCAATCTTAGAGTTCAAGACCCATGACTGAAAAGAAGTGAACTTCCCTCCACAAGAAGTGGACTGAATAGCACGCATTGTCCTAGGGAGCATGGTAGAGAAGTCAGGCCGAGGTTCCTGTGAACTTGAGGTCATAAGTGGGTCACCTGGCTTCTCTGTGCCTCTGTTTCCCCAGCTGCAAAACTGAACAAAGTGAAGGATCTCCTTCCTCATGGGGATAGTGTAATAATGAAAGAGAGCCATGTTTCGGTTCATAATCCCACACCTGTTCAATGATTTATAACAGGCCCCACCTGAGCCCTTTCTGGTATCTTCCTGTCATATGCTCACAGAATTGCCAAAACCTTATCTGAAGGCCTCTCCCTCTCTGCCTAGCCATTCTCCAGAGATCTCTCTGTATAAATCCCTTGTTACCTCACAACTCTCCTGTGAGGAGACTGAGGTCCAATGGTTGAGGCCCTACCAAGAGCTGCACGTGTGGTCAAGAATCCACTGCTGTGGACTGAGTTTGGAATAATCCATCTAAACCGATGACTGAGCATGTCACCACATGTCTACCATCCCAACTACAGAGGACCAGGCTTGGTGGAGCATACCTTTCAGAGGAGAACCGCCATCCAGTCCAGCCTGAGCATATATTTAGTTTCTATCTCAGAAATGATCAAGACAGAAAGATGGCTCATCAGAGCCAGGGAGAGGAAACAAGTAGGGGGGTCATAGTGCTCCCAGAGGGGTGTTTGACCCAGGGTAGGTTGGTGTTGGGACGCCCACTCACCTGTGATGCTGGGAGAAGCTGTTGGCAGCTGCTCCAAATGGGGCAGCAGCGATGGCGACAGCATTGCGGACACATGGGCCCAGAGCAGAAGACTCGGGGCAGGGACCAGGTCGGGGATTTATGCAGGCTGGCAGCACACCATTGCCTGAGGTTTGAAACCTGGCACCGTGTAAAGGGCCGGGTTGGGGTGGGACCATCATTTTTTTACTATACTTCAAAGTCACCTCGAGTCTCTTCCTCACCACTCAGCCACCTCTACCTTCCTCAACTGCTGGTAGTGGTGTAAACTAACAGGGAATCCCAGTGCTACCAGGCAGCATGGAATGTGGGCGTGACCACCATTCTTGTATCCCATTGGTCAAAAAGAAGCATGAAAGAGTGGGGGTGTGGCCAGAATCCTGTGAAGCAAGCAGAATGGGGGGAGTCAAGATGACAGCTGTTCTCAAAGCTCTTTTCCCAGGGTATTCTGTCCTATTCAGTTGGAGACAAGAGGGAGACCTGCTTTAGCTGGATGTCTACACAGATTGTTGTGTGTTTCTGTTTGTTGCCAGTCCCAGACCTTGGACTCAGGATCTGGGCACAATCCATAAGCTGCTTTTGTTCAAGGCTGGTCCTCTACACTAGAGATACAAGGCTTCTGGCTTTGTTGGCAATGAAGTTGGACAGGGGTCTCAAGGATTTTCCTGCTTAGGGTGACTTTGACCATGATACTCCTATCACAGCCTTGTAAGTAACAAGGAGGACTGCTGAGAGCCACTGGTGCCTGCCTAATCACTGCTCTTCTTGATGTTCTTGGACAGACTTGTCAGTTGCCTATCCTCGGGTTGAAGTGGTGGGAGCTGGAGCCCACAATTTGAATCCTGGTCCTGCCATGTCCAAATGGTAGGAGATCCTAAGAAACTTGTTCCTATCCATATGACTAACAATGGAATGTGATGTAAGTCATGATTGAGTGAACAGTTCTTGAAAGATTCCAGGATAAAATTATACACAATTACATTACACGACACTGATCAATTTTAGTTAATATTTTATTAAACATTTAAACAATCACATTCATTAAATGGAGGCATAATGAAGTACCTAAGAATTGGGCCTCACATACTATAAAGATGACATTTTTTCTACCAGGACTGGGATTGGAACTAATAGTCTGGGTAACTCTGTTGCACTGTGTGGGAAGGGGAAGCTTGCCTCCTTGAAATCAAGAAATTCATGTATGTTCCTTAGGCCTGAAATCGATCCCCAGCACTAGAAAACACCCTATTCATGTACAATTTACATATATGTTTTATATTTATATACATATGTTGACTCCATAGTGTGTTCAGTGTAGTTATTTTATTTTTGTTGTATTCATGTATGGACCATTTATTTTATTGACTATTATAGCACATAGAACATTGATTACATAGGCTATAGGTCTACATATGTATTCTACTTCATACCTGACACCCATAAGATTCACAGTAAAGGAAAACATGTGTCACCATCAGCTTCTTACTCCACAATTCATTGTTTGGCAGCACTGGCAGCTGAACTCATGGCCTACAAGGCCAAATTCATGAATGGTTGAGTGTAAACATGCCATCCTCGGGCAAATTGAGCTGACAGGTTGTTCCCAGGACCTGAGAATGAGCCCCAGGAGCGAACGAAATAAGAACAGATTGACATGCAGATGACAATATGCCAATAAATATATATCTTTATAGAGTGCCACAGATGTCTATACATTATTCAGTTATATAGACTACATTCCTACCAGTTCCTGGGTATTTCTTGTGCGTCCATGTAATTAATGTTATTGTTTTCATCCTGAAAATATTAATGAATGAACTCAGTGTCCTGAAATTATTGTGTTCCTGTAAGTAATAATATTCTTTTAATGATTCATAAATATTAAATAAAATCAACCAGCCTTCTGAAATGCTGCTGTTTAATTTTATAGGATCATCATTCACAAACAATTCATTCAACTGTGACATTGACAAAATTCCAGTGTTATTCCTTTGGATGGGAACCAGTTTATTAGTACCTCTTGCCATTGGTTGGTGTCAGGACGGGGATTCGAAATGAGGGCCTATGTTGCCATGTGGGCCTATGGCTTCCCTGATAGTCTGCCAGCCTTCAGCAATGCAAGGTGAAGTACCCTTTGCAACAGTGTCATTCAGACCCAGAAGGGTCACTGTGCAAAGGAATAGAACATAAAAGGCCACATTTTTTTCTGTACATTGTTTTCCCTGCAACACGTGGGGTCTAGGATCACAGAAGCACCTGTGTGTCAAGTGGCTGCACCCCATCCTAGCGTGATCAAAGCTGAGGCAGACTTGCCAAGACCTGAGTTCAAGCCCCACACTGAGAAAAAAATTAGCTCCCTGGCTTGCAATTCACAGTTTATTCATACAGGCTTTGGATTTCAACTCAGTATCTTGGTAAATCTGCAGCAATGTGGATAAAGGGGAAGATCACCTTAGATGAAGATAAAAAATCAGGCCTGTTCACTAGCCCTGAATTCAAGACCTAGCCCTGGAAAACATATTATTTATATATATTTTAAACATAGGATTTATACTTACCTATAGATGTTCAGTCCATACATGTTTGGTGTGGGTGTTCATTGTATCTTTTGTTTTATTCATTTATTTACCATTGATTTTACTATGATGAAACCCATTCTGTTTATTACATTG
Source organism: Dipodomys spectabilis (assembly GCF_019054845.1). Lineage (NCBI taxonomy): Eukaryota > Metazoa > Chordata > Mammalia > Rodentia > Heteromyidae > Dipodomys > Dipodomys spectabilis. The sequence continues at coordinate 5,147,194 of NW_024870882.1, read as the reverse complement.
ATGACAACCTATCACAGAATATCTAGATTTGTAGAAATGTTCTCCATCATGCCTGACCCACAGGATTCTCAGAGAAAAGGAAAAAAAGTTTCAAACTCTCCTTCTTACTCCATGATCCACTTGGTAGTGCTGGGATCTGACCTCAGGGCAGAGCAAAACCAATTAGCCAATCAGTCAAGGTGATCATATGAGCCTGTGAGCAACTAAGGAGTGTGGCCATTCCCAGAATCCGACATTGATGCCCAGGGTGGTCCACTATAGTCATAAATTCATAATTTAAACATAGGATCTATATTGACATACATGTGTGGACAGCATCTTGTGTTCAGTGCAATTATTCTCCTTATTTTGCCTCTAATTCATGGAGGTAGTGTGTATTTTAATAAGTATAGTGACAGGTACAACTGTGCTGACATGGATGACAGAGTTGTCTATGCATTCTCCATCATTTTTGAGACCCAGAACTTTCACAGGAGAGGATAAAAGGCACAACAACTGGCTTCTGACATCAGGATGAATATTTGGTCAGTGCTGGGATTTGAGCTCAGGTCTGAGTAACTCTGTTGCACTGTGGGGGAAGGGGAAGCTCACCATCTTTGAAGACTAGAATGTCAGGCCTGGTGTAGGGCCTGATTTGAAGCCCCAGAACTGGACAAAATAACAAGCCAACCTTTTTTAAACATAGGATTTCTCTTTACCTACAGATATGGTATGCATCTTGCATTCAGTGTAGTTATTCGTTCTATTTTTGTCTTATCCATGGATGTATTGTGTATTTTATTGCATATGGTGACAGAAATAACTGTGCTGACATGGATGACAACCTATTCCCATGGCTAAGAGTTGCCTATATAGCATTCTCCATCCTCAATGAGACCCAGGACATTCACAGGACAGGAAAACATGTGCCACCATAGGCTTCTCACATCAGAATGAATCTTCTGGTAGTGCAGGAATTTAAACTCAAAGCCTACCATGCCCAATTGGTGAATGGGTCATGGTGAGCACACCAGGCTGTGAGCCACTAAGGAACTAGGCCATTCCTGGGACCTGAGATGGAGAACTGGTGGGGGCCAATATAGTCATAAATTCATAATTAAACAAAGGATCTATATTTCCAAACATGGGTAGGCAACATCTATCGTTTGGTGTAGTCATTATCTTTATTTTGTGTCTTTTTCATTGATGTATTGTGTATTTTCTTGAGTATAGGTTGACAGATATAACCATGGTGAACTGGATGACAACCTATTCCCATGAGAATAGAGTTGCCTATACCTTCTCTATCCTAGCTGAGACCCAGAATTTGCACAACACATGAAAACAGGTGCAACGACTGGCTTCTCACATCAGGGTGAATTTTTGGCAGTGCTGAGATTCGAACTTGAGGCCTAGGAAGCCCAACCGCCCAATGGGTCCACGTGATCACACCAGACTGTGAGCCAGGAAGGAGCTGGGCTGTTCCTAGGAACTGAGATTGAGCCCCAGGGAGGCCAAAATAGTCCTCAATGCATCATCGAAACATGGGATGTATATTCACATCCGTCTGTGCACTGCATTGTATATTAAGTGTAGTTATTGTCTTTATTTTGTATGCCATTCATGGATGTATTGTGTATTTTCTTGAATATATGATGACAAGTATAACTCGGCTGACATGTATAACAACTTATTCCCATGACCACAGGGTGGCCCATGCATTCTCCATCCTAGCTGACACCCAGGAGTTGCACAGGAAAGGAAAACAGGGGCAATGATTTGCTTCTGACATCAAAATGAATCTTTTGGCAGGGCTGGGATCTGAACTCGGGGCCTAGCAGGCCTAATTGGTGAATGGGTCCACATGAGCACACCAGCCTGGGAGCCATGAAGAAACTAGGTGTTCCCAGTACAAAGAAATAATCTTATAAATATGTTAGAAATAATTGCAAGAACGAAAGAAAAAAAAACATTTCAATACCTATCTTGGGGTTCATTTCACCTATTATATTGATCTGGTTTAATCAATTCTCTGCCTTCACTACCAGATTATTTGAAGAATACATAAGATAATTGCACTGAGAAGTGATTTAGAGAATAAATTCATATTGTTTACTTTTAATTTTTTGAGGTAAGTCCTTGGATTCAAATTCAGAGCCTTGCATTTGCCAAGCAGGCATCTGACCACTTGAACCGTGCCTCATTCAGCAATTTTTGCTTTGATTGTTTTTGAGATTGAATCTTGTATTTGTTTATTCCTAGGCTACCTGGATAGTGAACTTCCTAGTTTTATGTTCAACATAGGTAGGATGACAGCCACACATTGGCACACCCAGCTTTTATTGATTGAGCTGGACGTTTCTTGTTTTCTATGTTTTCCAGCTTGATCTTGAACTGTAACTATCAACATTTCCATTTTCAGAGTAGCTAGGATTATAGGTATGAACCACCTCATTTTACTTCTCTTCTATGTGTTTACGAAAATTCTGAAAGTATGAGAAAATGCTCTAGACTTACTAACCATATCCAGATTCTAGGTGGTACACTAACAATCATTCGGTAAAAAATTTTTTTAACATTATTCTGACAAACTTTTTAATTTTTTTTGCAAAATAGCGTACAGAGGCGGTTCCGGGAAGATGACGGAGGAGAAGCTGGAATCTGAACAAGCTCTTGCATAGAAAACAGTTTCAGAGTTCCAGTGAACAGTCCCAAGCCAGAGAATCACACCAAGTGTGCCATCACAGGACAGAGAGTTAGTCAAGAGAGGGGAAGCCAAGCAGACACATCTGAGTGCCTGCCAGCAGCTGCTGCTGCGGGGCAGGGTCGAGGCAGCGACCACGGCCGCCGCGGGGGCACACCTGAGACACAGTCCGGGACGAAGGAGCCAGACACAGTGGACGAGCGGATTCTAATCAACACCAGCAAGAACCGACAAGGAGCGGACAACTTCATCCTGCACTTTGCAGACCAGAGACGACCCAGGATCCAAGACGGCGTGAGTAGAAGCCCGGCTTCCTCACTCCTTCTCTGGGAGCAGAGGAGGGAAGGCCACCCCTCCCCCCCAGCACCAGTGATCTCCATCTTGGATACTGACAAAGCTCGGAGGAGCGGCTAGCTCCAGCTCAGGCCTTGGAATAAAACGAGTCATTTAGCAGGTCACAAGAACTTAACGGCGAAGTGACCTCACAGACTCAGTTCCATCCAGGGAAAAGTCACCCAGCTCAGGCGCCAGCCATTGGAGTGGCTCTCCTCACCGGGTAACCAGAGCCAGAGGCTGCCCCTCCCTCTAGCAGCCACCACAATCAATTGAAAAACAGAAACCCTGAGAATGGCTCCAGGCTGGGTGCTGTGATTTTTTCACAAAATAGCCCCAGGGAAAAGCTACTGTTTGTAGAAAGGCCTCAACTCTACCCAGAACCTAGTCTCATCACTGCATCCCTCTCTTTTGTGATTCTCAAAGCAGATCACCCTCCCAGTAAACTAACCTGGGAGGGGGATCTCAAAATCTTGGGTAAAGCAGAGTATTTTTCTGCCTGTTCCAACAAACTGACTTAAGAAACCAATCAAGCCACAGGACCTCAAGCTGACCAGAGACTCCAACCAGACTCTGGTTACAGACAAAAGGGAGATACAGGACTCTTCCCACCCCTCCCAAAAAAAAATAAAAATCAAAGAACTTTTTTTTTTCTTCTTCTTTTCTTTTTTCTTTTTTTTGTTTTTTTTTTCGTCTTTTGTTAACATATATATAAAAAAAATTTTTTTCGCTTTTCTAAAACTTTTATTAATCTTTAATTTTTGCCTCTTCTGAAAAAATAATTGTTTTCCATTAACTTTTTTTTTTCTTTCTCCTCTTATAATTTTTATTTTAGGAATACGTGAATGTGTGTTTTCCTTTCTTTTCTTGTCTTCTTTCTCTTTTTCTTTCATTCTTAATTATCTTTTTGTTTTTTGTCTAGCTCTACTGAATTTCTGATCTTTTCTTCTCACTTTCCTATCCTTTCCATCTTTTCCTCTTTGTTCTTCTTTATATGACTTAACTCTTGTCCTGCACATCCTCAGATAAACCCGTAGTTAACCAGTAGACCCTATCCCCCATTGTGTACACACTTAATCCACAAACTTATTACTCAATTAAAAATCTCTGAGACTTAAATTCATTAATAGCAGTACTACCTCTTTATACCTATATAATATTTTAAGCATTTTTTTAAAGTTTTTCACATCTCCTCTATGTCCCTCCCTTTCTCTCAACATATTCATATTCCTCTATAAATAGATGGTCTTTTAATCTCTAAAATAACATTAATTTTTACGTTTCTTTTTTTTTCTGGTCTCTTTTCATTCCCCTTTCCCTTTCTTCTTTTTCTCTCTCTCTCTACTTGCATCCTACCCAACCTATTTCCTGCATTGTGATTAGGACTTAGTTAACTCTCCCTGTGCCTCCCCACACCAATCTATTCCTATTTTTTACCCACATCTCTCCCTAACCCTAATAATTTCTGGTTTTCCAAATTCTTCTCTGTGGTTCGAAGCCCTTTAACATATAGTTGTTTGATGTCGAATAGATGTATCTGTTGAACTAGATTGTATTTGTAGAATATTGACTTTACAAATGCAAACTTTGGTTGATGGTTGCCTTAAGACAGTGTTCTAGCACAAAACTGGTGCTATCTTCATCTCAAATGGGCAGAGTAAGTCGGAAAAACACAAGAAAAATGGCAAATTCGGATATCTCAATTCCCAATCTTGATAATCAGGGGTTAGAAGAGATAATGAATAATCCAGAGGAGAGTTCCCAAACAGCTCTGCAAACACTGGTGGCAAACATGATAAATGAAAAGTTTGACAACGTACAAAGGACACTGTATGAGCGTGATAGGGAGAGAGAGGAGGCATCCCAGAAGTTTATACAGGAATATCATAAGCGTGAGGAAGCTACTCAAAAACTGATACAGGATTTGCGTGAACAACTTGAGAATACTCAAAGAGAAAGGGAGGAATGGCGTGAGCAGGCTGAGAACACTCAAAGAGGTCTGCAGGAATCCCAAGAACGGGAGGAAGCTAATCAAAGAGTAATACAGGAATTGAGAGACCAGGTAGAGAACACACAAAGATCACTAAAAGCATTCATGGAATCCATTAACAAAGAGCTGAAGGAAGTCAGGGAGACCACAAAGGGAATGCTGAATGGAACCCAACAGAAGGAATGGGAGCCCAAAGAAACCATAACCAATCAACTAAGCGATTTGAGGACAAACACTGAACACCAAATTAAGGAAGTAAAGAAATTCATACAAGACCTAAAACAGAGCTTCAACAAAGAACTTGAAGCCATCAAAGCTGATCAACTAGAAGGAAAAGAGATAAAAAACAAAGTAGAGAGTCTTGACAGCAGGTTAGACCATGCAGAAGATCGAATCTCAGGGATTGAAGACAGCCTAGATATTATAGAGAAAGAACATACAACCATCCAAGACAAGTCCAAGAAATATGATAGATCTATCCAACACCTGGAAGACACCATCAGAAGGCCTAATCTAAGGATAATGGGTGTAGAGGAGCACCTAGAAACAGAAGTTAATGGTCTAGGAAATTTGTTTAACAGGATCCTAGCAGAGAACTTCCCAAACATACAAAAAGATAGGCCTGTCCAGATACAAGAAGCCTTTAGAACCCCAAATACACCAGACCAGAATAGGACATCCCACCGCCACATTATAATCCACACAGGATCAACTCAGACCAAGGAAAAGATCCTTAAAGCTGTCAAGGAGCAAAGGGTAATCACCTATAAAGGGAAACCAATTAGAATCACCTCAGATTTCTCACCAGAGACAATCAAAGCAAGAAGAGCCTGGAATGATGTATGCCATGCCCTAAAAACAAACAACTATCAACCAAGAACACTGTACCCAGCTAAACTCTCCTTCATAACTGAAGGCCAAATAAAAACCTTCCATAGCAAAGAAAAATTGAAACAATACATCTCCACCAAACCAGCCCTACAAAAGATTCTTAAAGATGTCCTACACATAGAAAACCAACAAGACCGCAATAAAGGCCAAGAAACTGCACCCAAACTGAGAATCCAAGAACCATAGGAAGAACCCAGTTTTCGCAGCCCCCAAGAAGGTAGATAACATGGCAGGAACTCCCAAATACCTCTCAGTCCTATCTCTTAACGTTGGCAGACTGAACTCTCCAATTAAGCGACATAGACTGTCTAGTTGGATTAAAAAACAAGACCCTTCTATCTGCTGCCTGCAGGAGTCACATCTTGCCCGTAAAAACAAACACATTTTCAATGTTAAAGGCTGGAACAAAATCTACCAAGCAAACGGACCGAATAAACAGGCGGGAGTTGCAATCCTAATATCAGATAAAATAGACTTCAAATCAAAATTCGTGAAAAGAGATAAAGAAGGTCGCTACATACTAATTAAAGGATCTCTCCTTCAGGAGGATATTACAATTCTAAATATCTATTCGCCAAACAATGGAGCACCCAAATTTATCAAAGAAACACTACTTTCCCTCAAATCCCATATAGATCCAAAGACATTAATTGTTGGGGATTTTAACACACCACTCTCCCCACTAGATAGATCAACTGGGCAAAAACTCAACAGAGAGACAGCAGATCTAAACAGCTGCATAGATCAACTAGACTTAACAGACATTTACCGAATATTTCACCCAGCAGCATCAGAATACACGTTTTTCTCAGCAGCACATGGAACGTTTTCTAAAATAGACCACATTTTAGGCCACAAAGCAAACTTGTCTAAATTCAGAAACATTGAAGTTATACCTTGCATTCTCTCTGACCACAAGGGAATAAAATTAGAACTCAACACCAAAAGCCACCAAAGAAAGTCCGGTATCACATGGAGGCTGAACAACACACTGCTGAATCATGAGTGGGTTATGGAAGAGATTAAAAAGGAAATTCAAATGTTCATACTATTCAACAAAAATGAACACACAAAATACCAGCTCCTCTGAGACACAGCAAAGGCTGTACTCAGAGGCAAGTTTATAGCTCTGAGCTCCTACATCAACAAATTGGAGAGATCTGAAACTAACAATTTAATGACACATCTAAACCTCCTTGAAAAAGAGCAGCAAGATAAACCCCAATCCAGTAGACGGAAAGAAATAATCAAAATTAAATCAGAAAGAATCAACAAAACAAAGAGTTGGTTCTTCGAAAAACTTAACAAAATTGACAGACCCTTAGCAAATCTTATCAGAACAAGAAGAGAACACACCCAAATTAATAAACTCAGAGATGAGAATGGAAACATCTCCACGGAAACAACCAAGATTCAGAACATTATAAGGGAATACTTCTCAAAAATTTATGCTAATAAGTTTGAGAACTTGACAGAAATGGAACTCTTCCTAGCAAATATTGACATGCCAAAACTAAACCAAGATGAGTTAAACTATCTTAAAAGGCCCAAATGAAGCATTGAAATAGAAACAGCAATAAGAGACCTCCCAGCTAAGAAAAGTCCAGGACCAGATGGTTTTACAGCGGAATTTTACAAGGCCTTCAAAGCAGAGCTCACACCAATTCTCCTCCAACTCTTCAATGAAATTGGAAGAGAAAGCTCACACATTCTATGAAGCCATCATAACCCTCATCCCAAAACCAGGCAGGGACTCATCAAAGAAAGAGAACTATAGACCCATTTCTTTGATGAACATTGATGCAAAACTTCTCAACAAAATTTTGGCCAATCGACTTCAACAATTCATCCAAAAAATCATACACCACGATCAAACAGGATTCATTTCAGGGATGCAAACTGGTTCAATATACGCAAATCAATTAATATTATTCATCACATCAACAGGAGCAAGAACAAGAACCACATGGTTATCTCAATAGACGCAGAAAAAGCATTCGACAAGATCCAACACCCCTTTATGATGAAGGTTTTGGAAAAATTAGGAATCCATGGAACATTCCTCAATACAATAAAGGCTGTATATGACAAACCTACAGCCAGCATTATACTCAATGGTGAAAAACTAAAGCCATTTCCTCTTAACTCAGGAACAAGAAAAGGTTGCCCACTCTCTCCACTTCTCTTCAATCTAGTATTAGATACCTAGCTACAGCAATAAGACAAGATGCAGACATAAAGGGGATCCAAATAGGGAAAGAAGAAATAAAACTCTCCCTCTTTGCAGATGACATGCTCTTTATTTAAAGAATCCCATAGACTCCACTCCCAAATTACTCAAGCTGATTCAAAACTTTGGCAAAGTAGCCGGTTATAAAATTAACCCCCCAAAATCAATGGCTTTTCTCTATGCCAACAATGAGAAAAGTGTGGCTGAAATTAGGAAAGCAACTCCATTTGTAATAGCCCCACAAAAAATAAAATACCTAGGAATTAACTTAACTAAAGAAGTGAAGGACCTCTATGATGAAAACTTTAAAATCTTGAAAAAGGAAATCAACACAGAACTTAAAAAATGGCAAAACCTCCCATGCTCCTGGATTGGAAAGATTAACATCGTGAAAATGGCAATACTTCCCAAGGCTATCTACAAATTCAACGCAATACCTATCAAAATTCCACCCTCATTCTTCAAGGAAATAGAAGAGGCAATCCAAAAATTCATATGGAACAATAAAAGACCCCGAATAACAAAAACACTCCTCAACGGAAAGAACACTGCTGGAGGAATATCAATACCAAATTTCAAACTCTACTATAAAGCCATAGTAATCAAAACAGCTCGGTATTGTCATAAGAACAGACCTCAGGACCAATGGAATAGAATTGAAAACCCAGAAATGAACCTACAGACCTATAGCCATCTAATCTTCGATAAGGGAGCTAAAACAATAGAATGGAAGACAGACAGCCTCTTCAGTAAATGGTGCTGGCAAAACTGGTTAACTACATGTAGAAAACTAAAGCTAGATCCTTATATATCACCCTGCACCAGAATCAACTCCAAATGGATCAAAGACCTTGAACTCAAAGCAGACACTCTGAAAACATTACAGGATGGAATAGGAGAAACCCTGGGTCTCCTTGGCTCAGGCCGAAATTTTCTGAATAGAGACCCGGAAACGCAACAAATCAAAGAAAGGTTGGACAAATGGGATTGTATAAGGTTGCAGAGCTTCTGCAGGGCAAATGACATAGCTAGCAAGGTCAATAGAAAGCCCACGGATTGGGAGAAGATCTTTACTAGCCATACAACGGACAAGGGTCTCATATCTAAAATATAACTGGAACTCAAAAAATTAAATCCCCCAACAACAAATCTTCAAAGAAACAACTGCCCAATAAATAAATGGGCTAAAGTCTTAAAGAGAAACTTCTCTGAAGAGGAAAGAAGAATGGCCAATAGACACATGAAGAAATGCTCAACCTCCCTAGCCATAAAAAATGCAAATCAAAACAACATTGAGATACCACCTCACTCCAGTTAGTATGGCTAAAATCAAGAACTCTAATAACAACAGATGCTGGAGGGGATGTGGACAGAAGGGAACCTTACTTCATTGTCGGTGGGAGTGTAAACTCGTTCAACCACTTTGGAAAGAGCTTCCCTATGACCCAGCAATCCATTGTCCCCTTCTTGATTTAAGAGGAAATGGCTTTCCTTTTTCATGATTAAGTGTAATGCTGGCTGTAGGTTTGTCATATACAGCCTTTATTTTATTTAGGAATGTTCCCTGGGTTCCTAATTTTTCCAGAGCCTTCATCATAAAGGGTTTATTGGATGTTGTCAAATGTTTTTTCTCCAACAGTTGAGAGAACCAGGTGGTTCTTATCCTTGCTCTTGTTGGTGCGATGTATTATATTAATTGATTTGCGTATATTGACCCAACTTTGCATCTCTGAATTGAATCCTGTTTGATCGTGTTGTATTATTTTTTGGATGAATTTTTGAAGTCAATCGACCAAAATTTTGTTGAGAAGTTTTGCATCAATATTCATAAAAGAAATGTGTTTAAACTTCTCTTTTTTGATGCATCCCTGCCTGGTTTGAGGATGAGGGTTTTGATGGCCTCATTGAATAAGTTCTGTAGTGAACTTTCTCTTTCAATTTCATTGAAGAGTTGGAGTAGTATTGGTGTGAGCTCTGCTTTGAAGGCCTTGTAGAATTCTGATGTAAATCTGTCTGGTCTTGGTGTTTTTTTAGATGGGACTTCTCATATTGCTGTTTCTATCTTAATGCTTGATATGGGCCTGTTAAAATGGTTTAACTCATCTTGGTTTAGTTTCGGCATGTCGATATTTGCTATGAAAAGGTCCATTTCTGCCAAGTTCTCAAACTTATTAGCATAGTTTTGAGAAGTATTCCCTTATAATGTTCTGAATCTTGGTTGTTTCTCTGGTGATGTTTCCATTCTCATCTCTGAGTTTATTTATTTGGGTGAGTTTTCTTCTTTTTCTGATAAGATTTGCTAAGGGTCTGTCAATTTTGTTAATGTTTTCGAAGAACCAACTCTGTTTTGTTGATTCTTTCTGTGTTTTTCCTTTTTTTTTTTTGGAATCTAATTCATTTAATTCTTATTTAATTTTAATTATTTCTTTCCATCTACTGGGTTGGGGTTTATCTTGCTGCTCTTTTTCAAGGAGGTTCAGATGTGTCATTAAATTGTTGGTTTCATATATCTCAAACTTGCCTCTTTGTACTGCCTTTTCTGTGTCCCAGAGGAGCTGGTAATTTGTGTGTTCGTTTTTGTTGAATATTGTGAACACTTGAATTTCCTTTTTAATCTCTTACATGACTTACTCGTGATTCAACAGTGTGTTGTTCAGCATCCATGTGTTACAGGACTTTCTTCGGTGGCTTTTGGCATTGAATTCTAATTTTATTTCCTGTGGTCTGAGAAAATGCAAGGTATAACTTCAATGTTTCTGAATTTGGACTTTTGTTTTGTGACCTAAAATGTGGTCAGTTTTTGAAAATGTTCCATGTGCTGCTGAGACAAACGTGTTTTCTGATACTGCTGCGTGAAATATTCGTTAGATGTCTGTTAAATCTAGTTGATCCTTGCAGTTGTTTAGATCTGCAGTTTATTGAGTTTTAGCCAAGTTGATTTATCTAGTGGGGTTAGTGGTGTGTTAAAATCCCCAACAATTAATGTCTTTGGATCTATGTGAGCTTTGAGGGAAAGTAGTGTTCTTGGATAAATTTGCTTGCTCCGTTGTTTGGCAAATAGATATTTAGAATTGTAATATCCTCCTGAAGGAGCAATCTCTTCATTAGTATGTAGCGACCTTCTTTATCTCTTCTCATGAATTTCAATTTGAAGTCTATTTTATCTGATATTAGGATTGCAACTCCCACTTTTTTATGGGGGTCATTTGCTTGGTAGATTTTATTCCAGACTTTCACTTTCAAAATGTGTTTGTTTTTATGTGCAAGGCGTGACTCCTAAAGGCAGATAGAAGGATTTTGCTTTTTAATCCAACTAGACAGTCTAAGTCGATTAATTGGAGATTTAAGTCCGGTAATGTTGAGAGATAGGACTGAGAGGTATTTTTTTTTATTGTGAAAATGCCGTACAGATGGCTTATACAAGATAATGAGTACATTTTTTATCAAGCATTTTTGCCTCTTCTTTGGTTCCCCTTCCCATCACTTCTCAGACTCCCCTTACCCAATCCTCTCCCCCCACCAAAGTTGTAAACTTCATTTTTCAACATAACGACTTGTACATTTCATTGTTGCATTGGTTCCACCTGTATTCCTATTTAAATGATTTGTTTTTGCCCTTCCCCTCTACAAATTATACCAATATCAAATACAGTGAAATCTGGAGCTATTTTTTGTTATGTCGAAAAACGAACTTTAAAACGTTGGCCGGGGAATGGGGGAGGGAAGGAGTGGGGATCAGTGTGGGGGAGGTGCAAGGGATGGGAAGAGGAAACAAAGGAGGAGGCAACAATGTTTTAAAAGAAATATACTCATTACCTTGCCCATGTAATCGTAACCCCTTGGTACAGAATTTTCACAATAAATAAAATTCAAAAATGTTTATCACTTATTATAATTCAAATACCCAAGAGTAATTTTATATAATCATTACAGGTATCATTTTATCACTATCATAAAACAGAATAAAAGACCAGTCCCAATTATTACCTACCTATCATTATTCTTAATTCCTAATCATTACCTAAATATCTTAAACAATCTAAATAGTCATGTCTTTAACATAGACACAAATATTCTATCCTTTTTACTTAAAATTTTCCAGGGGCATGTATTCATGTTTCTAAGAAATGTTCACAGCAGTTTAAAAATGCTTTTGTGAAATTAATGTGAGACATGTTGTTGTTGTTTGCAAGTCCTGGGCATTGTCCCTAAGCTTTTTTGTGCTCAAGGCCAGCACTGCACAACTTGAAGCATAGGGCTAATTTCTGTTTTTGAATGGTTAATTGTTGATAAGAATCTAACATGTACTTTTCTTTCGGGGCTAGATGTGAAAACAATTGTTATATCTCAGCCCCCAGAGGAGCTAGAATTATAGGCGTGAGTTACCGGCAATTGGTTTGATGCTTTTTAATTTTAATTATGTTTTAAGATGTTTATTTCACTATAATGCACATAATTCTATACATAAATATATATATGATGTCAAATTCTCACTAAAAATGTATGACTTTCTACACTTTACATTTATACACACACACACACACACACACACACACACACACACACACACACACACACACATGTATTTCTGAATGTATACACTCCCTCTAAAACTTTTATGCTACTATTTTTTACCCTTTTCATTTCAAAGATATATAGTCTATTTTTCCAAAAATTTCCTAGAGTAAAATGACTAATATTTCAATAGAAAGTAGAATACATTATTTTCAAGGTAATTTTAGATATATACATGATGTTGTAGTAATATTTATAGAATATTACTTGAAAAATTCTGTTCAAACCCTTAAATATTTGTGTGTAATGACAGGAAGAGAGGAAGTTAATTCATACTGGTTAGAAATGTGCAATGCTTCAAAATCTGTTCAATAATTTGTTATAATCACATAGTCAAGCTACCTGTTATGGTTTAGTTTTTTTGTTTACTTATTCAAACATTTAACATGGATGCATGCACAGTGGTAATATTAAAATTATTAATCAAAGTACAAATAATACAAAATCATATACACATACCAGACTTTCAATAATTAGCACGTATGATGTAATAATAATTTTGTTGAAAATGATGATGACCAGAGTGACCCTGATAATGACAATGTTATAATTGAAAAGGAAAAATTTTTAGACATCTTTGAAGCTAGATTTCCCACATTGAATACATAATAATAAACAGTGTTGGATTACATAAAATAAGAATAACAAGGGGAGAGCTTCAATATCAAGAAATACAATCACATAATCAGGTGAGACAGTAAATCCCTAATGTTATTCTTGCAGTCTCTCTAATGTGTACTCACTTTTCTTTTTTTTTTTTTGTCGGTCGTGGGGCTTGAACTCTGGGCCTGGGCGTTGTCCCTCAGCTCTTCAACTCAAGGCGAGCGCTCTACCACTTGAGCTACAGCGCCACTTACTCACTTTTCTTGGTGGTCTCATTTGCTTATAAATAAAATCATTTATTTTAAATTGTTTATTGTCCCACATAGATAAAATATAATAAGCTGAGTGCTTTGTTATCAAATGATCTTGTTTGTTCTAGCCTTGGGAACTTAGGAGAAAGCCTTTCACCACCCACATCGCCAGTTTCTTAGTTATATATCCCTAGAAGGTAACAACACATGCCTCAAGCATGCTTCACTATTAGACAGAAATCCTTGGTCAGTTTTAGATTCTATCCAGTTCACTGAAGAAAATCTATGTACAAGTTTATGAAGAACACTTGGCAACACATAAAGCAATAAGAAAATTTTGATGGACTAATATTAGTTTTCAACTTAGTGCGATTAGTTCAATTAACATTCTCATATAGATACTATTCAATAACCAATGTTTTCCAATGATATGTTGAGTATGTTCTTCAATACAAATGTAGACACATGACCCAATTTACATAATACCACTTACATATCTGTAGTTGCCTTAAAAGGACACAACCCTTAGAGCCAGGAGGTAAAATTTATTTTTATTTCTGCATGAAACAATTTGTGACTTTATACCAACAAACCGAATTTGACTCTATCCTTATTTGTAAGCTAAGGTGGAAAATGTACGGACTCTTCACTTTTCTTTTTTCTTGCTCTAGGAGTAAGCAAATGTATTCGTCAATATTTCTGGTAGATTACATCCATTTACAGATGAGAAATGTACGGCCAACACTCAATGTAGTGAGGAAATAATGATACTAGAATTTGTGTCTGAGATCTTCCCTCTGCATACTTACAAGGAGCAGTAATTTATTGATGGAGAGGACAAATATGAAAAGACTATGGGGAAAAAACATACTTTCTAAAAATTGTTTAAGACTAGGTGACCAGGGACGAGTACATGAAACAGACTGGTGACAGGGGCATAAAAAGGAGTACATAGAAATCATATTAGTGTTGGGCGCCAGTGGCTCATGCCTGTAATCCTATCAACTCAGGAGGCTGAGATCTGAGGATCACGGTTCAAAGCCAGCCCAGGGAGAAATGCCCACGAGACTCTGATCTCCAATGAAAACCACTAAAAAACCCCGAAAGTGTTGCTGTAGCTCAAGAGGTAGAGTGCTCGCCTTGAGCTGAAGAGCACAGGGACAGCACACAGGCCCAGAGTTCCAGCCCCACGACCAACAAAAAAAAAAAAAAAAAAAGAAATCAAATTAGTAACAGAAACTGAGAAAATCTTGATCGTTCATCTTATATAATGGGTGAGAGTAGAAGTGTAAGAAGAAATCTAAAGGGTTCTACATCTCTGGTCAAGCAAATGTGTGAGTGTTATTCTTGGTGATAAGGATTATAGGTGAAAATGATGTATTTAGGGGAAAAAACTCTCTGATATTTCCAAAGTTTATATTAAACAGATGCAAAGATAGGTCTGTTTAGATATCATCAAAATATCCACGACCATGAATATGAAAAAGAATGATAAAATTGTGGGCATTATTAAAGGTAAGAGGAAAAGAAAAGTTATGACATAAGTGTAGCAATGTGAGCACCAGTGTGGACAAGATTGGAAGAAAGATATAAGGAAACAAGAAAGTAATAGAAACAGATTTACAGAAGGAAAGGATGGAAATAATTTTCAGGAAGAATAGGTCAAAACTTACAGAGACATTGAAGGAAAAATGCTATTTGGATTTGAAAACTTAAAGGACATAGACAAGTTCAATAAGAACAGTGTTTTGGTGAACTGGTAGAGATGTAAGTCATATTGATGAAATTTTGAGATATTAATGTGAAGCCATAAAATTCTAGATCCATGAATTCAACAGACCCTGTTGACTTTAAATTTTGGGAACAAATGCTTTTATCCTGACCTTAGAAGTACTATACAGATGTAAGTGTCATGAACTTTACTTAGATATATTCTGTGAATATTTTTGAAGGAGATTATGGATTGAACTATAGCACAGACAAGCCTAATTTGCCCTACAGTCCCAATGAGTGACCCATGTATCTACATCAGTTTGGGATTTTATTGAAATATCGTTAGATATGTTTGGACATCTTATCAGGTTATTCATTATAAATGTAGGACAAGTAACACCAAGTATAGGTTGAACATACAGTTTTACTGATGTTACTGAAGACTCCACAAATTGATTCTTCTTTAGAATAGAAAATGCCTCAATAGCCATTGATATGTCATAACTGCCATATACTCTATTTAAATATAATTCTTGTTAGGGATATCTCCATGCTGAAATAACCCTCTCAATGAACCTGCCACAAATTCTTATAAGTAGGAAGTGCTCTTATAAACTTCAAGGTATTATTGAATGGAAGAGTTCAGACATTACCCTCACCACAAGGACTAAATGCCTAAACAGATAAGAATTTTGTTTTAATGCCTTTCTTTCATTTTCTGACACATATATGCATGTAGGAAATGATTCTGATGTACCAATAATACAATGGTGACTTGTAATAACACAACATCTAGGATCTAGTGTTAATTCAGTTACTTACTAATTAGCTCCAAAGTGTGTGGATATTTATGTTTCTCCTGGGTAAACTAATGAGCTCCAAGAAAATGTCCCTAAGGAGCCTTTCAATTCAAATATCACTGTTTGTCTCAAAATGCCTTAAATTCTACACCCTCTAATGTTGGCATAGAGTTATACTGTGTAACTTTTCTCCTCAGAGAGTGAGTACTACCCTATTGGTTAACATGGACAAAGTACATTCATACATAGACTGGGTGTTTGCAAACAAGATGTGGTAGGTGAACAGTATTCTTAGCAGTTTGTACAGATGAAATGGAAATAAAGCAATCAAAAGGAACATGCAAAAAAGACAAAGGCACAAAGTAGAATGTGCCAAGGAAATGCTGATGTACAATTTCAAATAATGTGCTCAGGTGTGAGGGTGTGTTCAGAGTATAGCGTCAGACAATATACTTGGATACCTTGAGAAAAAAAACTGCATTAAACTCTTCTGGGATTATCATACAAGTAGAAACCCATTACTCTGGCTCTCTAATCAGTCACATCATCATCAATTTAGGGAGTATTTTCCAAGAGCATACTGAGAAAAAGAGGGCTCATCACAATTAATGTTCAGGTTGAAGTAACGACAATCACATAACGCTTCTTATAAGTCTTCATTTATTTTGGAGCATTAAAGTGGGAAAAAGGCAAGTAAATATTTTGCATATATCTAAATTAAGTGGGACGTATTATATTGGTCTCTCTTTAACTTGGAAGTTATAGGTTATGTCTTTTTATACTTTAAGTTGGGACAATGATCTGCTTTCAGTTATTTTCTTCTCTTCCCCTTCTTTTGCCCTTCCACTTAAAGAGACATACTTGAGCTTTCATTTCTAAATCCTCCAA
This sequence comes from Dipodomys spectabilis, assembly GCF_019054845.1. NCBI lineage: Eukaryota > Metazoa > Chordata > Mammalia > Rodentia > Heteromyidae > Dipodomys > Dipodomys spectabilis. The sequence goes on along the minus strand of NW_024870882.1, from coordinate 5,130,237 downwards.
AATTATCTGAATTTCTCCATACCTCTCGCAGCCTCCTATATCTTTCTCAAGGGAATAATTTCTCACTAACATTTTTTATCCCATATGATATTGGATATCTTCCTGCCTAATTCAGTGCAAGATACCCATTAGACTCATCCAGATATCTCAACACTTGTACCACCATAAAATCCTATCTTACTTAGAAATCATGATTTTGGTATGTCTGGGGAAGTCGCATCTGTCAGTTTTCAAAATTGAATGACCATAATTCATACCTACATGCAAGCATGTTTTAAACCAATATGCCTCTCAGTAGATGAATGAATCGGCATGTCCATTGCGGCGCTGTGGGCTGTGGCAGGGACTAGGAAGAAAAATGGTTGGCTACCCTCGGTTATTAATCCTGGGCCCCGGGGCTGGCCAGATGCAAACTTTCCCTGCATAGGGTAAGCATTTTTATAGGAATTCCTTTATTGCCTATTTTTGATCTACACACTGTTGTCCAGTGCTTTCCTTTTTACATTTAGGGCAAATTCTTGGTCCTCTCTTGTTAACATCAGTAGCCTTTTTACAATTCTTCTTTATATGTACTGTTTGACCACATCCAAAACATTTTAGATTAGAGGGTTTGGTTTGTAAAGCCTGCCAGGTAGTGGCCATAGTTTCAGCAAACAACTACATATGCCTGGATTCGGATGTAATGTCTTTACACTCCCTTAAATATGTATTTATATCCCCAGATTCTTTAATAGGCAATAGGGCTCGTCTACAGTCCTCATGAGAATTCTCATAAGCCAACATGCTCGGTAGTTGTTGAAGTGCAGTCTCTCCCACAATAGTATGTTCCAAGGTCAGTGTCAATCATGATAAAAATTCAACATAGGGTTTATTTGGTTTTTGAATTACTATAGTCCAGGAGCCATAATGCTCTCCTACCAGCTGAATCCTCTCCCATGCCTCAATACCTATGTCTCATAACTGCTCATGGATCTCTTCAGGAGAGTTCACTTGCATATGAGCATCTGCATATTGTTCTGTTCCACTCAACATGGGAAGGGTTACATCCTGCAGGCATGGATTATTGCTCTGTGCATTTTGTCTAGTCCTTTCTGTATATAACTCAGTAAACCACATTTGCTACTGTAGGTATTCAGGTTGCTTAAGCAAGGCTCTACAAAGCATCTTCTAATCCTCGGGAGCAAATTATTGTAATGTCGGGCAAGCCCATTAAGCAATTCCCTAACATAATGAGAGTGAGGACCATACAACGTCACTGCCTTCTTAAGTTTACCAATATCATCGACAGCAACACCCTCATATCTGGCTGGTTGAGCTATACCATTCACAGGAGGTGGTCAAATTACAGGATAAGTAAAAATAGGCATTTCATCATCAAACTCACTGTCTGAGCCTTCTGTTTTGTGTGAGAGTGACGCTGTAAAAATTGTATCTGCCAGGGAGGAGCCGAAGGCTGTTTTACTTTCACTTTTTCAGATTCTCCTTTCACTCTCCTAATTTCTAACTCCATATGTTGTAATCTTGATAAACTCAATTCCATTTGCTCAGACATTCTATTTACGCTTTCAGTTTGTTCCTTTTCAGCCTTCTTTACCTCTTGTTTTTTCTCTGTTAATTGTGATGCATGCTTATCCATTGCCCTTAACCTCAGAGTCCATTAGTAAATCTACAATAAAAGGCGCCGCCTCTTTCGTTAAGCCCGCTATTAATCTTTTCTCATTTAAAGCTTTAAAAAGGGTATGTGAAATAGCCCAAATGGACCAAAATCTAACAGGAATCCTTTTCCCTTCTCAAACAGCTCTTTTTACATTATACTTTACTCATTTCCAATTATCAACATCTAACGTCCCTTCGTCAGGGAACCAAGGATTCCATTCCCTAACTACATCAATACACATTTCTATGTGAAAAGAATACATAGTTACACCATAAGCAGGAAATAAATATTTTAGGATATGTAAGTACGGAGTAGATTTAACTTGTCCCATCTCCCTGTAATTAAAAGTATTTACCTGAATATTCCTTCCTGAATTCAACACTGCAGGGTCCCTGTTTGGGTCACAGTTGTCAACGTCTAAGGCGTTGGGGTCCCTGAGTATGGGTCGCAAAATCACCAGGACACAGGAGTTGCAGAGTGCAAACAGCAATTGCCACTGCATGGTGTGCTTTATTGCTAGTGGATATTTAAAGACAAGCAAGTATTATCTTTGCCAAGATTTAGTCAGGAGACATTCACACAAACAATTTCAACAGATACAATTTTGCTTAAACTATGAGACAAAGTATTTGTATATTTTTATCTAAATTATTTTAGCGCAAGCTCAAACCACTTCGCCATACTCAGGAAAATGCTTGACTAGCTGTTCGTCTATGCTTAAGTAAGCAGAAGAACTACTTCCTTAGCTCCCAGGAGTCTGACATGAGCTTTGAGATTGGGAGAGAGAACATGTTCCCTCTCTAGCCCGGCATGCCAAGAGCTTTCCACATACATAAACACAGTCCTCAGATAATTCTGAGGCCAGAGCCGGCATCATTCTGCCCCTCCAACACAGGCCCTGAGTCTTCATACAGATTGTCTCACCAACTCTTCTATTACTTTAAGCAAAAACAAAGCCAAGCAAAGCAAACAAAATAGACTTTATGGTTAATTAAGCTGCTATTAAAGATTCCAGACAGAATTATACTGTTAAATTATGCTAGTAAATATGTTTTGTAGATACTGATCTCACGTGTGTCACAAAAATATCCATGGATTCATAACTAGAAACTCTGAAGTGTAAAGTATATTAATTATGTGAGTTTCATTAGGTAGCCAATGAATAGAACACCACACCGTATTCAGTCAGGTAAAGAAGTTTATTTACTGAATAGCGTCCCATGCCATACATTGTGGAAAGGCATTTTAAAAAAAATGGGGAGACCCAACCTCGGGCAAGGATGTATCTATGTGAAGAAACAGATGAGGTGAGGCCATTTGGGGAAAACTCTGGCCACACTGGATCTGGATGTGACTTCAAGTTCTGGGACTCACCTCTGGTCAGATGGATAGTGTGACCAGAGGCTGACCAGGTTGTGACTAAACAGGATGGGGAGGTGGCTGCCTCCAGGTGTGTCAGATACTAGGCAACTCATAAACAGTTGAAACTTAGCCAAGAATTGGGAAGGTGTCGGCATAGGATCTGCATGACCTGGAGCAGACCTAACACCAAATCCAGGTAGTACCTCTGACATATGACTCCTGACTCCAAACAATTCATTCTCAGTTATTTTCTTTCTTTCTTTCCTTTCTTCCTTTCTTTCTTCCTTCCTTCCTTCCTTCCTTCCTTCCTTCCTTCCTTCCTTCCTTCCTTCCTTCCTTCCTTCCTTCCTTCCTTTCTTTTCTCCCTCCCCCTCTCTCTCTTTTGTTTTTTGGTCGGTCATGGGGTTTGAACTCTAGGCTTGGGCATTGTCTCTCAGCTCTTGAGCTCAAGGCGAGCGCTCTACTGCTTGAGCCACAGCACCACTTCTGGTTTTTGAGTGGTTTATTGGATATAATGGTTTCACGGACTTTCCTGCCCAGGCTGGCTTTGAACCGCAATCCTTAGATCTCAGCCTCCTGAGTAGCTAGGATTCCAGGTGTTAGCCACCGGCGCCCAGCTCTCTCTCTCTATCTGTCCTCTCTTTCACTCACCCTACCTCTCTCCCTTACCTCAGTATTCTCACCTCTCAAATAATGAACATTTGCTGAGTTGAACTCACAGGCTGGGAGAGCTGCTCAATTGGCATATGTGAAATTTATTTAATGTTTCCTTATACCTCTACCACAGGTCACTGGAATCAAATAATGAACACTCAGGAGCATGGCATCTCAAGACATTTGGAGGAGGAAAGCAAGCATGATCACTGCATTCGTTGAGGTTCACCCTGGGAAGGTGGGGCAGACTCCTCCCTCCGTTGCTAAATCTCAGCCCATTTTCTGCATCAGTAGAGGTGACTGCCTACAAGAGTCCCAGTTACTCAAGTGACACAGGTATTAGGCAGATACTTAGCCTCTTGTGGTGCTGAGATTAATGGCATGATTCAACATGATCCACTAGTTTGTTGAGATTGAGACTACTTAGATTTCTGGTTAGGCTATGTTCAAATTGTGATCTATTTATTTCTGATTGCTAACCATGATTATAGATATGAACCAGCACATCAGACCATTCAAAGTTCTTTATCCCATAAGGTAGACATGAAGTTTATTTTACCAAATGACATACAAGTTGACAGACAGCAAAAGTAAGTCCTTAATTCTGGTCAAGATGTGTTATTAATGTGAAACAAAATTACTTAGCAAAATATCTGACTACTGTGATTATACTTTAAAACTTACCCTACACTTTAATACCAAGTCACCTATATTAGCCAATGATTCACTCAAATTACCTGTAATCATTCATGTCTGTCCTATCTTCTAGAAGTAGGGAGAACTGGAGCTCACACAATTAACTAAAGTGGGAGAATTTGAGAGGATCACAGTTCTGAATCAGTCTAGGAAGGAAAGTATCACCCATATCAACCTACTAGGTAGGGATATTGGAATGCAATCATGATCCCTGCTTTTTGGGCTGGGTGCAAAAATTGCTACTCTATGAGTAAAGTAACTTAAACTAGAAAGGATTGGTGGAGTGACTCCAGTGGTGGAATACTTGCCTGGCAAACACAACATCAAAACTCAAATCAAATTCCTAAAGATAAAATAAGAAAATGAAAGAAAGAACAACTCATATTGAGCATGTGTTCAATGTAAAGATTTACACTAAATTATTGTAGTTATAAATGCCTTCATTTACTTCTAGGAGCACATACATTTTGTGTCAAGACTAAATGAAAAAATAACACCATATATATATAAAGCTTTGGTAAAACACATGTCTAGCTTACAATGGTGAACACTTAAGTTTGCATGTGCAGTGGTATTGCAGGGTTGTTAAGGTTTATGGATGTCAATCTTTTTGATGAACTTGACATGATGAAATTACCTAACCATGCATAACCATACAGTTCACTGGGCAGATACTGATGATATATATATATAGATATAGATAGATAGATATATCTATCTATATCTATATATAGTATATATATAGATATATATATCTACATAGCACTCACATGTATGCAGTTATATATTAAGTGACATGTAAATAAAAATAAAAAATTTATAATGAATAAATTTAGTGAACAGATACTTTCCCAAAGTATTACTTTACCCGAACCAGTTCATGTTTTAAAGTGTGCAATGCTGTATCACACTTACATGGTTGCTGATTCCCTTCAGCTTTTTTATGATATTGTTTTTTCTTTGTTTTTCAGGTGAAAAGCCTGCCAATAAATACACTTTCATGACATTCCTTTCTTTAGAAAATGAAAAGCACGTTCTGTTATATGGTTATTCATGTATCATCAAAATAATTTTTTTTTATAATTTCAAGTTCATATTGTCTTAGATCTCATTCTCTTCCAATAGTACCTATGGGAAGGAGAAAATGAAGGATTATTCTGTTACTTTGGGAGTTTCTGTTATTAATAACTGCAATAAATATGAAAATGAAACTCTGAAATTATTTAGAGAGGTAACTTGAAAGTTACCTTTCTACACGCTCATGTTACTCCCTCAACTAAATCACAGTACATAAAATAAGTAACATTTTTAGCTGGGTGCCAATGGCTCATGCCTATAATCCTAGCTACTCAGGAGCTGAGATCTGAGGATAGTAGTTCAAAGCTAGCCCTGGCTGGAAATCCATGACAGTCTTACTTCCAAGTAACCACCAGAAAACCAGAAGTGGCACTGTGGCTCAAGTGATAACGTGTGAGCCTTGATCTGAAGAGCCCAGGGACAGCACCCAGACCCAGAATTCAAGCCCCTTGACCAAGAAAATTAAAAAGGAAAAAAGGAGGTAAAATAATATTTTAAAGCTAATGTGCATATATACACAAAATTTGTCTAGAAATAAAACTATAACAGCCAGTGGACTGGCAAAAAAGAGGTTAAAGTGAAATTGCCTTCAATAATTCATTTAGAAGATGTATAATGAGGGTAGGCTACTGGAACTCACATCACTAATTGAAGAGGTAGAATTTGAGAGGATCACAGATCAGAACCATTGTGCAAGGAAAGTAATAAGAGTCTCATATCTTCCTAAAGGTTCGCTTGTTGGAATGCATTTGTGATCCCCGCTAGTTGGCAGACAGAGGTGAGGAACTTGCTCTGTGTTCGGCCCTCAGCAAAATGGATAACCTATGAGCAAAGTAAATAAATCAAAAAAGGATTGTTCTAATGATAGAATTCTTGTTCAGCAAACAAAATATCTAAATTCATACTCATTTCCTAAAAGAGGAAAGAAAAGGGAAGAAAGAAAGAAAGGAAGGAAGGAAAAAAGAAAGAAAAAAAGAAAGAAAGAAAGAAAGGAAAAAAGAAAGAAAGAAAAGAATAGAGAGAAAAGAAAAGAAAGAAAGGGAGGAAGAAAGAAAGGAACAAGGAGAGGTATAAATAAAAACTTCAGCATGCATTAGATGTTAAAAATGACCCTAAATCATTTTCGCTATAAATGCCATCATTTAATTCTGGACAGAGACATTTTGTATCAAGCGTGAAAAAACCATAGCATACTACATACAAAGCATGGGTTAAATACAGGTCTGCCTTACACTGTTGGACCAATAGGAATGTATGTCTAGTTGTGTTGCAGGTATGTTAAGGTGTGTGGGAGTTCATCATCCTGATGATCTTGCAATGATGAAATTGACTAACTACACAAATAGCTTGGTAGACACCTGCTGAGACCTATATTAAGTCACAGGTTAACAAACAACAACCAGGCATTGTGACCAAAATTATTTTTACCTGATTCAGTGTATTTTTACATTCTATATCACATGTACAAGTCCCTCATTCCCTTCTGTCTCATTATGTTGTCTTTCCTTGGTTTTGTTTTGTTTTCAGAACCATGGTATAAGAGGGCATTTCTTATATTTTTTCTTGTAGTCTTCAGAAAGTCTGCAGGTAAATACGCTTAAGTTCCTTTCATTAGAAAATTTAACCTCACTGGGTAGGGTCTTCATCAAGGTTTTTGTTATGATCTCAAATACGTTTTTGTTTCTGGCATTCTACCTGTATAATCTCACTTCAATCTTTTCCAAAGGGCACTTTAGTGGAAGGAGGAAATTCAAAGTGGATTCCTGTAGAGAATTTCTGTTACTAAAAACTCTGGTACATAGTAAAGTAAGTAACTCCAAAATTTTATTCAGTAGAGAGATGATTTGAAAGTCATCTTTTTACATCTTAATACTTTTTCCTCAACCAAACCAGTAGATTTAAAATAACTAATATTTTTCAGTTAATGGACACAAATGTGTACGAAAATTCTAGAAATAAAATACTCACTCATGAAACCTTACTGATACTTCAAAGAATGCTTTCCAGTTAGAGGAATCATGTTCACACATTTTCACACAATGTGTATCTGCCTGGTAACAGAACCCCAAACTAGACTAAGGCATCTAATAGCTATCTAATTTTTGTTGTCTTTTGGCAATACTGCTTTCTTATCATATTGATTAGTATGAATTCTGTGACCATTATAAAATCACATTTGTAATAAAAGTTACTAGGTGGGAACTTCAAGGATGAGGTGGTGTGGGGTTTCTGGTGGATCCCTGTCAGGTTCAAGGGAGGAGTTGGTATTGGCACAGCCTCTGTGGTAGAGAAGGGCGGGGCTTTGAGGGTGAAAGCCAGTCTGTGTAGGGCAGGGAGGAGACAGGAAAGCCTAGACTTGTTAGGAGCTGGGTCTCTTGTGGAGTAGGTGGGTCTTTAGGATGGAGACTGGCAGGCGGATGGGTTTTCAGTGGAAGAAGGTAAGGTCACTGGGGAAGAGGCTGTTTGGGGCAGAGCTTTGAAAAGGAAGAACAAGGCTACAATGGAGGAAGTTACTTAGAGGAGTGGTTGTGGTGTAGCACTGTAAGCCCTGGTGGGATACGTAGGGTGAAGTTTCCCATAAGACAGGGAAGAGAATGAAGGCAAGAGACCGACAAAAGCTGGGGATTCTGGTGCAGGAATGCGGAGCTATGAGGGAGAGGCTTTTCAGGGACTGTGAGAGGGCAGAGTGGTGCTAGGAAGAAGTGGGCTAGTAAGGGGTGGGGTTTCTGGTGGAGAATGGCAGGCTTTTGGGACGGGTGTTAGGGGGGAGGTGGGGTTTCTGGCAGAGCAGAATGTAGTAACAATATATGGAGGAATTTTTCAGGACCAGAGCTTTGTGAGAGCTGGGATAGTATCCAGCGGACTAGACTAGTTAGTACAGGGTTTCTGGTGTAGCCAGTTACCACTTCGAAAAGAGGAGTAAGTTTGTGTGGGGATTTCAGTGTTGCAAGGCAGGACATTAGACTTTGGACAGGTTTTCCAGTGGGGCAAGGCAACCTTCAAAAAGGGACTATGAAGGGACAGGGATTTAAAGTTGAGCCTGGTAAGGCTTCCAGAGGGAGTCAAACAGATGCAGTGGTTTGCAGTGGAGCAATGTGGATGTCGAGAGATGGGATAGTGTGGTAGGGGTTGTCTAGTGGGGGTTTTCTAGAGCAGGTCAGGGCTTGGAGCCATGGGGTTAATTGGAAGAGGGACTTTGAGAAGGAGTGGAAGGTCTACAAAGTTGTAGGGTAATTATGGGCAGGATAACTGGTTGAGTAGGGTGTGGATCTGTGGGAGGATCCAATGAGGGGAGGATTCATCTAGGGAACAATGTAGCCATTGAGAGAGTAGATATGGGAGGTAGAGAGGCCTGTGGTATAGCAGGGCTGGCTTTCCAGGCAGGAGATGGGTTGTGTGAGAAGTTTCTGGTCAACCAAGCCGGGGCTACAAAGTCAGTTATAGAGAGGTAGAGGGTTTTTGGTGTAGCAAAAACCCTTTGTGGGCTTTGTGGAAAGAGGTAGGTTCAGGGCTGAGTTTGAGACTTTCGGCCAATTAGAAGTAGACTAGTTATGGATGGAGTTTCTGATGAAAACAGGAGGGGTCGAGGGAGAAGTATGGTTTGGAGTGGGATATGAATGGGACTGGAGGAGCTTGGAGGGAATGGAATATGGGAGCAATGGGACTATGAGGGAATAGAATACTTACGGACGGGGTATCTGGTGGATGAAGTTAGGATTAGAGGGAGGAGCCTGATGTAGACAGGGTTCTTGGTGCAGCAAGGCAGATCATAGGAGGAGATATGGATGTGGCCTGGTTTCTGGTGGTGCAGAGCAGGGATTCGAGGAAGGGGTGGAGTGGAAGAAGGCTTTCCCTATAGCAGAGGAGGACTTTCAGGAAAGATTCTGGTTGCAGTCAGGCCTTTGAATGTTTATAGCAGGACTACCAGGGGGTAGGTTAGTTAAGGTTGAATTTTTAAGGACGAGGCTGACTAGAAGTGGGTTTCCAGTGGATCCAGTTAAGTTTTATGAGAATGGGAGATAGGAAAGGGACAAGACAGTGAAGAGTGGGGCTACAAAAAATAAACAATTACTCTAATAGGAACACTATTTTCAGTCGGTGTAGAATTATATTACTTTTATGTATGCGAGAGATATTGGAGAAAGTAAGCAAGTAATAATTCCTTCCTAGTGAATTTTTTCTTTATTCCAGTTGAAAATAAAACCACAGGTCACATCAGGCTCAGAGGCCCACAGTAGACTAAGACACATGAAGCACTGGAATTGATTCCCCAGCACAACCTTTAAGGACGACAAATAAAAATTTTAAAATATCTCACTTGGTCATAATGAACACTCTATTATCTTAAAACTGTGAATGAATAGAACTTTTACTCTGTACGTTTTAGAAATCCTAAAACTAAGTAAGTGATAATGTTTTAACTTTATATAATATTCGGAAGTATACTAAAATAATTAGGAAAATATAAAATTGTACATAGAATATTTGTTGTCCAGCATCAATTTTAATCTAAAAGAATTTAAAACCAGAAAATTGCCATATAGTGAGATTGCAGCATGGTTTCTTTTCAGTCATCAAAATGGTCACTTAAGGAATGTGTCTTCATCATTGGATCGATGTTAAAACATATCTAAAAATGTGAAGCACTACACAGACCCTGAAGAAACTCAAAAGGATCTGTGAAATGAGGTTGGAATAAAATTAATGACTAATTACAGTAGGAATTGATCTTCACTAGGCCCATAATATTTTCCAGAAGAAAAGACTACATGGAAAAATAAACAAAACAGTGAAAAGGAAGCAGGCAGACAGACCTTGAAGAAGTAAACATTATCCAATGAACAACATCTATTGAGGCATGATTGCAATAATCATTTACCTAAGTTACAATACTGATCTATGTTCTTCCCTTATGCCAATAACAAAGCCATGAAAATGCAGTAATAATTTTCAAGACATTAGACTTTACAGAAGGAATTTAATGAATATATTTCTAGAAAGTAAAGATAGATGTCTGAGATAAAGAGTAAAGCAAATATCCCCAATTTTTAGCACTTCGAGGTGAGAGGGGTACAAGCCGAAGCACAAGGCGAATGGAAAGAAGTACAGTAATGCATACCAGAAGTTCCCAAGATGCAATGATGAATGTAACAGGGGAGAAAATCAACATGACCTTCACAGGACTTAGCACTGGAGAGTAGAGAGAAGAACTGTGAAAATCCATGGAGAATTAAAAAGGATGCACTTTCATAGTTGGCAGAAGTGTGCATTGCATAGCATTGAGGTCTAAAATATGTGTGGGTATTATAGGAAACTATTTGTGCTCATATGGTGCCTCAAGTAGTGATAAACTTATGATTTACAGGACATTGAATAATCATAAAGGTCTTGCTTCAGTAGTGCAGAGTTAAACCTTAATAAATTCTGTTTTTAAACACCTAACACCCTATAAAACCAAGACAAGAAGATTCAAATTATATGTAAGTGACTTGACTGAAACAATAGAATTCAAATCACATAATGTGGATGCAAAAAGATTACATTATTAAGGTAATAGTTAAACAACACAAATTTTATGTGAATAGTCCTGATTATAAATGATTTGTTTTCCATACAGATTTTGGACGCACAAAACAACAAAAACAAAACAAAACAAAACAAATGATACTTGGCAATAGAACTAGATGCCAGTATCTCATCTCATGAGGTTGAGATTGGAAGACCTTGGTTCACAAATGGCTGGGGTAGCAATCCACGAGACATTTATTTTCAATGGTTCAATCAAACACAGAGTGAAACCTTGGTTAAAATAGTACAGATTCAGTCAGTCATGAGTGAAAAAAACAAGCGAGATTTTGAGGCTCCAAGTCGAGTTTCATTACTGCACACACACACACACACACACACACACACACACAAACACACACACACATAGAGCGAATATTAAGAGTGTAAAAAATGAACCTATCTGCCAGGACTATCCTAAGCAAATATTAATTAATAAAAGTGAGGGAAACCATATAGTCTATGTTTCTTTGAGTCTGGCTTCCTTCACATAATGATTTTTTTCCAAGTCTCTCGATTTCTTTTTTTTTTAATTTTTTTTTATTGTAAAGATACAATACAGAGGGTTACAGTTACATGAGCAAGGTAATGAGTACACTTCTATTGAGCATTGTTACCCCCTCCATTGTTTTCCGTCTACCATCCCTTCCCTCCCTACCTTCCCCGAGGTTTTTTTTTTTAATTGTGATTAAGTGATTACATAATTTCCCAAATTTCACAGTATTGGGGAATAATAATGCTCATTTAAAGTCACAAGTTCATTCTATCTTTCCTGGAGCAAATTTTCTATCACAATCTATAATATATAAGGGTGTACACATATACACCATACATGTGATCAACAGCATGGGATATTTAGTAGTGTTCGACCAGATGAGTGGGAGTTCTTTGTTTCTTAAGTCCTGTTAATTTTGTGGTCTCACCTAACATTTTGGATTTATCATCCACTTATCAGGTAGACCATGTACCGTTTGTCTCTATGCTCTTGGCTTACCTCGCTCAATAGGATTCCTTCTAGCTCCATCCATTTCCCTGCAAATGCCAATATTTTGTCATTTCTAATGGCTGCATAATATTCCATTGTGTATAGATACCACAATTTTTGGATCCATTCATCTGTGGTGGGGCATCTGGGTTGTTTCCATATCCTAGCTATTATGAACAGTGCTGCAATATACATGGAGGTGCACGTGTCCTTGTATATTGGTTCCTGTTTTCAGGGTAGATGCCTAGAAGTGGTATGACTGCTCGTAAGGGAGGGCAATCTTTAGCTTTCTAAGGACCCTGCAGACTGCTTTCCAAAGTGGTGGTACAAGTGTACATTCCCACCAGCAGTGTAATAGGGTTCCTCTTTCTCCACATCCCTTCTAGTATTTGTCCTTGGCTGATTTGTGGATGTGAGACATTCTGACTGGGGTAAGGTGGTATCTCAGGGTTGTCTTTATTTGCATTTCCTTCACCACCAGTGATGATGAACATTTCCTCATGTATTTCTTTGCTATTTTTATTTCTTCATCTGAGAAGTCCCTCTTTAGTTACCTTGCCCATTTAGTAATTGGTTTGTTGGTTTTGGGAGGGATTAGTTTCTTGAGTTTCCTGTATATACTGGATGTTAACCCCTTGTCCGATATAGTGCTGGTAAATATTTTTTCCCAAATAGTTGGTTGTCTTTCTAACTTGGTTGCAATAGATTCAGCTGTGCAGAAGTTTTTTTATTTTAAGATAGTCTCACTTGTCGAGTTTCTCTCCAATTTGTTGTGACCCTGGGACTCTGTTCAGGAAGTTCCGTCCTGTGCCTATTAGTTCAAGTGTCTCTCCTACTCTGTCCTGCAGTAGTTTCAGAGATTCAGGTTTAATGTTAAGGTCTTTAATCCATTTTGAGTTGATGTTGGTACATGATCATAGGCTGGGGTCCACTTTTAGTTTTTTGCATGTGGCCGTCCAGTTTTCCCAGCACCAGTGGTTGAAGAGGCTGTGTTTCTTCCATTGTATGTCTTTGGCCCCTTTGTCCAATATAAGCTGACTGTAGGCTTGTGGATTTCTGTCTGGATCTTCTATTCTGTTCCATTGGTTTTCGGGTCTGTTTTTGTGCCAGTACCATGCTGTCTTTGTTATTATAGCACTGTAGTAGAGTTTGAACTTGTTCCATATGAATTTTTGGATGGTTTTCTGTATTTCAGTGATGTACATCATTGGGATTTTAATAGGAATTGCATTGAATTTTTATATTAATTTTGGCAGTATTACCATCTTCATTATGTTAAGTCGACCTATACAAGAGCATGGGAGGTCTTTCCATTTCCTAGTGTCTTCTGCAATTTCTTTCTTTAACTTTTGGTAGTTTTCATTAAGTAGTTCCTTTACGTCTTTGTTTAGGTTAATTCCTAAATATTTTATTTTTTGGGAGGTTATTGTGCATGGGGTTGCTTCCTTTATTTCCCCCTCTTCTTGTACATTGTCAGTGTACAGAAAGGCAACTGATTTTCGTGGGTTTATTTTGTATCCTGCTACTTTATGATTTATGATTTCTAAGAGTCTGGGGATGGAGTTTTTGGGATCATGAAGGTATAGTATATCGTCTTCAAAAAGTGATAGTTTAACAACTTCTTCCCTACGCGGATCACTTTCATGTCTTTTTCTTGCCTTCTTGCCCTGGCTAAGGGTTCCAGGACTATATTGAAGAGGAGTGGAGACAGTGAGCATCCTTGACTTGTTCCTGATTTTAGGAGAATTGGTTGTAGCTTTTCCCATTAAGTATAATACTGGCTATTGGTCGGTCATAAATGGCTTTTATTGTTTTAAGAAATGTTCCTTCTATTCTTATTTTCTCCAGAGCTTTTAGCATGAACGAATGTTGAATTTTATCAAAGGCCTTTTCTGCATCTTTGGCGAAAATCATGTGATTCTTGACCTTGGCTCTGTTGATGTGTTGGATTACATTTATTGAGAACTAGCTTGATTCCACAGTAGTCAGACAGGATACAGGGGATTATGGCGATCCTTTTGCATTTACTTAATTTCCTTGTATGAACTATGATATGGTCTATTTTGAAGGAAGTTCCATGAGCTGCTGAGAAGAATGTGTACTCTGTTGTTTTAGGGTGAAATACTCAGTAGATCTCAGTTAATTCTGCTTGAAGTATGACCTCACTTAATTTGGTAGCTTCTTTGCCAATCCTCTGGTTGGTAGACCTGTCCTTTGGTGAGAGTGGTGTGTTAAAGTCTCCTAGTATTATCATATTGGGATTTATTTATTCTGTAAGTTTGAGAGTATTTGTTGAACATATCTGTTTGCACCAATATTTGGGGCATATAAGTTGAAGATGGTAATATCCTCCTCTTGGATTGTTCCCTGTATTAATATGTAGTGTCTGTCCTTGTCTTTCTGTACTGATTTTAATGGAAAGTTTATTTTGTCAGATATCAGGATAGCTACACCTGCTTTCTTACTGGGGGCATTTGATTGGTAGATTCTTTTCCAACCCTTTACTCTGAATTTGTATGTTTGGCTGATAGGTGGGTCTCCTTAAAGCAACAGATGGGTAGGTCATATTTTCTGATCCAGTCTGCAGTTCTTTTTCTTTGATTGGCGAATTAATATTAAGAGAAAGTATAGAGAGATGCACTGTTGTCCCTGTCATTCCATTTCCCTAAGTTTTTCTTCTTTCCTTTCCTCCTGTGCTGGCTCAGTTTGACTTTGATTAAAGTCTGTCTGGGTGCAGTTCCTGGTTGCTTTCTTCAGATTGTGTCACCCCTCTTAGTATTCTTTGTAATGCTGGCGTAATGTTTATGTATTCATTTAGTTTTTCTTTGCTATTAAAAATTTTCAGTTCTCCATCGAATGTGGATGCTAGCTTTGCTGGGTATATCAGTCTGGGTTGGCAGTTTTTGGCTCTCAGGGCTTGTATGTACTTTCCCAGGCCTTTCTTGCATTCAGTGTTTGCGTGCAGAGGTCTGTAGTGATTCTAATTTTTTTCCCATTGTAGTATTGCTCCTTCTTCATTTTTGCTGCATTCAAGATTGTTTCCTTATTATTCAGATCTATCATTTTTACTATAATGTGTCTAGAAGTGTTTCTCCTGGGATCTTGGCTGTTGGGTGTTCTATATGCTTCTGTTATGTAGGTAAGATGTTCTTTTTTAAGATGGGGAAATTTTTCACCGATTATCATGTCGAATAAGTGTTGCATTCCCTTGCTCTGAAATTCCTCACCTTCGTCCAGTCCAATTATACGAAGGTTAAATTTCTTGGCATTATCTGCTTGCTCTTGAATTTCCCTTTGGCTTAATTTGAGTGATTTTTCCATATCTGTCACTTTTTGGTCCAGTTGGTGTATTCTGTCTTCTGTATGTGACACTCTACATTCCATTTCATTCACTCTGTTGACCATGGCTTCTATTGTGGTTAGCATGGAGGACATAGACTCTTTTATGGATTCGATGTTGGTTCTTAAAGTACTGATCTCACCTCTTAATGAAGTATGTCCTGCCTCTAATTTGGCATTTATCTAATTTCTTACTAAGGTTTCTGCTGCCTCTAGTTGTGCATGCATCTCCTGTTTGATATCCTGTATCTCTTTTGATAGTTCATCCTTGTGTTCTTTCAATTTCTGGTCTATTTCTCACTTTATTTCTTGAGTCATTGCCTCCAGCATCCCTTGGATGTAGCTTTTGTCTTCTATTCCTGCTTTGCTCCCAATGGGGCTCTCCCCTGCATGGCTGCTGGCTATTGAGGATAGCTTGCTATTCTGGGTGGTTACAAACCATGTAATTTTTCTCTGTGATTTTCGCATGGGAGTTCAGGGATTTTTGGAGACTAATCTGCAATTTTATTTTGGTGTGTCTGTCTTTGCTTGGTTGCTGATTCTGTATTGGTACAGAGAGTCTATGCCTGATCTGGGTTCTGTTGGGGGCCTACCTCCAGCTGCTGGTCGGACCTACATAGGATTCTTGGCTCTCTGCTGTAGATCGTTGGCAATTCCTGCCTTTGGAAGGGCTGAGCAACCTAGATTGCTCATGTTTGCTCATACGGGTGCTCTTGGCAAGATCGGATGCTCTGGATGCAATCTCCCAGATGCTGGAGTCTGCTATGGGCTCCTGATTATTATTTATTTATTTATATTTTGCCTGTTGTGGGCTTGAACTCTAGGTTTGGGTGCTGTCCTTCAGCTCTTAAGCTCAAGGCTGGCACCCTACCATTTGAGCCACAGCACAACTTTTGACCCTTTCTGCTTATGTGATGCTGAGGAATCAGATCCAAGGCCTCATGCACCCAAGACTATCACTCTACCGCTGAGCCACATTACCAGCCTGAGCTCCCACCTACTATCAGGTGCTGGCAGCCTGTGTTGCCCAATTCCCAGCCTAGAATATATGGGTCGGGTTTTGGTGGGGTTTGGGCTTCTCTTATCCTGAGCCTCCAGGTCTTTTGTTATCACAGGTTTGCTTCCCAAGTGGGTGCAGTTCCCTGTTTTTTTCCGTCTGCTGAGGCATTTGCTCAGCTTTTGACTTCAGTTGGGAAGATTTGATTGTGTTGTTCAGGCGCCGGATCCCCAGGCCTGGTGCCGGCCCCCCGCCTGGGACATGCGGAATGGGCCTGTGATGCTGTGTATACCACCTAGGTTATACAGCCTGGGGTACACAGTTCAAATTTCTTCTACTGTGGGTTGTCTTGACCCAGGTGCGCTGTTCTTGGCTTGGGCATTTAAACTCCCTTCCAGCGGCACTCTTGCTCTAGTCTGGCCAGCTCCATGGGCTGGTGGAGTTCTCAAACATTTCCCAGTTTTTGTGGGTCCTGTAGTCTGGGTGAAGGGTAGGGAGTCTTTGTCAGGGTCTGGGGATTCCCTCCCACTCTGATCTCCTTTGAGATATACACTGTCCCCTGTGGGGCACTCAACCTGGAGCTGGTTGTTTCTGTGTGGTGTAGGTCATCAGTTGCTGTTGCAATCCAAGTTCAGTTGCAGTGGTTGCGGGCTGGGCTGGGCAGCGGTGGCTCTGTGTGATTCTCTTCTTTCTCTGTTTTCTTGAAGTGTCCACAGGGCAGGCGAGGGATGGGGGCTGGGCCTCCGTACAGGTTCTGAGCACTGGGATTTTCACTCTCTGTATCATTACCAGTTCCTTGTAGGTCCTTTGCTTTGCTGTTCTGTGGGCCTCCCATGTAGCTCTGGGGGCTCCCATCGTCGGGGGTTTATCCATTTCGCGGGACTGACACTGGTACCTCAGGCGGCTTCTGCGTGAGTTATCTGTAGGCAGTTCCCTGTGTCTCTGGGCCCCAGCAGCCCACCAGGTCGTTGTTGCAATTGGCAGGTCTGACACTAGTACCTCAGGCTGCTTCTGTGCGGGTGATCTGCAGGCAGCCCCCTGTGTCTCTGGGACCCCGGTGGCCCCTACCCAGTCGTTGCAATCGGTGGGTCTGACACCAGTACCTTAGGCGGCTTCTGCGCTATCTGCAGTTAGCTACTTTTGTCTCTGGGACTCCGGCAGCCCGCACCAGGCGGGCTGTTGTGGTGACAGGTGGCTTTAGCGGGATGGAGCCCCTCTGCTCAGATGGAGAGTGAGGAGTGTGGTTGGGATCTTCGTGGAGACTCCTAGCTGGTAGGTTTCTCTGTTTGTGGCGATCAACGGGTCTGTAAACCAGTACCTCAGGTGGCTTCTGCACGGGTGATCTGCAGGCAGCCCCCTATGACTTTGGGATTCCGGCAGCCCCCACCGGGCTGGCTGGCTGAGGCTTGGCATGCTGCCCTATGGCCAGTGAAGGTTGGGGAAGGGTCTTCACTCTTTTCTGTTCTGAAATTCTTCTTTCCCTCTCTCTTTTTTTTGTTATTTTCCACCTCCTGTTTTTCTCTGAGTATTCATCTTTTTGTTGTTGTCAACAAATCTTAATCTTCTTGGGAAGATTAAGCATTGGAACTCGAACTCTCTTTATGGTTGGGGAGAGCTGTGGCAATTCCCCATCAACATCTTGGTCCCCCTCTCTCCATTTTCTTATGAAAGGGGCTGTGTCATTCTTTCTGATAGAAGCATGAGATTCTATTGTGTATATATACTACATTTTCCTGATCCATTCATCTATTTTTTTTATTGTGAAAATACTGTACAGAGGGGTTACAATTACATGGGCAAGATATTGAGTACATTTCTTATCAAGCATTGTAGCCTCCTCCTTTGTTTACCCTTCCCATCCCTTCCTGTCCTCCCTCCCCCCCACTCAATCCAGGGGCATCTGGACTGATTCCATATCTATCTTAGATATGGTAATAATGCTGCAAAAAACATACTTGTGCTGGTAGTTTTAGTGTTTTATTTTTTGGAGTCCGGTCGTGGGTTATGGGCATGGGCACTGTCCTTCAGCTCTTCAGCTCAAGTTTAGTTCTCTACCACTTGAGCCACAGCGTCACTTCCGGATTTTTTCTCTTTGCTTATGTGGTACAGAAGCCACCTTCCCAGCCTGAGACAATATATTTTAACTTATTTTCTTCAAATAAATTAATATTAAGCAAAGCTAATTAAAATACTTACTTATTTACTCTTCAGAGGATGAGTATAGTACTCTTGGATATATTGGAGGAAAAGACTTCAGACTCATTACAACTGATGCCTTGCATTGAAATTACAGGCTAAACTTTCTTCTTCATGAAACAAAAGCTTCAGTTCTTTCATATTAGAATTATAAAATCATAATACTTGCATGTTGATTTGTTTTTGTCTGCTATTTTTAATTCCATTCTTCATTCATTAGCTATCTAGAGATAATTTCGACAAATGCCCATGAGTGGGATTGCTGGCTCCAGAGCTATGTACATTTGACCTTACAAAATGATGCTAATTGAAATGAACTCCAAGACATGGAAACAACAAGTACTTTTTTTTTTCAGATATCAACCTTGATGTCGGTAAAGTAGTGTATCTAGATCTTATTTTATTTTATTTGTCTTTGATTTATCCCTGGACATTTCTGTCTTGATTCTGGTACCTTCCATCTTGTATATACATTATCTGATTTGGAGAAGGAAAGGGAAATAACATAATGATGAAAGAAGTGACCTATTTTGCAACAATGATATTCACAAGATAATATACTGGCAATGAACTTTACAACTTTGGGGTGGAGGGGTAGGGATGGGGGGGTGGGAAAGTATAGGAGAGCAACAATAGAATTAGTAACAATATTCAACAAGGAATGTATCTTACTCATGTAACTGTAACCACTCTGTACAGTACCTTTAAATAAAATAAAATTTAAAAAGTGAACTTACCCTAGGAAAAAAAATCCTTTTCAAAATTACCCATCTGTAATAGTACTTGTGAGGGATTCTACTGTCAAACTGTTATACCTGGAAATGGATATATTGGGAAGCCAACTCAAAAGGCAATCAAAAGGCTGAGAGCTGTGCTCTGGAAAGTTCAAACAGTTAAGGGAAGACAGGGGTATGCGTTATTACCACAAAAGTATTTAAGTTAGAGCTGTTGGACACTAAAAGTTTAAAACTTTGGAGACAAGATGGATGTTTGTGCTATGGTTGTAATGACTATTGCTCCCTTCTGCTCCCTAACAATAAGGGATTCAATGATCAATATGTATACAAACAATAACACATGTTAATAGTTGTAACCACAAGCTAGATTGATGCTTTAGTTTGTGGACATACCTGTAGCCACTCATTACCCCACCACTGTAGTAGAATGAATATAAAGCATGTTAAGCAGGATTTGGGGATCCGGAAGCTGGCAATGAGGCTTTGGGTCCTCTGTTGTCTTCTTTCCTGTCACATCCTGTGATTTCTCAGTTCTTTGGCCAGGCATCCGCATCTATTATAATGTAAGTAATTTGATGTTTTGACATATGAATTTAATTTTGGCAATTGAGGAAGTCAATACACATCACTCACAAAAGTTTCCTTATATGTATTGGTATTGCTTTATTGTGTACTTCCTAAAAGCCAGTCATAGGAGCACATGTCCTAATCCCATCACTTCTGTCACTGAGACGAGGCTTGAAAGGTCCAAACGACTTGGCACTTCATAGTGAGAAGGTTTATACCATGAAGGGTGAGAGAATAGAAAAAAGAGCAAATGAATCTTCCAACTGTTTTGTAACATATTCTTTACACTTAGCCATTAAGACACCATAACACTATTTTTATGATTTCTTACCTACTCTTTTCCTGTTCTGAGATGTTTTATTTATGGATCTCTAAGAAATCATATAAGAATCATATAATAAATCTATAAATCATATAAGAAATCTTAAAAAAATTAATTTGTTAGGGATATATAACCTAAAAGGAATAATTTCAGGAAAGTATTAAGCACATAAAATGTAATGCACACCTAAAATTGTCTCTTTATTTAAAACTTCAGCAGTTGTAGTTTATTTATTCTGATAACAAAGATTATAAACTAAGTTGCAATAGTATTCCAAATGGAACACAGAACTAGAAAAGTGAAGGGTAGCACTAAAGAATGCTACCGCTACCACTAATAGAGTAAGAGTAAAATTTAGGCAAAACTCCTTCAGAGTAAAAGCCACAGGAGATCCCCAACATTACTTTAATTGTTTCATATGAAGCAAAGACCTTTATTTGTAAAGACAATTTTTCACAGATATTAACATCAGTTGGGAATATATTTCTTAAGGCCTTCAGGAAGGATGCTGTGACTGTGTTGATGGAAGCTGACTTCTTTGGGACCTACTACACAATGTGCAGCCCCATTCCAAGCACTACACTTGCATTAGGGTAATTTTAGAGCTCATGATATTTCTTCCAGTTAGGAAATGAATTAAGTATTTTACTAAAAACAGAAGTAGGCAACAAGGCCAAACAAATTTCCCAAGTACCTAATACTGATCAGCTGTAGACTCATAATTCAAATCCAGGTTTCCACCAGGCATACCTGAGGATATTCTGTAAGTTTCACACTCATTACCTTTCAAGATGTATGGAGCAGATGAACCCTCATTATCTTCCTAATTATGGTTTTAATGGCAATAACATTGCTACAGAATATACATATTTCTAAATGAAAAGTGTGTGGGTAATGACATTGTAGGTGATCTTTATACCAAATAAAGCCTGAGCAAAAAAGAAAAGTAAGAGACTGGGAAGGTGGCTCAGTGGTAGAGCGCTTGCCTTGAATGCATGAGGTCCTGGGTTCAATTCTTTAGAACCACATAAGAAAAAAGAAAAAAGTTGGAAGTGGAGCTGTGGCTCAAATGGTAGAGCACTAGCCTTGAGCTGAAGTGCTGAGGGAGAGCACCCATGCCCAGAGTTCAGGCCCCATGACCAGACCTCGCCCCCCAAATAAAAGAAAAATAAAAGAACCTAGGCCCCAAATTTAAGTCATAGTACTAGCACTCATATACTATATATATATATATATATATATATACATATATATATATATATATATATGGTTCCTAAAATATACAGTGAGTTAATTTGTCGAAACCTGGTCATAGATTAAATATGAGGTGTGAAAAAGTATATAAGTCTGAAATGACTCCAAGTTATTTTGACAAGACAGCTGGAAGAGTTATCACTTAATCAAATAGTAATGAGGGATTGGTTTGTAGATAGAGATCAAAGCTCACTTTAGGATCTTTTGAGTTTGCTAAAATCAGTAGTTAGGAGTTGTCAGTAGACAGGATGCTATTAAGGACTTGAATTAAAGAAAACAGAGCTGGAGAAAAAATACAGAAATAACTACTGAAATCAGTGGTAACAACCATGAGAAGGAATATTACAGAGCTAAGCCCTGGGATACACAAATATGTAAAACATGACAAATGAAGAAAAACAGTAATAAGTATGCAATGCAGACTTATATGGGTAGGTATTTTTAAGGTTTAAGGGCTATGAAGTGATTGTGTGATGACCTAAAATTTAGTAAGTTCAACTATCCTTTGGGCCAACCATAGCTGATAGTTTAAGTAAAACGGGGCCACAATAGTGTGTCTTGATTTACCAAAGTGAAAATAGGCCAATATTTGGAAAGCCACTTTTTGGACATGTTGTTGGAGTGGCAATTACTGCAGTTTGTTCAAGTGTCAGTACAAAGCTAAAGGTTTAGCACAATGATAGAAATCTTTCAGGGATCTGGTAGATTTTCCCTCTATCTTCAATTTCCCTTTTTTTCTGAGAGCTAAAATATCATTACTGGAAGCCTGTCCAAATTGTGCCTTTGGCAAGTTAACAGATAGACAGTCTATCACATGCCCAAATAAAAGAGAATGGGAACAGGTCTACATTGAGAACTCACAGTAGACGGGTCTCTGGACTTTCTCAGGAAGAGCCTTCCGCCATTGTGGGATGGATAGGGCTGGATAATATGTAAAATAGACACCATAGATTGAAAGTATTCTGCTAAGTTGACACTTGAGATATCAGATGTTTTAACTGCATTGTTTTGATTTTTATGAATCAGTTAATCAGATTCTTCATACCTTATGATGTTACTAGACTGAAAAATGCATGCTTATTGCATTTCCTTTGTATAACATATAGTATGTTTTGAAATTTGGAATAAAACATTCGTCTTTTCATTTATTTATTTTAATATGAATTACTCTAGTTCTCAAGAGTAGGGAAATGCCTTGGAAATTTGTAATTTGATGTCATATGTAATTTATATTTTTTATTCTTATTTATTGTCTATTGCAGCACCTGCTATATGTAATTTAAACTATAGTTTTCTTCAAGTGTATCATCCTGCACTGAAGTTTTTTTCTGACATGCTTTCTAAAAAATACGTAATCTATTCAATTTTGAAAAGTACTGCTGTACCTCCCACTTATCTGTGGCTTTTCTGAAATCCAAGTTCCTCTGTGTGTCAGGGTGGATACTTTTGCCTGTAACAGTTTTGTTATTGCATACATAACATCTGGCTACTTAGGGAACAAAGGATGTGAAGCTACAGTATCCCGATAAAGAACTTCCAAGACAATTCAAGGGCAACTCATTTACTCTCTGTGTAGCTGAATAGGAGCATAGAAAAGAAATTCTTATACATGAATGTGACAGGGAGTGTGTGCACATAGGTGTTCACTTATTTATCTGTTGTTATAGTTTTACATATTCACTATTATCATTATTATTCAACGATATTTCATATATATATGATCATATATATATCATATATGGTCATATATATATGATCACAATTTCCAAAATCCAGAGACCCACATCCATGGGCATTGCTTTCCTATGTTGCCCTTTGGGTAATAAGAATGAAACCTGGTATTGTCCTCTTGTAGAGAAATATCTCAGAGATTCAAACATTTTTCTTTCAATATGTTGACTGTTCCTAAATCCAAAATTAGGAAGTCTGTTAATACATAATACATGCTTTAATATATAATGTATAATATATTCTATATTATAATATATATTATATATAATAACTGACAGTATTATATATTTATAAGGAAAAATACAACAAATGTATCGATGTCCATACTTTCTTAGCCATGATTAGGTTCAGTAGAGTTAGGTGCATTACATCTCAACAGGAAAAGTCTACTGAAGTTCTGATGACCTTGAGCTAGATAAGGGGAATTTCTGTAAAAGGAGCCTCCCTTCAATTATGAGAAAAGATGTTTGGAAGTTTTTTCTTTTGTTTTATTTTTTTGTTTTTATTTAGGCCAGACAAGGGGCCTGAACTGTGGGCCTGAGCACTGTCCTTCACCTCTTCAATTCATGGCTAGTGCCCTATCACTCGAGCCATAGCAGCACTTCTGTATTTTTCTGCTTATGTGGCACTGAAGAATTGAACCCACGTCCTCATGCATGCAAGGCAAGGACTCTACCACTGAACCACATTCCCAGCCCAAGTTTGAAAGTTTTTGAGAAGAGGAATTTGGCATTTGCTTTGCATCCTTGATCAGTAAAAAATAGATATCATTTTGCTCCAAATTTTGTCTCCTTTTATGTTCCCTAAACAGTTACACATGATCATCATTCCATCGCATATGTTTAAGTCCTTCTTTAATTTCTTTTATCATTATTGTTTCTTGTTGTTTTGCTGATCTTAAAGCTTGCACTCAGGGCCTATGCATTGTCCCTGAGCTCAAGGCTCGTGCTCTACCACTTGAACCACAGTACCATTTCTGGCTTTTTCTGCCTGGTCTTGCTTTGAATCATAATACTCAGATCTCAGCCTCCCGGGTAGCTAGGATTACAGGTATGAGCCACCAGTGCCCAGCAAGTCTCTCTCTTTTAGATATTTTTCTAGAAGCCTCCTATCCAAGGTCACTCCTAAGATAGTAAATGGACCTATGCTAATAGTTCCTTCATACTCTCATCTCCTGTTATGGCTATGGTGTGTCTTTTCCATTGTATCCTGAACCTACTTCACGGTTCTCTTCCTAATCCAAGATTCTAGATGTATTAGTAATAATTACCTAAATTTTGTGGGTATAAACCCTAAATTACTCAACTATTAATTTAATTTAATTTTTTTCAATATGATTGTTGTTCTGTACAAATCTGAGCTTATATTTACCTCTTGCATCTACCTCTTGGCATGAGCAGAGCCTGGGCCTATTCTACCTTAAATGCAAGAGATTAGTCAAAGAATAGCCTACAGTATTCCTGCCTAGGAGTCAGGACAAGTAGTTGAGTGCCTGAAAGAAGCAATGCATTCCTGACATGAGAAGGAGTGAGAGAGACAACAGCCTAGAGAGCAAACTGGCAGTCACAACACTAAACAACTTCTCCTTTGGGGAAACTGACCTCCTGCAAAGTGGCAGTGAGATAACTTGCCTAGTGAATTTTCTTATATGAAGGAAGTTGTCATGTCTCACTACAAAACTCCCTTGTAGTCAAAGAGAGCGTCATTCTTTTGTTTCCTCCTTAGGCCCAGTCTCAGTTTATCTCCTTCTTAGACTTTGCTCAGACTCTATTCCTACCAGAAGGTCCCTGATGAGGAGGAAAGTGTGATCTCTTGGCTTCTGACTGGCCCTTTGGGACATGAGGCCACTTTTAGTTTTCAACCTGTTCCTTCTGACTATGGGAAAGCTCTGAATTGTGCCCTAGTATCAAATCTCTTCAGAGAAAGTCAAGGAATGACAGATTCTGCCTGAGGGAGTGAGTTTCTCCATTTCCAAAGAGGTCACTTAATATCTGATTTTGAGACCCAGGTGGAAGTCTTTTACCAGATCCTCCGAGCTGGAGTGGATGTTAGCTCAGACTCCAAGCCATCCTCATATTTCTCCAGCTCTTTCTCATGAACCAAAAGGTTATAGGAGTTTAGGTCAGAAACAAGGAGAAATGAGAGTAGCAGAAGAACCATTGGCAGGGTGAGGAATTAGAAACTTTGGGTGAAAAAAAGGGCTTAGAAAATCTATGATTAGGGGGCTGGGAAGGTTGCTCAGTGGTAGAGCGCTTGCCTTGCATGCCTGAGGCCCTGGGTTCGATTCTTCAGCACCACATAAGAAAAAGGAAAAAAGCTAGAAGTAGCACTGTGACTCAAGTGGTAGAGCGCTAGCCTTGAACTGAAGAGCTGAAGGATAGCCCCCAGGCCCAGAGTTCAGTCCCCACGACCGGACCCCCCAAAAAAAAAGAAAAAGAAAAGGAAAATCTAGGATCATTCACATCATTTGGGAATCACATCATAAGATTAGGGAATAAAAGTAATAAATTACTACCTAAATTACTAACTCCACTACTCTACATTACAAGTGTTCTGTCAAAAGTAAGGTGTCCTAGCTCTATTTTGATCAGGAAAACGGAGCACATTCTTTCCTCACCAAGTTCTACTGAGTGTCTTTAT
The DNA here is from genome assembly GCF_019054845.1 of Dipodomys spectabilis. NCBI lineage: Eukaryota > Metazoa > Chordata > Mammalia > Rodentia > Heteromyidae > Dipodomys > Dipodomys spectabilis. The sequence goes on along the minus strand of NW_024870882.1, from coordinate 5,104,458 downwards.
CCATACCCCAGGTTGTTCTTACTCTCTACTTCTCTGTTACTTTCCTTTGCTGGATTCAATCAATGACACTTGAAAGAGTTAACATCTTTAGACATGTAATTACACTTTGTTCTAATCCATTTGTTATAAAGTAAACAAATTATGGGGAAACGTATATCTATGGTACATTTGCTTCCATGGCATATTTATTTGATGTTATTAAGTATTATTTTAATAGTTTCATTGTTAAAACTTGAGGAAAATGTTTTACTATTAGCAGTAATTAGTTGCACATTTTTTTTTGTATTTTTCCATGTCTGTGTATTTGTTAAGCTTTCTAACATCGTCTTTTTCCCCAACTGTTGCCCTCTTAAAATTGCTTCAAATTATAAACCATATATGATGGCCCTCTATGTGTTCATTGATATATTTAAATTTTGATCTAATATCCACACATTATAGGATATCTTCAACCTATTGTAAATGGTCTGAAAATCAATATGGACGTTCCTCATTAAAGCAAAAACACAATGCCACAAAACCTAGTGAAAGTAGGATTAGGTATATATTCAAAATATTTAGCAATGATGCAGTAGAAAGATTCACGTCTCATATACCAGAACATGTTTATAGCTATGAAGGGCACATTTTCTTCATTCCCTTTTTCTGGTGCATTTAGGTTGATTACACAGCTTGGTTGTTTTGAATATTGCTGCCATTAACATGGATGTTCATGTTTATTTATATTCCTTCAATATGTATCTAATTGCGGTAAAGGTCATCAACATATCTGTCTTTTTGGTATTGTGTAAACTTCCATTAAGATATCCCTATAGGTTGCACTCGTTTACAATGCCACAAAAACAAATATAGTTCCTGATTTATTTCAACTTCTCAAGCAGTTTATTTATTTGAGTGGTGATAGCTCTTCTGGTGTGTAAGATAGGATCTCACTGACTTTCCTTTTTATTTTCCTTCGTATTTGCTATGTGGATATGAATCTCAAATATTTCATTTATTTATTAAACACTTACATTTGTAATTCATTCTTGATTAGTGTCTTTCTTTTTCTTTTGGTATTTGATCAATTTTTAAGATTTACAATATTTGATTTTTTCTTATTATAAATACTCATTTTAGTTAGTAAAAAGATTTTTTTCATTACAGTGGTGCACAATTAACTAAAAACAATAGATTGTACATTTATATTACTGGATATTTTTGTTTGTATTTACAGCCTGTAAATTGTTTCAATAAAGATGCTGAACTTCTTTCACTGATATACTGAAAGTATAGTATCTCATATTGGCCTAAACTAATCTCAGAATTAACAGTCACAGCCTGGGCCACCACAGTCTGGGCTAAGTAAAACCACTAACACAGCACAAACTGCATTTAAACAGAGCACAGGGCTTCATAAGAGTTAGAAGAAAGGCATCACCTTCATGAAGCAAAAGTTGGACTTCACAAGCAGACCTTAGGAATCTGAATATCAAGAAGATCAAAGGATAAAAGTATTTAGAAGGACAACTTTAGAACTCAAAATTGGGGAGGTGGGACAAACAATAGATACCAAAACTTAATGCTGAAGGAGTATTTTACCACAAACCTCAGCTGTGTCTGACTCTCTCACACAACACACACACACACACACACACACACACACACACACACACACACTCCTAGTGAAAGGCCTTTGCCAAACTACAGGCATTCTGGACTTAGACTCTGAATACTCTGAAAGTTTCTATTGTGAAGACCTTTACTGAAAGTACCCATCGTAAGAAAGTTAGAACTCAGGTTCCTGGAAAAACCGTGAAATGTCACAATAACATTCCACCCATAACTCCCCTATCAATAGCCATCAGAGGATGACAGGAAGTACCTAAAGCTACAGATCTTTTTAATTTTTAATTTTTACTTTTTTATTGTGAAAATACTGTACAGAGGGGTTACAATTACATGGGCAAGATAATGAGTACATTTCTTATCAAGCATTGTAGCCTCCTCTTTGTTTCCCTCTCCCATCCCTTCCCATCCTACCCCCACCTCCGCCCATCGAATCCTCCTCCCCCCTTCCCCGCACCAAAATTGTTAAGTTCGTTTTTCTCCATAAGAACTTGTACATCTCATTGTTGCAATGGGTCTACCTGTATCCTTATGTAAACGATTTGGTTTTTTTTTTCCTTCTCCTCCACAAATTATTGCTTATTGCTTAGCCTGCACTCGGTAGCCAATAAGATTGTTATAAGGGATCCTTATCTAAGGACAAGACTAGTGTACACAGAGAACCCCAGGGGCAGCTGTATCTGGGACAATGAAGCTTTTTTCCTCTTCTTTTTAGATAATCAAACATGATGTTGCAGTTGGCTACACAGCTGCTCCACACCTGAGCAGGAGGAAGGAAAGGATGCCTTTGTCTGCAGAACGGCCTTGTGTACCCATGTCTTTCTGTAAAGAATGCAGTTCATTGTCCTCTAGGAAGGGGTGGCCAAGCTGAAATGGGGATATGCTTTGCCTGGAGGATGGCACCCTGTGAGCGCTGCATGCATGGTGAAGCAGCCTGGAAAGCCCTGTGAGCATCTCCGGGATAGCCTATCAGTGGCTTGGAGAAGTTGACTCCTGTAGTTGGACATGGCAGGAATCCAGAAGATTGGAGAGGCACAGAAGCAAATGCACCTCTCCATTGAGACTCCTCTACCATTCTAAGGAGGTTCACTACCCACACGTGGCAGCCACTGCACAGGTCCCCAGAGGCCCTACTTGTCTGGGGAGCAGTGTCTGGTCCTGAACCAGAGCTGGAATTTCCCAAGTGCCCCTGAGCTGGGCTTGAGCAGAGCCTACGAGCCATGCTTCCTCTGCCCTGCTGTGTATAGCCTCCTAACAGCTGCCCAGGCTACAGCACCACAACAGGCCACCTCCTTGGGACATGCTGAGACTGTGCTGACAATTCCTGGTGCCTGCTTCAAGGCAATAGGGAGGCCTAGCCAACAGAAGAGGTGGCTCTCACTTCCAAGGGCATCAAGAGAGGCATGAGAACCACAGGCCCAGCCTTGCTGCCCTCACTGCCCCTAGAGGTTACCTATAAGTCCCTGCCTTTGTTCTTGAAATTCTTCAGCCATTGGTCATCTCATTTTTCATTATTTGTTTGGGTGGGACTCGAGAATTCTTACTCTCCACACCAAGCAAACAGGCCCTAGCAAATCCACCCCAAATTCCATACCTCACAGACACTCCCCAGAATCCATCTGCCTTTAGGGCTGCTGCTGCATGAGCTGTTGGCCAACTGCCTCTTCCTCCCTTCACAGACTCCATCAGGGCCTCTCCACCATCCTCTCCCCACTGCCCTCAGCCCCAACCAAAACTCAGCCTCCCCTGTGGCCTCCTCCCTCTCCACACAGCCTCCATCCCCAACCCCAGCAGGGCCACTGCTCTAGGGAAAAGAACTGTGGTCCTGGAACAGCAGAATGAAAGTGTCACACTGTGCAGCCTGCTGAGAATTGGAGGCAGCATAGGTCTCTGTTCACTGTCTTTCACTTCACTTACACATGTATTAATTGTATTAATTTGATATTTAATATTGAATCTCATAACTTCTTATTAAGCCTTTGCAGAATAGCTGGTAGAAATATAGTCCCAAATTCGTATTGTCTCTTGTTTAATTCTTTCGATATTCAGAGATATTTTAAGTAGATATAACCATAATAAATTCTCATTTACATAACGAAGTGTTATTCAGAAAATATTTGCTTATGCATCTGTTATCAATAATTTACAAGACTAGAAATGTTTTTTTTTTTTTTGGGTCCGGTTGTGGGGCCTGAACTCTGGGCCTGGGCGCTGTCCCTCAGCTCTTCAGCTCAAGGCTAGCACTCTACCACTTGAGCCACAGCGCCACTTCCGGCTTTTTTTTTTGATTATGTGGTGCTGAGGAATCGAACCCAGGGCCTCAGGCATGCAAGGCAAGCGCTCTACCACTGAGCCAACTTCCCAGTCCAAGACTAGAAACTTTTAAAGTTCCAATTGTTATAGGAAGATCTTTGATTCATGTTGAATAGATGTGAGTAGGTTGAGCTATTGCGTACATTAGTGTGTATGTGTGTGTGTGAGTGTATGTGTGCATGTGTAGGGGCGGTTATATTGATCATTGAAATCAAGGACAAGGAACTTTTTTCCTTTTTCTGAGATATGCATTATGGTATTTCTTTCTTGGTGGTTGTGGAGAGCTGTGGGAGCCGCGCCCAAAGACGCGCGGCCACAAAAGCAACATTGTAGCTGGTGTGGCTGCGACCAAAGATGGCGCTGGCTCCCGCCTTCCTTCTTCCCGGTGACGAGTGCTCTCTGTAAAAAACAACTCCTTATATGGCTATGACTTGGCTCCTAGTTTGCTTCCGTGTTTGCAGCCCTATCGGTATATGCCACATGGCGCTTCAGGATTGGCCATCCAGGAGGCTTATAACGGGAGCGCGGGGGCGGAGGGAAAGAGAATCAGGAAGAAGCAGGAAGAAGCGGGAGAGAAGATGTTGTAAAAGGTCCTGAATAAACCGCCTGAAAGAAGAACCTGTTGTCGCATCATCCTTGCGGGTCGAGGCGGTCACGACAAGTGGCGCCCAACGTGGGGCTCGACAGGATTCAGAACTTTCAGCAGTCAGGGGGTGCACCGGTAAGTCCCCAGGTAAGAGGGGAATCCGCGACAAGAGCGGGGGTAAGTTCCCAGTTGAAGTGGGAATCCGCGATTAAAGCGGGGGTAATACGGGGTTCATCTCGGTAGATAAAAGAGAGAGCGGAAACCCGGGAAGAAATAAAATACAGGCCTAAAGTGAAAGTAACAAAAAATAACTAAGATGGGTGCCGCGACGTCTCATCCAATTTTTCTGGCCCTGGAAGAGCTACTACGCTCGAAAGGACTAAAGTTAGGGAAGGGTACTTTACAGACATTCCTTGATGAATGCAACATTGTAGCTCCTTGGTTCGTAGTCTCCCGGGAGCCTTATGGTAGCCTCATGGGAGAAGTTGGGAGAGGACTTAGATTTTGCTTATGAACAAGGAACACTTAAGAGTGGGGTAAGACCAATTTGGAGGTTAGTGAGAAGTTGCCTGGAGGATCAGCGCTGCAGCGAGGTAGTGGAGATTGGGCAAGCAGCTTTAGAGAGACTGCAGGAAGAAAGATCAGAGAGAGGCAGTGTTGCTAGTGGCACTGCAAAAAGGCCAAGGTCAAAATTATACCCCGATTTTACAGAGCTCAATTCCCTTGAGGAATCTGACTTCGAGGAGGTTCAAGCAATCACAGAATAGGTGACATTTCCCTTCAGTCACCTTGTACCACCAGAACTGGGGCACCTTAAGCCTTCTGTTTCTCCTTGGAATACTCCTATTTTTGTAATAAAAAGGAAATCTGGAAAGTGGAGATTGCTACATGACTTGCGAGCAATCAATGGACAAATGCAAATTATGGGTCCAGTTCAGAGGGGCTTACCGCTTCTTTCTTCCCTACCTGAAAATTGGCCTGTTATAGTCATTGACATAAAGGATTGTTTCTTTTCTATTCCATTATTTGCTGGGGACACTGAACGTTTTGCTTTTACCCTCCCTTCCTGTAATCATGAGGAACCGGACAAACGGTACGAATGGGTAGTACTTCCCCAGGGCATGGCAAACAGTCCAACCATGTGTCAGTTATTTGTGGCCCAGGCTCTTAAGCCGCTTAGACAAAAATATCCCAAGGTGTGCTGCATTCATTATATGGATGATATTTTGTTGGCCTCTAAATCAGAGCAATTACTACACAAAGCTTATGAGGAACTTACCAAGCTGTTAAATGCTAAAAGCTTGTTTATTGCCCCTGAGAAAGTACAACAACACTCTGTTGTTGAATATTTAGGGGCTACCATACATAAATCTCGTATTGTACCCCAAAAGGTAGAATTGAGGAAGGATCATTTAAAAACCCTGAATGATTATCAAAAGTTATTGGGAGACATTAATTGGATCCGATGTTATTTAAGGCTGCCAAATTATGAACTTAAGCCCTTATATAACATGCTACAAGGAGACTCTGCATTAGATTCTCCAAGACAGCTTACGGATGAGGCACATGATTCACTACGAAAGGTAGAGCATGAGTTACAAAAGGCATGTTTAAAAAGAGTTAAGGAAGGTGAGCCAATTACTTTGTGTATTCCCCCTACATGTGTTCAACCTTCAGGGCTTTAATGGCAAGATGGCCCATTGCTTTGGATTTACCCAAAAGATTCTCTGGCAAAATCCATTGAGTATTACCCTGCCGCGGTAGCCAGTCTGGTGTTGTCGGGGGTTCAGCAGTGCGTCCAATATTTTGGCAATGCTCCATGCTTCATTATTGTTCCATATACTAATCATCAAGTACAAACATTATGTGCTACTGTAGATGATTGGGCAGTCTTACAATGTAGTTTTAAAGGACAGATAGATAACCATTTTCCAAAACATCCCCTGTTAAATTTTCTAAAAGAACATCCCGTAGTTTTTCCTAAAGTTACCTCCTTAAATCCCCTTGCTAGAGCTTGCAATATTTTTACCGATGGCTGTAAAACGGGATGCGGCGTGTACATGGTGGAAGGCCATGACCCAATCCACCACCAGTTTCAAGCCGGTGCTCCAAATTAGTGGAACTCCAAATTGTTGTAAAAGTGTTTCAAACCTGTCCTTTTCCTTTTAATTTAATTTCAGACTCTGCTTATGTTATAAATGCTTTAAGAGTCTTGGAGGCTGCCTGTTTTATTGGCCTCCCCTGTTGGATATTTGTTTTGTCGCTTACAACGATTGCTTTGGCAACGACAACACCCTTTCTATCCCTTACATATTCGCTCCCATATTGGTCTGCCTGGCCCTTTAAGCGAAGGCAATGATATTGTTGATTGCTATACCCGTCAAGATTGGATTTTTCTTAGTTCAAATTTGGATAGAGCAAAAACTTTTCATAATAACTTTCATGTTAACTCAAAAGCTTTACAAAAACAATTTCGACTTTCCCGTGCGGATGCCCGACAAATAGTTTTAGATTGCGCTCATTGTGTAATTTATCACCACTTACCTAGTGTTGGTGTTAATCCTCGAGGCCTTTTGCCTCTTAAAATATGGCAAATGGATGTTACTCATGTACCTGAATTTGGATGCCAGAAATTCGTACACGTTTCTGTAGACATATGCTCTGGCATTATATATGCCTCCCCTATAACTGGAGAAAAGGCACATCAGGTTATTACCCACTGCCTAGAGGCGTGGGCAGCTTGGGGCACACCAAAACAGCTCAAAACTGATAATGGTCCTGCATATGCAGGAAATCAATTTTTCTCCAAAAAGCAATGGATGTTCAACTTCTTCATGGGTTGCCCTATAACCCTCAAGGTCAAGGCATCGTAGAACGTGCACATCGCACGCTAAAGGAGACTTTACAAAAACAAAAAGGGGGAATTGGCCATGGCCGTACCCCTAAGGAAAGGCTTTCTCTTGCTTTATTCACTATTAATTTTTTAAAATTTGGATGCTCAAGGCCTGTCTACGGCGGACAGGCATAACAAGTTTCAAGGTCTAACAAAAGGAATGGTAAAATGGAAAGATATTTTGACAGGGCTCTGGCGCGGGCCTGATCCCGTGCTAACATGGGCACGAGGTTCTGTTTGTGTTTTTCCACAGGACCAACAGGATCCGGTTTGGGTACCTGAATGACTTGTTAGGAGGGTCTAAGGAGAAGAAGCACAAGATGCAAGGGGTGGTGATGATTCTTCTGATCGCCAGCACAACGATACAGCCTGTAAGACAAGTGCCGAGATGGAGGATCCTGTCCGTGTTCCCGAGACCGATGCCCTTATCTTTTAGTCAATTGGACTGGAGAGTTTGACAGCTGTGGATCATTTGAAGGAGTGGGAGGGAATGGGCTCCCTTATTGGTATCCTGGCATTGGTGATCTTGCTGTGCCTGTGGTGCATATGCCGGATTAGGAGCTCGCAGCCCAGGAGTATGGCTATGGTAGTCCAGGCCTTCACTGCCATTGAGGCCGGACAGTCCCCCTACGCATGGCTTGCCACGTTAAAAGAATAGCTCAGGGTGCGAGGCAAATGCACTGCACTTGGGAATCACTCCCTGGCGTGAGCCCAAGAAGAGCATGTTGGGTTGCAAGTGGGTTGATGCCCAAGATCCCACCTCTGCAAAAAAGGCATCGGACGGGCCTGGTCATCACTGGGGAAGGCGCCCCTCAGGCGAAGACCAGTGCAAGGTCCTCTCATTAATGTTTTAGACAGAGGCCCAACCTCTACTCTTACCTGTTGCTTAATAAAACAAAAAAGGGGGAGCTGTGGAGAGCTGCAGGAGCCGCGCCCAAAGACGGCGCGGCTGTAAGGCGCGGCCACAAAAGCAACATTGTAGCTGGTGCGGCTGCGACCAAAGATGGCGCTGGCTCCCGCCTTCCGTCTTCCCAGTGACAAGTGCTCTCTGCAAAAAACAACTCCTTATATGGCTATGACTTGGCTCCTAGTTTGCTTCCGTGTTTGAAGCCCTATCGGTATATGCCACGTGGCGCTTCGGGATTGGCCATCCAGGAGGCTTATAACCGGAGCGCGGGGGTGGAGGGAAAGAGAAGCAGGAAGAGGCAGGAAGAAGCGGGAGAGAGATGTTGTAAAAGGTCCTGAATAAACCGCCCGAAAGAAGAACCTGTTGTCACGTCATCCTTGCGGGTCGAGGTGGTCGCGACAGGTGGTAGGCTCTGATTTCTTGCTTTTGCCTGATGTGCACATTCCAGCTCAATTTTTCAATTAAACCTTCTTATTTAATACTGAGCATATAGTGCTCTGATATTGCTTTGTCTTTAGTTTGTCATCTAGCATCTTCTTTTACTTTTTATCTATTAACATTCAATATAAATTTTACCTCCTGACTGTTTTTCCCCTTTAATTTGCATCTTGGAATAAGAATTATAACACCTTTGATCTCTGTATTCATGAAGAAAAACCATTTTGAATTTTCTGTTTAATGTAATAACACCTGGACACATTTGTTAGCAACAAGATCTTAAAATTTCTTTTGTAGTTTTATTTTAAAATACCCTCCTCCATGTTTTTAGTATGGGGAGACAAACACTTCCTCGTATCAATGATAACATTTTTATTCATTAAAATATCAGATAATTCATAATTTTGAATATGTCTAGTGGCAAATGAGTTCATTTGCTCAATAGATTTACTTGATAGACCCATGCACAAACATGCCACTCATAGGGGCTGAGATGGTGGATCAGTTGTAAACAGCTTACTTGAATGCACGAGACCCTGGGTTTGATTCCTCAGCACCACCTAAACATAAAAAGGTAGAAATGGTACTGTGGCTCAAGTGGTAGAGCACTAATCTTGAGCTGAATTGCTGAGGTATGGCAACCAGGCCCACAGATCACCACCACCGAAAAATTAAATCAATAAATAAAACTCATACTCAAGTACATTAATTTCAAAGATTAATTACCATTTTAGTTAGGGGCAGGGTGCCAAGATGTAGCAGACTTTGTCATAAAGCTTTAAGAAGGATTCAACACCTGACAAGTACTAAAAACAAAAAGTAAAAATTTAGCTCTGACAACAACATATAGAATCGCCACTCAAAGAGAAAGAGGTACTAAGAATGAAATACTTTTTATAACATTTCTTAAGAGATTCTGGCTCTACATTAATTATCATATAATGTGACCTTCAAAAACTCCAAGTTAGCCTGTTTTAAGGGTCTCTACAAAAATTGGAAGAGAGAATCATCAACCTGGATTTTTCAAATGGTTTTTGTTAAGGTAGTGTACATACATATCACCATCTTATAAGTCGCTAATGAGTTCACTTCTTATTTGACAATCTCATCACTTTGTTCTCTCTGATTTTCCCTCCTGTTCCTGTCCACAAGAGGTATAGCTCATTATGAATAAAATATCTACAACTGCTGCATTTGTTTCCCTGTTCTCCTTGAATTTCTGTGGCTCTTTCAATGTCCATAAAAGGATAAAAAAGATCAGAAAAATCCCCCTTGTTTCCAATTCCTGGAATTAATTTCAATACAAATACCAATAGTTTTATGAGAGTGTCAGACTCTGTCCACACATCCTGAACACTTATACTTCCTGTACCCAGTCATAACTCCCACTGGATTCTAAGGTGCACAACGTAATTCTTTTCACTTTCCACACAGGAAGAACCTGAGTGTCAGAAAGATTAAGTAACTTACTGGAAATACTGGGCTGAGCATAATGGCTCAGATCTGAAGATCATAGTTTGAAGCTAACTCAGGTTGACATATCCATTACATGTTTATCTCCAGTTTGAGGCCACCTGGATAACAAAGTAACCCATCTTAGCTACAAGAGTCTGGCAATCCAGAGCCACAGAGAGACATTGGAAGAGCACCAGCAAATGCTCTTGCCCAATTCTAGGGAGTGGCTTGGTGCCAGCTTAGTAAGGTATAGCTGCATCAGGGAAAGGGAGTAAAACAGCAGTGGTTATAAAAAAATCACTGGTCTAAAGCCTCAAAATAAGGACCCCAGTCTGTGTGGACCAAAAAGTCTCTAGCATGAGGGTCTTTTAAAAATAACAATCATGATTTTAGATTTTTGAAGAGTGGGATGGTGTATAGTTACAGGCAATGTCTGCTATGTCAGGTAATCCAGTCTGCATTTTCACATGTTACCCAATAGCCAGGTTTCAACACAAATGACTTCAATGAGATTGTTCAAATCATACTGTGACTTTTACCTCTCATGAATCAAAATTCTGTCAAATGATTTCTGACTTCCAGATGTTCACACATTTCTCATGTTCTTTTCTACTGTTTTGTCTTTATTATTGATGTTCATACTATTTTTTTGTTGTTGTCTTTTCTGTATATGCCATTTTTAGGGCTTGAACTCAATGTTTAATGGTCTTTGTTGCATTTTTTGCTCATGGCTTATGACACACTATTCCTTGAGCCACATCGTCACCTTCTGCTTCCTGCTAGATAATTGGAGATAAGTTTTCACATTTTTGTCTGTTTGGACCTATATTGAACTAAAATATTCAGGTCTTAGCCTCCTGGTTTTCTATGATTCTACACATGAATAACTAACACCAAACTTTCCTATACTGTTATTTTAATTATGTGTTAGAAGAAAGTGGAAGTATATTTGTGTTAAGTGTGCAATTTTCAATTACAAGTTTAAATCAACTTGATATATGTAATTGTTATCAATTTTAAGTTAAATCAATGAATATTACACATTCCAAAGAAATATAATTTAAAAAATGCATAATCATTTTCTTTAAACAAGCAATGGAACTATGAATTACTTTCACTTTACAATTCATGTTTTATATAACTTTAATTAGTATTCTTCCATGATTAAAAGTAAATATATTAATTTTATACTACAAGAAGCAAAGTGATTATAGTTAAGAATTGATATTTCATCATAGCCAGAAGATAAGTTTTTGAGCATTCTCATTATAAAGAAATGTTACATGCAGAAATTAATGGATATGATGTAGCTTCATCATTAAGTAACATATAAATGAATGGGATTACCATTCCATACTTCATAAATTTGTAAAAAATAATTATGTAGATAGGCGCCAATGACTAATGCTTGTAACCCTAGCTACTAAGGAGGCTGACAGGTGAGAATCATATTTCAAATCAGCCTAGGTAGGAAAGTCCGTGAGACTCTTATCTCCAATGACCCACCAGAAAACTGGCTGTGGCTCAAGTGGCAGAGCACTAGTCTTGAGCTGAAGACCTGACAGACATCGTCCAGGTCAAGATTTCAAGCTCCATGATGGACAAAAACTAAAAATAAACAGTTACATATAAACAAATATTTTGGCATAAATGTTAAAATATATATTATAAAAAGTTTAAAGCCTCACTAGATATAATAGTTTATATAAATGTAGAGAATTGTTTTCTGGTATTAGTTGTCATTGAATCAATTGTTTAAATCACACATTTCTCACTCAATTCATATTTGTATGTTTATATACTCATATGCCATAAGTATAATTAACTGATATGTGATAGGCAGTGCTCCCTTGGCTTTCTAACATTAACCCTTCTACCCTAAAATAAATATGCCCTCCAACCTTGTAAGATATTTCATCTCATTGAAGCAGAAAAGAATAAACCATAATCATTTTTTGGAACAAGTGTAACATTGTACATGCATTTCACTTAGTTTAAAAACCAAAACATTCAATTCATCTTAATCATACCAGTAATAACAAAATGTCTTCTGAGCTTTTCAGTCTCTTAAGAGATGAAAATGTTTAATTGTACATGTATTTTTTTCTGCCTAACATCCTACTCCTTAGGAAGATCTTTTGTGTAACCTTGTGTTCCTGATTAGAAGACAGGAACAAAGGCAATAATGAAAATAGCCAAGGAAAATATTTGAAAACAATTATAAAACAATCACAGACACCCCTGTAATCACCAGTTTCAATGAGAATATATGTTAAAGTATCACATTTTTGTCATCATTTAAAGAGCAGTAATTAAACTTTAATTAGCAGTGAAGAAGGGAACAGAAAACTGAAGACAGTTTGACTTTGAACAATCCAATATAAGCAAAATAGATTTATCTTGTTTTTCAATGAAATTGCCAAAATAATACAGAGCAACACGCAAAGGCAAGAAAACACCTAAGCCAAAGCAGTAAACGTTTGTCTATAAAATAATGGTGAGGGTCTGAGTCGTTCAAAGTCAGGCTTGCAAAGAGGAAAAGTGTATTTGCTTTAGTGTGAACAATAAAAAATATAAAAATCCTTTATTAAACTTTTACATATCTAGACTAGGACTTCTCGTGTTGTAGAAGAGGAAAGGCATGAAAAAGTTCAAAATTTTTTTGACTATTCCCCAAGATTATTCCTATTTATCAGCTATAGCAATGCAAGTAGCCTTGGTTACTATTAGTATCATGCTTGTTTATGTTTAGAAGCATTATTTGTTACTGGATTATAAGCTGAAAACACTTGAGTATTAATAAAGAGTCATTTCCTAAGAGAGGAAAGTTGCTGTGTAAACAAATGTAAAATATAAAGACAGCATAGTAGAAACTATTTTCTAGCTATATCACAATCTGTAGGTGTAGATTTTGTTTCCCATTGGTCCAAGGGACCCACTTTTTTAAATTTTTTCACCATCTAGTGATCCTATAACATCTTATAGCATCCTGGGATTGTTGTATCTTTACTGGACTCTCTAATTTCTGTTGGAAAGTTAGGAAAGATAGAAAATTGACTTACTGTTTCTGTTTTACCTTATTTTTTATTACCTTACAAACTGTAAATCAAAGTGACATAAATCATCTTTATAATATTAGAAGACAGATTTCATTTCTATATTCTTACCATAGCCTTCTACATAACTTTGATACTTAGTGATCCCCAAATGTGAAAATGAAGATAGGGACATTCTTATTTAAATAATATTTAGAATTTCAAGACTTCATTAATGCCAGGCCCTTAGTAGTATGTACATCATACATGTGTACAAAGCTGGTGGCAACTTTTTCTTATTCTCAGAAACTAGGACATGTGGTATCCTTGTAGTTGCATCAGGAAAAGGTTGTAGTTGAGTTAGTTTACTAAACCAAATCTGCTGTAAAATATTTCTACAAGTTAATTGGCTTGAATAATCCATATTTATCATTTTACACTTCTAAAGAACAGAAATCTAAAAGAAGTCTCACTAGATTAAAATTGAGCCCCCTACAGAGCTAAAATATTTTTCAGATGATTCTAGTGGAAAAGGCATGTACTTCTTGTTCCGCTTTCCAGAAACTTCAGAATCGGGATTGTTGTCTTTTCCTTTATCTTCTAATGTAGCATCTTTACATCTTTCTGATGGTTCTTGCCTAATGATGTCCCTCTCGAACTACAGCTGGGACTTTTGAGTATACTTTCCGCATCTGATAATTATTCAAATTTGTGTTCCTTCTGTTATGAAAGGTGATTATTTTACGAACTTATATATAAAATATAAATCTACATTTGATTAATTAGATATTTTGGGACTATAGATATTTTTGGAAGGTATTTTATTGCCTACCAGAATGAGTGTGTAAGCATTCTTTCTACTATAACCAGTTATCTTTTCATTAATTTTGAAAAAATTTAGTTCCTGAAAGCATTTAATCCTGATTAAAACATTGTCATGTACTAGAAATCTTAAATGTCAGACAGCAGCTCCTGAAGCAGTTCTGGCACTATCACTTTTTGTATATTCTGCTTACAATCTTCTCTTTTCAAGAGCATTTGATTGTTATTTTGGAATTATGGTTAATAGTTATTTGACTGCTATTTTTAAAGAATGCACCACCAATCCTGGTTCTCTTCTTCTAACTTTTTATGCCTAATCTATTTCTGAAAGAAACACAGCTCTTTGAATTACATGAGCTGCTTATTGAAGTGTGGAGAGGAAAAGAAGAAAAAAATGTCCCTGTATGTATGTTATGTTGAAAAGGTACCTAAAAGTTATTTATCTTAACATTACATAATTTTCATTTTGTTTAGATTCAGATAAAATTTAGCCTTTCAACTCACACAATGTTAATGCAGTCTTAATCCATGCCTACCAAAAGCAAACAACAAATTACTATATGTTTTAAATTTTTTAATTTTTAAAAATATTAATTTAAAAACACTACATTTTTAAAAAATTAGCCAAAGCAAATGGTTTATTATACATTTAGAGTTGTGTTCAGTCTCTATTGTTGAAACCAGAAAGGGGAAAAAATCATGTTTTTCTTCTTCCTTGAGCTACTCTGATTTACTTCATCTATTTCTTTTTTTTAAATTGCAATGTTTGCCTTTATTTTGTTCTTTATATTTTGAAAGTGAAAAGAAATAGTACTGAGTCAATTTCTTTCTTCCTTTTTTTAAAAAAAAATTGTTCTATTATTTACAAGCCTTAATGTTTTTCTAAAGAGTTCAAAAGTATTAAGAGTACTTTTTCTGGGGTAACACTTTTTTTTTTTTTAACAATTCTTGGAGTTTTCTGGTCCAAAGCATTTACTTCTGTTCCAAAGTTATGTATGTTTTACTATTGTGATTTAATTTTCTGAAGCAAGCTGAAAGGCAGGCAAGAAAGATTTGATGCCAGAAAACAAACAAACAAACAAAAAAACAACAAAAAAGATTTTCTTACCTTGTTCACCCGAAACCTTCTTAAATCTGGATTAACTACAAATGCCTTAAAATAAACGTGAGGTGCATCTGAAGGGGAGGGCAATTTATTTCTCTGCTTCTCTTTTATACAAGTTGTTCACAGAAACTGCAAATAAAAAATTATACACGGGCATTTGCAGTCCTTAAAATAAATTAAAAGTTCTCAACTTTTTTTCTTTTTTTTGTATTTTGGTTTTTTTATTTTGCTAAAGTTTTTTTTTTTTAAGTATGAGCCTTTCAATTAAAAATAAAAGAATAAAACAGAAAATATTTTCTATAAATAGTACATGTATTTTGGTTTTCACTCTCGCCCTCAGGTTTGAAGTTACGTGTTTCCAGTACGTTTTTCCTCCATGATCACCTTTCTCTTTCCTCTCTCCCACTCGTGCATACATGGGGTTCCTGCGAGAATTGGCCTTGCTGCACTGTAATTGGCGAAGACGTGAAGCTTTTTAAAAAAAATATATTTAAATTGTTTTTTTTTCGTTTCGTATATTTGAAGTTTTAGTTATCCTCAGACTCCTATTCTGCTTCCCGCAGCCATGTGAAAAATGCTGTGACAGATTTGAGGGCTATGCCCTTTCCATTTTGCTCTGCATGGTCCTTGCTGCTCTCCCATTTGTAGAAGACATCCTCTGAGATGACCTCCTAGTCATACAGGCAATCAAAAAACATCTGTAGCAAATTGGTAGGTTGATCAAGTTTTACTATTGATGCTTGTAGTGCATAAAGTGCTTGAAATTCCTTCTCTGTATCTGAGTCCAGGTACTTGAGTAAGATCGGCACTCTCTGCTTGATAAAACAGTATCCACTTTAAAGGTAGAAGAGTTGGCTATAATAGCAGCTTTACAAACAGCTGTCATTAAAGTTCTAAGGAAGGTGGGGGAACTCATCTGGTTTTCATCTAGATTAGCCTCTACCCAGTCAAAGATCTGCTTATCATTTGCTTTGTCCTCAATGATGAGTTTCTCAAGCCACTGATATAACTGTTAAGCAGAGAGGTCTTTCTTTGAAAGTGCTTCAGAGGAATAGGAACTGTCAGTCTCTATAAAGTCCAAATTCTGCTCCAAGAAAAAATTATGTACATCTTCTCCGTCTGGCAAAAAGTCCTTCCAGCTAAAATCAGCCTCACTCCATAAGGCTCCTACTATCTTATGACTCATTTGTTTGCCTAAAAGGTGCAATATTTCATAAAAGCAATACCCCAGCTCTTCCAAAAGGAAAGAATAAAATTCTGGCTTTGAAGCCTTTTGCTTGATATCCACAATGTCTCATTCTTCCTTTATTAATAGGAGAGTTTGGAGAAAGGATGAGAATTCTCACTAGAAAAAGGAGAAGAGGAAAAGAGAAGTGAGAAATCTAGATATTTTGTTCTTCCTCATCTCAATCACATAGTCTGGATAATGTTTGTGGATATTAGATACAGTGCTCTAGAGTGATTAAACACATTTATATAAAAAGTTAACCCCTCAAGTGATCACATAGATAATGCTTATTTATTTAAAAAAATGTAATAACATCAAACAGGAAGTGTTATCTATTTGTTTAGTACTTGTTTAGTATTTCTTAAATTCTCATGTGCTGTAGTCAACTATCATAAAGTTATACAAGAATAGTAAGAAACTAATATCTTAATATCATATTCTAATATTAGCTTAATTCTCGCTGTGTTTGAGTTTTGTCTCTATTTCACATGCAATATTCTTCCAGTATATAAGTTGAAAGAAGATTCCCTCTGGAGATATGCTATTTTTATAGCTAAGGGAAAAGAACTTAGCTCTTAGACACAGACAATGGGATAGAAATCTTCCCCTAGAAATAACCTTTCCCCACTTCTGTTTCATTTTTGTAAGCCGAAGTAAGTCACATGCCCATCTTGACATTGCAAAGTAGAGGTTAATCTCACCTACAGGAAGCTGATACAGGACAGACTAATATGCCAAGATATACAAAATGAGATGAAGAGGAAAAAGAAGATAACTACAATACAATCAGTCATACATGCCATCACATGTCTCTGCAGGAAGGAAGCTACTATGTACCTTTGTTTCTAAAACTACTGAGATCTTCAAATGAGGTCTTTCATGCTTATATATTACTGGCATTAGAGAACATCTTGATACTGAGACAGCATAAAATCTCAAAGAAAGCTGGACTAATCATTTCAATACTGCAATTTGTTCTGCTAGGACAAGAAACCATTTTATAAACAATACTTTATACTAGTAACTTCTTTTTTCCAGAACTGGATTTTGTTAATATATGTGACTATCAGCCAGAATAAATGTCTTCCTTTATCTGTATCTTGTGCAGGCAGCATAGTCAAGTAGATGTGGGAATTCATCAGTAGCACTTTTTAAAAATGCAAAAAATATGGACTGGGAGCCAATATACATATTTTTCCAACATCACCTTCCACATCCTCTTTCTTCCTTCCTAAGAAACACACCCAATTAATAAAAAGGCTTAGATTTTTGACTCTTGAACTTGAAAGTGGAAGCAGAATGTTATGGATGTCGGAGATGCCTGTTAATGGTTTTTTACATAATAATGTAAAATATTATGTAATAATGTAAAATAATAATGTCACCTGCAAGAGCTCTATGAGTCTTGAAGGTCCTAACACTGTACTTCCGTTGTGATATGATAGTAATGTCAGCCTTACTGGGCTTAGTATAGTTTTCTAATTCCTTTTCTACCACATAGCCTAAATTATAATATATAGTAATGGAATGAAAAAGTAATGTCATCTTAAGAAACTCATTTAAGGCTCTAGGAATGTGGCTTCATGGTACAGTGATTGCTTCGCATGCATGAAACCATGGGTTCAATTCCTCAGTAAAGAAATAAACAGAAAAAGAAATGGTGCTATGCATCAAGTGGTAGAGTGCTAGCCTTAAGCAGAAAAAGAAAAATCTCAGAAAGAGTTCCCTGGCCCTGAGTTTAAGCCCCAGGACTGGTAAAAAAAAATTCATTTAGCTAGTAAATGTCAAATAAAGAATGTATACTTGGAATATATAATTGCTCCTTCCAACTATGACTTAACAATATTCTTAATTCACGTACTTTGCCTATCTTAGAAGACTGTGCTGAGAAAAAAATCCCGTTTTGTTAGTAGGTCAAGGAAATTAATGTCAAGTATGTGCTTAGATATCAGGTGAGGATTAATCTAAGTCTAAGTGAGATTTGGAAATCTTTTTGGTCAGTTTTGGAACCAAAACGGCACCAGCTAATTAATAGTTGTGATAGAAGTGAAGGAATAAATCCAGATGGAAGAAATAAATGATAAGAATAACTAAATTATACCAGAAACTGTTCTAGGGAATCATATTTGGTTATTAAAGAACTAGTTATCAAGTAGGCTTACTCCTCATTGCCTTTAACATTCTAAATCATGTAGGCTATGTAGGCTAATTCTTAATCTCTGTGAGATAAGTTTTATCTCATTTGAAGTTGTTCTTTCATATCTGATCTCCTTTGCTTTCTAAAAATCTGCCTTTCTCTATTTCTCTACTAAAAATTATTTATACTATGTCCACTGATGCAGACCTCAGAGGATACTGAAATAATAGTCCAATAGCTCATGAGTCATTAACATAACAACATGGAAAAGGATGACATATGTATTGCTACCTCAAATTTTCTGAAAAGCTGCAATGTCATCATTTGAATCAAATTTCCATTATTTGTCTACAGTGTCATCAAGTGCACATAAATGCAAATATGAGCCGGGTGCTGGTGGCTCATGACTATCATCCTAGCTACTCAGGAGGTTGAGACAAGAGGATTGTGGTTCAAAGCTAACCTGTTCAGGAAAGTCCATGAGACACATTTTTCAATTAGCTACCAGAAACGCAGAAGTGGTGCTATAACTAAAGTGGCAGAGCACCCAACTTGATCTGAAGAGCTGAGGGACATGCCAGGATCAGAGTTCATGCCCCACGACCAAAAAAAAAAAGTCAAATGGACTTAACTGGAAAAAAGAAAAGGCCATGTTGAGAGAGCAAGAATTATACTAGCAATGAACTGGTAGCTAAGATCACATTTATTTTTCTTTCTTTTTTTTGATGGTAGTGGGGCCTGAACTCCGGTCCCTCTACTCTTCAGCTCAAAGCTTGTGCTCTACCTCTTAAGCCACAGCACCACTTCCAGTTTTCTGGTGGTTAATTAGAGATAAGTGCTTCAGAAACTTTCCTATTTATGCTGGATTTGAACTGCAATCCTCAGATCTCAGTTTCCCCAAAAGGAACTACGAAGTCAATAGTAATCTTCCCAAGCAGAAAAAAAATTCCAATATGACTCAGTGCACCTACTTTTGCTGAGTTATATAAGTTATGGCTTCTTTGCTGGATGTAGTCTCTTCTTTTAAAAATTGTTAAATATTACCTTTATAATAAACTGCATCTAATATTTCTTGGTTCAAAAGAGAAGTCCATACAGTTGATGGAGTTAATTTTCTTACTGTGTTAGTTAAACGCCAACTCAGGAAGGAGAGTCTTTCAAACTCTTATCTGTAATTAAACACCAAAAAGCCAGAAGTGGAGTTTTGGCTCAAGCAGTAGAGTGCTATCTTTGGAGGCAGGTGGGCAGGAAAGACAAATGTTCCGGGACAGGGTCCAGCCTCTGAGTTCAAGCCCCAGAAGCGGCACAAACTAAACAAACAAAAAAAATCCACATATTTCTTTGGGCCCATCCTTAAGCACTACTTTGAAAAGAGGCTCCTTTTGCTGAGCATACTCACTGAATCCTGCTTTTTGGAATCTTTATTGATATGGTGAACTCAGGACCAGAATAAAGGAATGGATATCTGAATTTTGCAACAAGAGAATCATCTCAGGAGTTAAATATCCATGCATAAGACATTTTAAAACCTCCATGTCTTTGTTTCTTTGTAGTAGAACACTGTAAAACAATGTTATTTCCTTTTTTACCATGCTGGCCATCAAATGGCATATTGTTTCCTTTTGTAATACTCTCAACTAAAAGTTTACAGAAAAGTTTTATGACTAAAGTGGACACTCGAAAAAGTTAGGGACAGAGTTTCCTTCAAACCTTGGATTATTTTCTTGTACAGCAAAAGGACAGCACAAATTAACTTGAACTTTGTCATTTCTCTATGTTCAATTTCTCTCCTGGATTCAGTTTCTAATTCCCGTAAAAGTTCCTTCCACTTACTTCCAGTAACAATCTACGGTGCTGCTCCAGGCAAAATGAATGTTTTCTGGCTTCATTGAAATAGCACAAAGACATCTTTGGACACGAGATAACACGTGTTTCAGAGACAACTTAGTAACGAGAAAGTATGGAATTTACATGGCTCATAAACATTATCCACATACATATGGCCATATAAGACAATGTTAAGTGAAATGAACCCTCAAATACGGAAACAACTTGTTTTGTCGTTCTTACTATTGTTTTTCATGTATCCACCATGTATTATGTGATTTTTTTTTGTTTCCTTCTATTTTCTTCCTCCATGGTATAACCTGCTTCCACTGTATTTGAGGTCGGTGAGTTGCACCTTGCATATACATTGTTCTAATATGGGGAGGGGAAGGGAAATAAAATGGTGAAACAAGGATACAGTATGACCTGTTGTAACAATGAGATGAACAAGACACTATGTTGAAAACGAACTTTACAACTTGCGGATAGGAGGGGAGAGTTGCGGTGGTGGGGAGAAAAGGCATGGCAGGGGAAAGACAAAAGAGGAGGTAACAATGCTCATTAGATAATGTAGTCATTAACTTACATATGTATCTCTAACCCCTCTGTCCACCATTTTCACAATAAAAAATGAAAAAAATACATTATCCTGGAGTACATTAAATTCAAATTTCCTATGTGCTCTGTAAATTAAGACCAATTTTAAGTGGAAAGAAGGTTCTCAGAAACATTTTTGTCAGTGTTTGTGTTGTGCATTATTACCCAAGTATACATAAGTTAACAGAAGTAGAAACAATAGTAATAGGAGAAAGAGAAGTTCTGTATTTAAGTATAATTGTTCAATACACTATAGAAGACTGCAAATAAGACAACTTTGAAACAATAAAGCCAAGGCCAGTATGTAGACCTATAGGAGTGATATAGAGAAAGCATTACTCCTAAGTTGAACATGAAGGATGAGGCCACTCTCTTTCTTCTACTAGCTCTAAATCATGATAGCTAATCATGCAAATTTGTAGAAAGTAGAATGGAAGAATAATTCTGTTTCCAAGAAAGTCAGATATAAGACCATGGACTTAACTGGAAAAAAGAAAAGGCCATGTTGAGAGAGCAAGAATTATACTAGCAATGAACTGGTAGCTAAGATCACATTTATTTTTCTTTCTTTTTTTTGATGGTAGTGGGGCCTGAACTCCGGTCCCTCTACTCTTCAGCTCAAAGCTTGTGCTCTACCTCTTAAGCCACAGCACCACTTCCAGTTTTCTGGTGGTTAATTAGAGATAAGTGCTTCAGAAACTTTCCTATTTATGCTGGATTTGAACTGCAATCCTCAGATCTCAGCCTCCTGATTAGCTAGGATTACAGGTGTGAGCCACTGGCACACTGTTTAGGATCACATTTCAAAGAGTGTACACTCAGCATATGTAATGAGTATGTTCATCTATCTTTATATGAACTCGAGTTAAAAATCTGGGCCACAGATTAGACTTCACACTCACAAAAATGTTTGTAGTTCTAAAGTTGATACTCTTGGAGAAATAAAAACTAAGAATGTAAAGGAGTCTGGGAAGTTCAGTTTGCATCCAGTCTGGGCAGAAAATTCTTGAGACACTATCTATAATTAACCAGCCAAAAGATGCATTGGAAGAATGGCTCAAGTGATGGAATACTAGTTATGAGCAAGATTGCTGAAGAAGAGCTTGAGGTTTTTGCATACATATGTACATACAAACACGCACATACACACAGAAGCACTTATATGTATTCAAACATACATATGAAACAATTCTCAGATTCTGTAGAAAAGTTAGATAATAATAGAAAATATGTCCTATAAGACTAGAATTGAGTGATAATTTTTAATATTAGAAAGTCTTCAAGTGAAATTTCCCCAAAAAAGCTTGAGAATATTACATAGGTGAGCAGAGAGATAGTAAGAAAGGCAAGTCATCATTAATAAAGGGATCGGATCCAGGGAGGAATGAATCAGAGATCCCTTCAGTGCATCTGAAAATGTTCATATCATGTGTCAAATGTTAGAACATCTTTGAAAATAGTACATGAACAGTCTGAGCCATCAGTCTAGTGGAAAATATTATTGGAGAAGTTCAGAATTGCTAGTCTGTATCTAGACTAAATAAACCAACAAATTAAGGTAGGACAATGTGATACAAGCCTGGAATTCTAGCACTCAGACTAAGACAGGTGATTAGATAGTGGAACTACACAGTGATACAGTCACTGGACTAGGTAGTATAATTTTGTCTCAATAAAACAAACCAAGAAAGGAATAAAAAATAAACAAGATAGGAATACTCAGTTGGAAGTTTGGGCTAATTTTGTCATTATGTTTTGAGAAGTCAAGTTTCCTATTGAAATGCAACTCATATATAATCCTCAGTTGTGTTTTAAATGTTCTCTTCAAAACAGAACATTACTAGATGCAAAAGAGCTCTTGATTCCCAACCAAAAATTTGAAAAAGTATGCATCATTCTGTTAGAGTCCAAAGAAATGATGAAGGATTACAAAAGCTTAAGCCTAGAGAAATAAGAAAGTTCATTTAATGTAGGACTTTGTAGACCTGGCTAAATTAGAATTTAGATTTAAAATAAATATTTTTGTTTGTATTTTATATTCTATAGGTTACTACCAAATACTTTTTAAGTAGGAGATTTATTTTACAAATTCACAAATGATTCTGGCATTCTATTTGCCTAAAATATTCTTTCAAGTGAGATATATTTAGAATTTAGTTAATAGTTAATTCCAACAGTTCATAAGTAACATGATAATGTGAATGATCTAGACAAAGTTGCCAACTAATTGATGCTATTAATTTATAAATTTAGATAAAGAAAATTTTTTTGAGATTCTGCTGTAACATGGTATGAAGAGAGTAACTTTGTGACATCTTTTTTCTTCTACCTATACATAACACAGGAAAAAAAATCCTTAATCATGTACCTCTGTATAAAAATGAGAAAAAAATGCTAGGTTTAGGGTTTGTTTTTATTTTGTTTTTGTTGTTTGGTTTGTCCTAGGGCTTAACTTCTAGGCCTGGCCACAGTCACTGAGCCTGTTTTTGCTCAAGGCTATTACTCTACCACTTGAACCTCAGTGCCACTTGTGTCAGGCTTTTCGTGAGCAGTTTATTGGAGATAAGAATCTAAGGAACCTTCCTGCCTGGGTGGGTTTTGAACCATAATCTTCAGATCTTAATATTCAGACATTCAGATCTCCTGAATATCTATGATAGATAAAATATATAACTATAAATATTATTTGCAAGTGTTCTGATCTCAAGAATAACACTGGGTGGAAAATGATACAGCAAAATTTAGTGTAGTATTCTTTCCACAATACAAAGGGCATCACATTAGCAGAAGTGTAGTATTTTTTACAAAAGTTATACGTTGTCATGATGGGAATTTAGGGAATATTAAGGTGCACTTTTCAAGTTGGAAATTGTTGGGCTAGGATGACTTTATGGCATAGTAATTGGGGATTGATGGTCATAGAAATAATAGCTTACAAATGTTTACTCTTGAGGAATTATTATAGATACTTCATACTTTTACCTTCTACCAGACTGTGGCTATTTTTTCGGTTGAATTTAAATATGTAACGCTCCATTGAAAACTGCACCTATTGCAAAATTAAATAAAACGCAAACAGGTACTGTTTTGAATGTCTCTAGTATGGCGTGTTCAGAATTTGAAAATGAGTAGTTAGTAGTCATAGGAATGTTGAAGAACACCTATACTCTGTACTCTTAACACTTATACAGTTTTAAAAGTTAGGAGTTTCAACAGAATTGAACTACTTTTGTTTTAGTTTGAGACAAGACTAAAATAATTTTTATTCAAAATGATAGCAAGTATATTCTGAAAATATTGTATAGTTTGATAATATTCAAGTTGATGACCCTCTGATAAAGAAAGGAGTAATTAATTCAAATTAGCAGCCAAAATGTTCATTTTGTAAAAAGGTCATACACAAAGTATAATATTTATTATACCAATACAGTGAAATTACATTTTATGCAGCTCATTTTTTAATTTAATTTTATTGTCAAGGTGATAGGTAGAAGGTGTTGCAGTAATTGTAAGGTAGGGAATACATAACATGTTGAACTTTTTACCCACTCCCTCATTTTTCTCACAGTTTTCCTTCACTCCAATACCCCTCACAAATTGTAATGTAAATTTCCAACATGTTGTCTTGTGAGTATTGCTATTGCTTTGGTTTGTCCTTTGTTCTTTGTCTCGCCATTTCGTTGTTCCTCTTCCCTTGCCAAATGAAGATAAATGTATATACAATACCCAGGATATTGAAATAAAATATAACTGAGGATAAACCAAAGGGAAAACACAAAAGCAATAAGAAATCACATAGTACATTAAAAACAACAACCACAAAGAAAAAACTCTGTTTCCGTGTACAGGAATTCATTTTGCTCATCATTATCTTATATGGTCATACATACATAGTTATTGAGCAATTCTGCTCCACTGCTAGGACGATCCTAGACATTTCCTACTCATTACAAATGAGGAAACCACGGAATCTGTTTCTTTGGGTCTTGTTTGTTTTACTTAGTTTGATTTTTCCAAGACTTTCCATTTCCGTATGAATTGGAAGCATTAAATTCCACCGTGCATGCATAAACCACATTTTGTCAATTCATTCATCTACTGAGTGTCATATTGTATTAAAACATGACTGCTTGTAAGTATCACTTAAGGTCATTCAAAAATGAGAGATGCCACTTCCCCAGACATTCTAAAAGCATGATTTCTAAGTAAGATAGGATGTTATGGTGGTACGAGTGTTGAGATATCTGGATGAGTCTAATGTATATCTTGCAGTGAATTAGGCAGGAAGATATCCAATATCATAGAGGATAAAAATGGTAGTGACAAAAATATTTCCCTTGAGAAAGATATAGGAGGCTGCCAGAGGTATAAAGTAGTTCCGATAATTTTGAAGAATTTAGAAATGCAAGGTCAAGTATGTCTCTTTAAATAATAATTATGTAAGTGGAAGCGCAAAAGAAGGGGAAGAGAAAAAAATAAGTGACAGCAGATCATTGTCCCAATAGAATATAAAAACACATAATCTATAACTTTCAAGTTAAAGAGAGAGCAATAGAATACATGCGAAATATTTACTTGGCTTTTTCCTACTTTAGTGCTCCAATGGCTTTCATAAAATGCAGATGCATAGATTTGTGTCTTCTGTCATTTGCTAAAAGTTTCTTCCAGAAAAGGTTATCAATTACTTATAAATGATGCATAATTCCTAGGTATTCCAGTTATCACGTACACTTTTGATTGATTTATCTCTGTATAAACTCAAAATAACAGACAAAAAACCCCTCAAAATAAATAGAAATCACATCTTTGTTTTAAACGCTGTAGTTTACAGAGTTTTTACCCAACACCAAAAACGTCTCTTTACGTATTCTGCTGACATGTAATTCACTTGCAATATATTATCTCCTTTTATTGTATACGTTTTAGTGCTTTGGATGTGAATTTTACCTTCATAGGTTTTCAAAGCCTAATTTTCACAAACTTGCATTTCTTCAAATAGAAATGCTATAAATTTTAGAACAGACATTAAAATAGATATAAAATTCTGTTAAAGGAATTTGTCCAGCATACACCCTCTATAGTGTGTGTTTTCAAAATTTTATTTTGGGGATTTTTTCCAGGGTCTCACACATACTATTCAATTGCACTGTCAATGAACTACAATTCCCTGTCCAAACATGTTTTTACTTCTTAATACATTCATAGAAGTATAATGAATGGATCCTATACAATTTTTTTGACCTTTAAGACTTGAAAACTTGCTTGCTAAAATGATTGCAGTATTATACAAATCGTTCATTATGAGGAGTTTATAAATTTCTCCACAAGTGCATTACTATATTTTGTGTCATCTTTTATATAAGGGTCATACTAGTGAGTTTTTTTTGTCTTTTTTCTTAGATAGTGAAGAGGAACTTATTTCATATGCTAATCCTATTGACTAGTAATTTACACGTGTTCTTTAAAGAAATATCCTATTCAGGAAAAGTTATATAGAATTAGAAGATATAAAAATACTTAAGATTCAGAATCATTGTAGCATTCACATTGTGGCATTAACAAATATGTTCCCTGTATCTGTTGGATATGGTTTCATTTCTGTTATAGTGTCCTTTGAATTATGAAAGGCTATCACTTGATATAATCCAGTATTATCTTGCTTTTCTTTAGACACTAATGTTTTCCATTTAGAAACGTTTACAGATACAATGTCATCAATTTTTACGTTTATCTCTTATAGGTTTTTACATATGACATTTAGTTTGATAATCATTTTTTATTTTAAATTTTTGTATAAGGATTGAGGTAGGCCAGGCACCTGTAGATCACACCTGTAATCCTAGCTACTCAGGAGTCTGATATCTGAGGATCATGGTTTAAAGCCAGCCCTGGCAGGAAAGTCCATGAGACTCGTATCTCTAATAAACCACTAGAAAGCCAGAAGTGGTGCAGTGGCTCAAGTGGTAGGGTGTTCTCATTGAGCTGAAGAGCACACAGACAGCGCCTAAGCCCAGAGTTCAACCCCCATGAGTGACAAAAAACAAAACAAAAGAAACAAAAAATGATTGAAGTAGTAGTCTAAGATAATTCTTTAAATCTCGAGAGACAATAGTGCCAATACACCCATTTAAGATTCTATTTTTATTTCATAAAGTCATAGGATAGTATTCAAAATCTATTGACCATAAAACTAAGAATTTATTTATTATTCTTCTATATGTCTGCTCTTGTAGTAGAACTATGTTGTCGTCACTACTAAACATGGTAAAAAGATTCAAAACTAGTATGAAGGCTGAACCTACACCATTTTACAAAATTGTTCTGACTGACCTGTATTCCTTGAATTTACATACGAGTTTACTGAGCAGGTGGAACAATATTCTACAGAGATATCTATATGTTTGATACTCACTCATATTTTGTACCTTGTTAAAACACAAGACCTCAGATATTATATATAGAAAAATGTTTTCAGAGAATACTTGAAACAACTAAAATTAATTTAGGAATGAGTTAAGATTTAGATAACACTGTAGCATAACAAAGCTGAATGATAACAATTTGAGCTGTACAGCAGAGGAGAGTAAGAAGGGAAAGAATGATGTACCACATAGGAGCTATATGTCATTGATAGTGAGTTTTAAAAAACAGAAAGACTTCAGAGAAGAGAAGGAGAAAAATAAAGTGTCCTGAGACAAGTTTCTTTTAAATCCATCTAATAGTTTGTACTAAAAGTCAGTGAAAATGGGAAAAATTAAAATAGAAATTAAAGCATTGTATATACCTGTTACAATGTTAAGAAAGTGTAATAGGAATATGATCATTAATTTCCAAAGAAATAAGAGAAAAAATAGTTAAACTCTAAAGGGAAAAAGAATGAAGAGAGAAAAGAAGCAAAGTAAAGCCTTTATCAATAACAAACACAAGAGTTTGGAAGTGGAAAGGTAGTGGAAATATTCTAAATAACAATAAAAATTGCTAGCGTGGATAGAATATGGATAACATTTTACCATATATAATTTTGACAAAGCGTATTAGGAATGAAAGTTTGAAAGTCATGTTTTAAAACACTATTTGGATTATAACTCGAGACTATAGGTCAGTGGTAAACCATTGGCTTTGTATATGTGAAGCAATGGTGTGAACTCCCAAGCATTACAAAGCACACACACACAAAAACCACATAAACACACACCCACCCACACACACACACACACACACACACACCACATACACACATTTGGAATATTGATTTTATCATATTAAACGGAGGAAATCATCACAAACTGTAAAAGTATGTTATTATATGAAATCATAATAGTGCTCGTACTATTTAAAAGTTAAGTAGAAATAAAATAATCACAATATACTTGGATTTTAATAGATTAAGTAAATTGAAAATTAATAGAAGACATGAGAACCTTTGCATATGAGTTTAAATAATAAACATTTTGAAACATGTGTCCTTTTATTTTGACAAAAGATTGATGTTACTGGTGTTTCAACGGAAGATTTAGAAAATGATAGCGAGGTGCTGTATATAACGCTAGGGATGGCTATATCTATAATCATTTCACTCTGAATAGTTTTATAATAAGGTCACAGAGTTTCTCGGTATTTCTAGAATTACAAACCCTATTTACACTTCCCACCATAGCTAGAAAATGGATGCAACAAATCACCATGCCGAGCTCAAAATTTTTTCTTTTTAAATTCAAGTACAAATATTTCTAAAAAGTGATCAGGTAATGAAGCCTTTCTTAATAAAGTGTGTGCTTCTTGAAAATACAGTAAGTATTTGTTACCTGGACAAATACGTTTATAACTATAAGAAAATAAATGTATTTAAATTCACTAACCATATAAAAATTAAGAAAATAATTTTTAAATAGCCACACGTTAAATATTTTTAAAGCAAAATATATTTGTCTGAATAACTTACATGTGTAAAAATCATGCAAAATTAAATTAACTGATCCTAAAACTCTGAAAAAAGAATTACCCTAAAGGAACAAAAGGAAACATTTAAGCTCAAAATTTGAACTTCTTCAGAAGATAAAATGAAGTAGGGGTTGGGAAGGTAGCTCAGTGGTAGAGCTCTTGTCTTGCATGCATGAAGCCCTGGGTTCGATTCCTCAGCACCACATAAGCAAAAAGAAAACAACCGAAAGTGGCGCTGTGGCTCAAGTGGTAGAGCTCTAGCCTTGAGCTGAAGAGCTGAGGGACAGGGCCAAGGCCAAGAGTTCAGGCCCCACAACCGGACCCCCCCCCCCAAAAAAAAGAAAAGAAAATGAAGTCTACTCTTTAGTTGACTTAATTAAGTGTAAACGTTCAGTATATCAATTTTATAATAGAAAATGCATGAACAAAGAAAGCAAAAGTACCCATTGATCAATAGCAACAGTAAAAGCATCTGTAGTTCTTGTTTTGAGTGTACAAAAATATCGATGAAAGATATAACAATGTTCCTTCCAGAAGAAATGTACTCATTGCCTCATTTATGTAAGTGTAACCCCTGTGTACATTACCATTACAATAAAATTATATTGAAATTAAAAATAAACCAAATGATATACCAATTAAGAATTCTTACAAGCCATTTGTTAAAAACTTTGTAAAAAACTGCCCTAAATACCTAAGGAATATACTTTGATGATACTATTTAAATACTTCAACTTCAGCTGAAAAGCAAAAAGTTTAAAAACTGTTAAAAAGTAAAGTAATAACTCAGAATATATTACTATTAATAATAAGCATAAGATAAATTTATAGTGGTAGTCAAGTATGTAAGAAATGATTCAATTTGCCATTCATTTACACTTAATAAGTAAGAAATAATTTTCTAGGTCTTTTAAATTATCATAAGTTTAATGAAGAAATTATTCTGTCACATCATATGATAATTATATAAAGCTGATATTAGAGCAAAGAACAGATTGTATTAAGATTTTGGATGTTAATGTACATACTTATTTTCGTTGTGGGAAAATGTGGGGATTTCAACTTGGGGTATATTGTTCTTTCTAGGCCAGAGTGATATCAGTGGTTAATTTTAGGATAGGGGTTCCCTTTCACAAAAACATGCCCCTGATCTGTTCTTTTAGCCTTCCCATCATCAATGGCAACAGAATTGCACACCAACTTGTCTAGCTTGCTACCTTGACTGGCCTGGATCCGCAGTCCTTCAAATCTTAGTCTGTAGATAGTGCAGGATGATGGAAATGATCCAATTCACTCAGCTATAGATGGAGAAGTAAGTCCACTAAACTTTTGGCTTGGGTTCTGTTCTCAAGCCTCCTAAGTAGTTAAGAGTACACATGGGATCCCCTGGTGCCAAACAGTAAGAATATTTTTAAAGCAACTAGACATATATATGACTTAGGCTTGTGAATATCTCAGGAAAAGAATAAAAGAGCAGTGCAGCTTAGAGGACAGGCAGAATTTTAACTAGCTACTCAGAGGTTGAATAAGCTTAGCTAGCTACTCGGGAGTCTGAGATCTGAAGACCACTGTTAAATCATGAAAATGCAAGCGATTATCTCAAAAAAAAAAAACAAAAAACCAGAATTGTAACAGTGGCTGAAGTGGTAGACCACTATCTTTGGGCACAGAAGCTGAGGAATAGTTCCCAGGCACTATCAAGGCTCAAGAATGGTGAATGCATGCATGAGCACATGCACATGTGCACGTGCGTACTCGCACATGAATGCACACATACACAAACACAAATGAGTATTTCAAAGTGATGTTCTTTATTTTTTTTTTTACCTTGCTGTACTTTATTTCCCTGTATTAGTTCACAAATTAACAAAATCTGCTAAGGACCTATTTACATAAAATCCATCATGTTTCTCTAAAATCTACTCTCTTTTTGGAAGCCTGCTTTTATTTGACCCAAAAGTAAATTATTCAGGAAGTCAATTCATCACTCTCAAGTCTGTAGTATTTGATGATTGTTTAGGATCCTCCTAGCAATATGATTTTGTGAAATCCTGCATCAAGCATTATATTTCTTTCACTAGAAGAGAAACCTCTGTCAAACAATTAATAATAGTTTATTCTCCTCCTGGCATTCATCTGTACTTTTATTTTCTTCATATATTTCATGATCTGTCTGTGTATGCCAAAGCCTGACATGAAAATAAAAACACCCTTCTCAGCGCTTAGCATGTGTATAACATTCATAGATACTGAAATTGTTTTTGAATAAATAATTTTCATCCTGACTACTTTGAGAAAGAATAATTGGTTTCTCAGCACTTTAGCTAAGAACTTGAGGGAAAGAAACAAAAGGAAAAGTGAGGAACAACTCAACACATAGATTCAAATGAAACAAAACAACCTTAGAAAACACAAATTAATTCAGTACTCAAGAACCTGCAGGAAATGAAAGATTTAAAAAAAAAAATCAACTATGACAAGCTTATGAAATTCCTGACTACATGGGAGTGCACTGTTTTTAGGATAGTGGCTAAAGCCCAGACAACAGAAAATTCTGTACACAATGCCATGCACTGTTATTCGAAATTCCAGGAAGAATAACATCAAGTGGACTAAGCTCAATTTCATACACAAGTAGGAAGCCAGTTTCTAGCTGAAAAATAATCAGGAAAACTTAGGGCTGGGGGCATGAAAAAGTTGTAAGAACACCCATTTAAGGGGCACAAAACACTCAATTCAAACTCTAATATTAGGGGTATTAAAGAAAAAGCTATGATTTTAAATAATTAGAACAATTGTAACACTTGACTATTTGAGTGTAAAAAAATCCATTAGAGTGATAGAATGAACTCACGTTCCAATGCTACTTTAGTGATAATGTTTAGTGGTACTTCAGACAAAACAGAGTTATCTTGCAAATGAGCATGGATGTGCATTTGGATGATGGAAATACTTTACTTACACAGGTGTAAATTAAATAGATTTTTTTGGGTAGATTGTAGTTCTTGAACAAAGAGCCTGTGTGATGTCCTCGAGCTTTTTCTCTCAAGGCTAACACTCTAATACTTTGAGCCACAGTTCCAATTCTGATTTTCTGTTGGTTGTTTGGAGATAAGAGGCTCCTGGGCATTCCTGCCCAGGATGGCTTCAAATTCCTACTCAGGATGGCTCAGATCTCAGCCTCCTGAGTAACCAGGATTCCAGGCATGAGCCGTCGATGTTTTTTAATAATTTAGTAAATTGTATAGTTACAGAAGTTATAAATTATCATTATAACCTGTGTAATATATGTGTGTATGTATAGATCAATGCATACAGTTAGAAATATATTAACATATTTTTGCATCTACAATAGATTTATGACATCATCCTTCATTATAAAATAAAATGGAAACAAAGTTAATAAGGAGCAAAACAAAGGGAATTGTTACATGTTTCTTTTTGTTGAATGGAATATGAATTGTGAGAATCAGTTTGGGAAAACCATATTTACTTTAACAAAATGGATAATTGCTATTAATTCCAATCCATCTATTTGCCCATATTGTGCATCCTCACACATGCGTGACAAAGTCAAACCACATATTTGCCTTTGTATTTAACTCACTTGTTATAATTTAGGGGATAGATGAAGTAATCAAATAAAGATTAAAATAATAGTAAGTGAGGCTATGAGTTAGAGCTGAAAAAGATTTATATATGATAATAACTAATTAAAATGCATATTTCTTACTTCAAACGCATCCACAATCTGGAGGTGACGCATGCTTTTTGTTTGTTTTTGCAATGTATATCTAACAAACATATCCACAATACTGATTTTCAGTCAATATGATGGGATATTCAAACTTAAAAAATACGGAGTTTATTATCTTAGTGTGAATAGATACAATCTTACAAAGAATGTTATTTTCAACAGAAATCCGGTAAGAGTTTATCCACCTTGAGTTTCACAGGAATAACCAGAGAGTAATACCTGTTTTGTCAAGTTGGTCAAAATCACTCCATGAGTATATCTTAAAAGTATATCCAATTTAAGAGGTCAAATACATATTTTGTACTGACAGTCATCTTACAACAATAACTTACTACCTACTTATATGAGTATCTTCTTTCCTAGCATATACGAAGAGCTGAAAGTGATCTCTTTTATCTAACTTAATGGTGTAAATGCTTTGATTATGATGATGTTATTATTTGACAAATAAAATGTACAGAAGTGTGCTTCTACTGAAATGACAGGACGGAACATTGATAAATAACAACATTGCAACACAGCTCTTTTCAGCCTCACTCTGTCCACATTGGCAAGAAACATTGCAACCGCACACACACACACACACACACACACACACACACACACACATGTGCGCACATGTACACACACATATACATGAATGCCAAATTCAGGGTTTATTGTACAAAAAAGTTCAAATAAATATTAGTGATTAGGAAAAATAATAATTTGCCTTATTACAAAATAATACATAATCCAGTCACCACGGCTGTTACATTTTACTTGTCTCTCTCACATGTGACCACTTAATTTATTTTTAGTTCATTCATTCATTCATTCATTAGTTTGGTGCTAATACTAGAGCTTGAACTCAGGGCCTGGCTCTGTCCCAGAATTTGTTATTATTTTTGTTTTAGTTTTCTCAAGGCTACAATTTTACTGATTATACTACAGCTCCATTCCAATCTTTTGTGGTCACTTTCAAATCATAATCTAATGAACGTTTTTTTCTTGGTCTGGTTTCAAAGCACAATCATCAGATTTCATCTTTCTAATTAGGTAGGATTAAAGACCTGAGCCACCTGTGTGGCTCCTACATTTTCCTATACTTATGTAATGCACATACTTAGATAGTAATTTAAAACTGAGATCCTAGAAGCAAGATGTACAGTGATGATATTGCCCTGTCAGATATTCAAGTTAGTAATGAAAATTTATTCTTAAGACCATACACAAAAATACTTAAGAAGAAATCTGAAGATGTGTGTGTATATGTGTGTGTGTGGGGGGAGGTGCTGTTGCAATATGTTCTACATATAAGCACTGTGCAGGGGTGTCCAGCTATTCACAGTTATTGCATGAGTATCTGCTTTGAGATACCAACTCATGGAAAATGTCTAGGTGTCCACTCTAGGCTGCCCAATGGAGAAGGGTATACTCATCCTCATCCCTAGTATTCATATGAGTGACCATTTTGGAAAGTAGACTCCACACTTTAGTAAGCTGCAAGGCAAGCAGTCTACCACTGAGCCATTTTCCCAGCCCAAGGATTAAGATTTTTGTCTGTAATTTGGTCAAAGATATTTCTCTTTATGTAAGCGACTAAAAATTTATTTACTAATTTCAAGTAAATACATAAATTCTCTTTCCATCACTTTTAAAATATAAAAAAATTGTTAGCTCTGTAAATTGGTTAGAAGCATGGATTTTGTGGCTAGCTAGGTCATTGTACATCTGTATCTCTTTTCCTCTCTCTCTTTCATGGTTTTCATAGACAATATGATTGCTCCATAATTATCCTAATTTATTTTGCTTTTATATTTTTGGTTGCATCATTTCATATTCTGCTCTGCCATTTCCCAAGACAGCACCACATAAACAGAAAAATCCAGAAGTGGTGCTGTGGCTCAAGTGGTAGAGCCCTTGCCTTGATTTGAAGAGCTCAAGGACAGTGCCCAGGCTCAGAGTTCAGGCCCCACAGCTAATTAAAAAAAAAGAATCTAAATACTTGATGATTTTACTAACAGATCTGACTGAAATCAGTTGAATCACAATTTTCCTGTACAATGAAGGAATAGGTCCAGGCTATGAAAGCAGCTAGAGAAGGCAGGCAGATTGTATCTGTGAGAAAACTTTGTTGAAAATAGAGTCAAGGATTATTTACTGGTGATTCACTTGCACTTGAAGCATGATTCTGAACTATTGCTTGCTGATTCTGAACTACTGCTTTGATCATTATATTCTCCAATTAGAAAAAGTGAAATTTAATTGATAGCAAAGGACCACTAATACATTTTGACTTCTCATTAAGCATCTTCGATCATCAAAATCACCTGAAGACAATAGACAGTCCTATTTATAGATGAAAACAAGTGTCTTTCAAAAAACAAGAATTTAGGTAGTCAAACAAAGCACTTCTATTTTACTACTGCATTATACATTTTTTCTAATATTGGATACCAACATTAGAAAGATACTAGAAAGCTCTTAAAACCCATATGTTGAATAGTGAGTTCTCTTACACTATAACATCATATTTCCCAAATCATTTACATAGAAGTCATTGTTTCCTATTTTCTCATTCCTAGTATAAGATGCACATGAAGACATCACTAGTCCTCATTTTCAGTCTGTACCTTTGAATACTGAGGAAAATCTTTCCTCTGCTATCAATTCCCTACTCTTCAGTTAGAATAAGTTAGAATAGTAAAAATGGAAAAAGAAAATAAATCATGGTGAAAAAACATATGCAGAAAATTCACCAAATTTTTGTTACCAGTTCAACCAATGTGAACTATTGGGGAAATACATGGACATCTCATTCCCACTGGCACTCAAAGTCTCTGGTTAGGCAATTCTGATGAACACAAGTAATAAGATGAAAAAGTGAGGAATGGTATGAATTGCAAGAAAAATGGAGGAGGATCCAAGCAAATTTCTTCTTTGGGATACTGAAATTAATTGGCTTACTATGGTGCGGAGACTACTTTCCAAAAAGGCCACCCAGATGAATACTAGGGATGAGGATGAGTATACCCCTCTTCATCAGAAAGCCTAGAGTGGACACTTAGACATTGTCCATGAGTTGGTAGCTCAAAGCAGATATTCATGCAATAACTCTGAATGGCTGGACACTCCTGCACAGTGCTTATATGTGGAATAATACCATAGTGGCTTCTTTCTTACTTCATCATGATGCGGATAACAATCCCCAAACTAAAGGCCTCTTGACACCCTTGCATCTTGCTGCTGGGAATAGAAATAGCAAAGAGAAGCTGTATCTCCTTCTGTTGAACCATTGTATCAAACCAGGTCTGAAGAACAACTTGGAAGAAACTGCATTTGATATTGCCAAAAGGATACGTATGTATCACTGCCATTTTGAAGTTGTGGACGGCTGTACAAATTGTTCTCCTTCGTAGTAATGGTTTGGTTAGCTTTCTTAACTTTCAAAAATGCCAGTCCATCCTTTGTGTCCCTTCAAATTTTTTTTCACAATACAAAGCGACAGCATTATCTTACTTTAAAAATGCATGGATTTCATGGTATTCTTCCAAGTGAATTGCCTGACTTTGATGTCAAAATGTATTCAAGAGTTGTTTGTATACATCTATAAAGATTTTTACAGAGTTTGTAATTTTTTTAAATCAGACATAATTTTAACTTATCTGTTGAAATGAATAGTATAGAAACTAAAGATGTTGCTGGTGCTTTTCTGAAAAAATTATATCTATGTTTGTATAATGTCCATAATCTATTTCATTAGCTCCTAGATATAATACTTTGAATTCTACATTGTCATATAATGTAGATTCATTAATAAATGTGTCCTTTCAGATTGCATTCCATATCGAAGTTTAAGATTCCATTTTTTCTAGGTCTTTTTATTATTTTATTTCTTTGGGATAAAATGACAATGTTATCTAATTTCAAGTTTTGTAAAAGTTATGCTATGTAAGGGCCTTTCTAAGGTGAAGATTTAATACACTGATGTCAAATTAACCTTTAATTCTATGAATTACATGTATTGTTACACTTCTATTTTTGTAATGAACTTTTTAATAACTATTTTTCATTTCTTGCATCAGAAGAATGAAAAATATGGAATACTTCACAAATTTTCATATCATCCTTGTGCAAGTGTCATGTTAATCTCTGTATTGTTGTAATTTGGGTAGACCTGCTGCTGAAGCATGTAGTGTACTATAAATTTAAATACTTAATGATGCAATCTTTATACAGGCATATATCCATGGTTGCCTATTTGTAACAAGGAACCCTTATTGTTCCTAAAAATGCTATTGATCTTATTTCTCTAAAATTCTGTGTATAGTGGGAAAAACTTATATAGTTTGGTCGATTGCTCACATTTAAAATTTTTTGGGCAATGACTATTTTGTCGTTTTCATTTTAAATTTGATCATACTTTGAAGCCTTTACAGCTAAGTCCAAAGGTGATGGCTTTTCAAGTACTTATTTATCAACTGAGTTAGCTTTGTTGAGCTAATGGACTCAAAGTAAGCCTTGCTTAAGAGCTACTTCTAATCTTCGGCAGCTTAAAATTTCCCAAATGAAGTCTTGTGGGACAAATGCCTACTTGAACCTTTACCCTTCTTCCATGTAGGAACAGACCAAACAGAATATCTTACCCTGACAGCATAGATTGTCTTACTGGAACAAAACTAATCTTAGTTACAAGGAATCATAGAAAGATGAACAGTTCAGACAGAATTGTTCAGAATGGAAGGCATTTTATCGAAATATAATTGGTTATTATACTTATCATTTCAAAAGTAGCTAAAGCAAAGAAGGTGAAATAATTGTTCATATGCATGATTACCTACTGTCCTGGCCTGTCTATAATCCAACCAGGCAGAACTTACACTACTGACTTTCTATCACCAAATATTTCCATAGCTCCTGGAAAAGTCCATATGTTTCTCCTCGATATTAGACCTTAAATTGATAATGTTTTAATCACAGTGTTTCCTCTTTTCTCTAGGCTGTAAATCTACAAATGGTAAATCTTTAAGTCTAACTCTACCAAAAACTGAGGTAGAGATAATTGAATAATACTTTAAAACAGAGTTGCCTTTGATTCCCTAACCACAACACAACAATGTAAAAGAATTTTTATATTATATAAACTTATATATTTTATATTTGTATGTGCTGATTTTAAATTTCACACAATGAATCTTACTAGAATTGATAATTTGACAAATATATTGACATTTATTCCCATAAATAAATTGGAACATAAATGTTTAGGATTAGAATATTTATTAGAATATAAAGAGTATCAATGCAATATCTTCGGTATAAACTTGTGATACCTTCTAAATTTTCGTGGTCTTCTGAATTCACATGTAAAATAACATATTGTTTTCTGCTAATCTATAAGGGATTTTACTCTGATGCTCTGTTTATTGTTTTAACTCACTGGTCCCAAATTGTTTTTCTCCATATTTCTGAAACATTCTTGCTGATTATACCCAAATTTGGTGATATGATGTCTGCAGGACCCACGAGTTCTAGGATACCTGGTCCCAGTTATCTGCATCATCAGATAACAAGGGCAAGACTTCTGACATAGGCCCATACAACATGCCAACAGAAAATAATTGAAGATTCATCTCAATTTCTCATTTCCTATAATATTTCAGGGCCCCAATTCCTTACAAGAATTAGCAATAATGAATTGTGAAATGCAAGGCAACTTAAAATGAAAGATGTGATCACAAAATCTGAGAGAAAGTACTGTAATTCAAACTTTCAATTTACAGATGACCAGCCCATATGAGTGAACAAAATCACAAATGAACAAGATTATTTTTAATACCCCTCTCCTAATGATTAATGAAAGATTTCAGTGCAGCCAAAAAAATAGTTTCTGGAATGATAGATCCATAAATGGTCTACTAAGGTTAGGGAAACTTGATTTAGATGTCAAATATAATTTAGAAAAATATTAACTGAGAAGATCTTTAGTGCTTCAAAACACTGGTACTTCAGTAAAACTAGGTTCTGTAGTATAAAAATGTTGTCATTCTCAAACCAATGATAACCTACATTTAATCTCCTGAAAGTATATTCATTTTCAAATAAGCTATTTAAAATCACATTTGCCAAAATAACACTTGACAAGTAGATGACAGTGACATTACAAGGTTTTCAATTGTAGGGAGCAAGTTACAATAGAGTTGATTTACGTACCCAGAAGTAATAACGAACAAGTTCAACCATTCATTAAATTGTAGAAATAGTACCCCCCACCATTTGTGTTGTTCAGTAGGTGCCTTCCAGAAATGTGTTAAATAGATCAGCCTCCCATATTTCAAACCCAAATATTAGCTAATAAAGTAAATTTCATCACATAAGAAGGTACATTTTAAAAATTCACTAATAATTGCCTTATCATATGTTGTTTCATGTTTTCCCTATCTGTCTAACATAGTAAGAAATATGACTTTAAGTCTTGAATATGGGTACTGATGAGAGATGTGACAAACATAAAATCTGTCTTCTATTTTTATCATAATCCTCTAAGGAGTAAATTTATTTTTCTTCTTTTTCCAAAACTTATAGGTAGAAGAAATAAATTATCCTATGTAAAATAAAATAATCACACACCATTGTACAAAGCCATTTATAAAAACTGGTAGTTAGGAATAAATTCTAAGCCATTTTTAAAATTTCTTGTTGACTAAAGATTAATCTTCCAAATGAATGAGAATAAAATTATGTCCAAGTGCTTCACATCTCCAGTCTTAGTTTTGCAAAGGAATGAATTATGGAAATATAAGCTGACATCAATTCAAGTATATGTGGGATTGAAACTCCATGGAGTTTCAAAGTATTAACAGACAGTTTAACGGAATGACTATCAGGAAATTGAAACCAGAGAGGAACAATAGTAAAGAAATAGAATGAATGAAAAATGGAACAAAGGGACAAGTACAGCTAGAATACTCAATGTACATATGTAATAAAGCAAGTGGTAAATCTGGAATAAATCTTGTAGAAAGGGTTGGTTGAGATTGACAGGAGTGATTCTGATCCAGGAACATTAGACAATTAGATGGACATATTTAATTGTAACACACTTGTACAACCTTTTGAAATTCAGTTAAAAAACACAACAACAAACAAAAACACACAAAAATCACAACCAAACAACAATCTCTAGAGGGTATGAATATGACCTCTCAAAATTTTAAGCAGTTAATGAAGGGCAGTCTTTGGAAAAGCAAACAAAGCTGTTCAAAGAAGGCAGTTTGGGGTAGGGGAGAATTTTGAACAGATTTAAAAAATTGTCTAAGGTTATAAATCACCTATATTTACTGTAAATATTTTATTCTGCGAGTGCTCTTTGTCTGAACTGGATACTCCAGTCCTGAGGCACACTTGGTAGCTTGTGAAGACAGAATGGAAGAAACAAGATCAAGAACCTATTACTCCACTTGAAAGAAAACAGACCTCTATGTTTTCTCTTAATCTCTTCACTACTCCATTTTCATACTTTTAATTACATCAAGTGATTTTGAATTATATCTTTCCTTCTTTGTTCTCACAAAATAATTGTTCAAAATAATTAATTAAATATTATTTGCCATTATTTTCTATCATGCTGTTTACTTGTCCAAGCGAGTCCATTAAACTTCCCCTTTTCATTTGGTTGCCACGAAATCCCAACAACTATGTTAATAAGGACCAACGCTAATGCAAAACTTTGTCTCCAAAAATCCAGTCCAAGAACCTATAATCACAAATATTTAGCTATATATTTTTTCTTTTTTCTTTTACCTTGCAATCTTCTTGTGTCTAAAGTGCCCACAAAAATAAGTACTCCACCACTTTGTGGTTCAATCACTTCTAACTTCAAAGATATATTTTGCTAACAAGATGCTTAGAGGAAACCTAAGAATACTCCTCTTTTATCTTCTCTCTTAAGACTTTTATCTTCTCTCTTAAGACTCTCCTTAGATACCATATCAGGAATAGTGAAGTTATTCTTTGCAAAATTATTTCAATA
The DNA here is from genome assembly GCF_019054845.1 of Dipodomys spectabilis. Lineage (NCBI taxonomy): Eukaryota > Metazoa > Chordata > Mammalia > Rodentia > Heteromyidae > Dipodomys > Dipodomys spectabilis. The sequence goes on along the minus strand of NW_024870882.1, from coordinate 5,063,795 downwards.
GTTTATTTTCCTCTTGGTCTTGTATTTGCTCAACAAGATGTATGGAGAAGAATAGAGTTAAATCACCGATTCCTTGGATGACATTGTCTGTTACAAAGGACGATACTTCTATGTCCTACTTCTATGTCCTCCTCTTAGCTCTTGCCTGATTTCCAATTAATCACAGCTTCTTGGCTTCAAGTCTAGTGAAGCTGAAGGATGATAAGGCGTCCCCCACTGCTACATCTTCATGGTTTCTCTTTGAAAACTCTTTTATTTGGAGGTGGAATTTATTTTCATGTCTTCATTCAATTTGTTCTGCATTATACTGAGCCAAATAGGCTCTGTAAAATCACATTATGTAGCAGAAACATTAAGACAATCTATATCAAAAAGTTTTGGTCCCCTCCACTGCTGAAACCAATACGCTTATCTGGGGCTTCTAATAACGTGTTTTCTTACCTTTTCAATTTGCTCAAATCTTTTGTGATCCCCAAAATTTTTGGCTTATGTAATAAGAGAAGTCTTCACTATCTCATGTTAATAAGAATATTATATTTTTGAGCTACTTAGAAATGTGAAATCATTGGTTTGAAGTATCCAATCAGATTTTTTTCTGTGTTTCAGTGCTTCACGTGCAAAGACATTGTGGAAAATATTAAAACAGAAAAGTGTAAACTCAATACGTTCTTTCATTGTGAAGGGAACTTTCTCCCTAAATATTTTGACCCAAATTATCTTTTTAAGAAAATTACTGTTTAGTAATTAAAGGTCAATTCACAAATTTTGATGTCTTATTTAAAAAAAAAAAAAAAAACTTTGAATTTAAATTCCACTACAACCTTGTTTCACACAGCAGGAGTATATTTCCTGGGTAAAGACAATTCTCAAGGGAACCTACAGGATTTACAGCAAGGTTTTTGAGGTTTGTTTGTTTACTGTGAAAATGAGCCATCTTACCCAAATTGCTCCCTCTCAGCTAACTCTCCATGAATTTCTTTGCATGAAAGCCTATTTTCCTAGGCAATTTTAAATTTTCTTAATAGGCTAAGTTAAAAAGTTTGAACAATTAAAATTTACCTGTCATAATTTAAAAACTCTTTTGAAATTCCTTTATCAGAATCGTGAATTTACCAATCCTAATTCCACCTTTACCATCAAAAACAGTTAACATGTTGTTTTCATGATATAGTATCCATGAAACTATTATTTTCCAGTGGCATTGTTGTGAATATATATGAAGATATAAGCTGATGCTGAACAAAATGAACTCCAAGATATGGAAAAAAATATTTATTTGCAGTTGTTGTTTTTAATGTACTATGTTCTTTCTATTTTCCTTGGGTTTTTCCCCTATGGTTTATCTCCTACTGTGTTTGATTTTGGAACCCTTTGTATTGTGTATACATTTACCTTAATTTGTGAAGGGAAGAGGTACAAAAAAATTAGTGAGACAAGGACAAAGGGCAAACCAATGCAATATCAATACTCAGAAGACAATATGTTGGAAATGTACATTACAACTTGTGAGAGGTTTGGGGGTGAAGAAAAACTGTGAGAAAAATGAGAGAGGGGATAACAGGTTTGAAAAGTTATGTATTCACTGCCTTACAATTGCTAACCCACTGCACATCACTTTCACATTAAAATTAAATTTAAAAATAAGCTGCATGAAATAAAATTTCACTGTATTAGTATAGTAAATATTATTCCTTATGTAGTAACTTTTTAAAACCTCAGTACTAATTTGAATTAATTACCCCTTCTTTATCAGAGGGCCATCAACTTGAACGTTATCCAACTAGACAATTTTTTCACAATATTCTTGCCAATATTTTCAAAAAAGAATAAATTAGTACTTTCTCATACTAAAATTGAAAACCGTTTAATTCTATGGAAACCCATAACTTTGAAAAGTAAATAAGTTGTTAAGAGGACAGAATATGTCTGTTCTTCAAATTTCCTATGACTAATAACTATGCACTTTCAAATTCTGAATATTCCATACCTGAGAGATTCAAAATAGTACCTGTTTGCATGTTATGTAATTCTGCAATAGATGCATTTTCCAATAGAGTGTTACAGATTGAGAAGTGAACAGAAAAATAGCCAAATTCTGGTATAGGATAAAACTATAAAGCCTCGGTTGTAATTAATTCTTCAAGAGTAAGCAATTGTTTATCAGATTAAGCTATTATTTCTATGACCATCAATTCCAAAATTTATGCCATAAAGTCATCCTAGACCAACAGTTTCCAACTTGTAGGGTGCACCTCAAAATTCCCTTAATTCACATCACAAATAGCTTATCTCTATTGGGAAAAATACTACCACTCTGCTACTGTGATGCCCTCCGTGTTCTGGACAGAACACCACCATAAACTGGGTTGCATCATTTTTCCTCCACTGGTATTCTTGCAAATATTATTTATACTTATACTTTTTTATCTATCAAAGATATTCAGGATGCTAATATCGGAAGATTACAGTTCAAAGCCTACCAAGGCAGGAAGGTTCCCTAGATTCTTATCTCTGATAAACTTCTCAGCAAAAACCAGACACAAGTGGTACTGAGGTTGAAGTGGTAGGACACAGCCTTGAGCTCAACAGGCTCAGAGACAGTGTCTAGGTCCAGAGTTCAAGCCTTATGACAAAGCAATAAAAAAAAAAAACAAAAATAAAAACAAACCCCAAACCTAGCATTTTTCTCATTGTATACAGAGGCACGTAATTAAGGAAATTGCTTCCTGTTTTACATACAGGTAGAAGAAAGAAGATGTCACACAATTATTTTCATCATACCATGTCATATTAAAGCCTCAAAAAATTGCTTTTGCTAAATTTATAAATTAATATCATCAATTTGTTTGCAACTCAGTCTACATTATTCACATTATCATTTTATAAATAAACAGTTAGAATTTTCTATTAACTGAGTTCTAATTATAACTCTCTTGAAACAATATGCTAGGCAAATAGAATGCAAGAAACATTTGTAAATTTGTCAATTAAACCCTCTACTTAAAAAGAATTTTGTAGTATCCTATAGAATATGAAATTACAAACAAAACCAAAATATTTATTTGAAGTCTAAACTCTAATTTAGCAAAATCTATAAAGACCTACATTAGATGAACTTTGCTATTCCTCCAGGCTTAAGCTTTGGTAATCCTTCATCCTTTCCTTGGAATCTAATAGAATGATGGTTACTTACTTTTTCAAATTTTGGATGGGAATCATGAAGCATTTTGCATCTAGGAATGTTCTGTAATGAAGAGAGCATTTAAAACACAACTGAGGATTATATACCAGTTGCATTTCAATAGAAAACTTGGCTTCTCAAAACATAATGAAGAAATTAGCCCAAACTTCCAACTGTGTATGTATTCCTTTCTTGTTTGGTTTGTTTTATTAAGACAAAATTATACTACCTGGTCCAGGGAAGGTATCAGTAGTAATTACAGTCTCTAATCTGCTGTCAGTCTGAGTGTTAGAATTCAAGGATTGCATCACGTTGCCCCACCATAGTTTCTTGGTTTATTTATTTGTTTGTTTATTTTTGGGTCCGGTAATGGGGCCTGAATTCTGCTGTCCCTCAGCTCTTCAGCTCAAAGCTAGTGCTCTACCACTTGAGCCACAGAGCCACTTTCGGCTTTTTTGCTTTTTGCTTATGTGGTGCTGAGGATTCGAACCCAGGGCTTCATGCATGCAAGGCAAGCGCTCTACCCCTGAGATACCTTCTCAGCCCCCTCTTGATTTATTTAATCTATATAAAGACTAGCAATTCTTAACTTCTCCATTGATATTATCCACTAGACTTCTCAGACTGTTCATGTACTATTTTCAAAGATGTTCTAACATTTGACACAGGGTATGAATATTTTCAAATGTACCTGCGGGGTCTCTGATTCATTCCTCCATGGATACAATCCCTTTAATATTGACTCACTTACTATCTCTGGTCCCTACCTATGTAATATTCTCAAACTTTTTTGAAGAAAGTTCCCTTGAGGATTTTCTAATCTTAAAAATTATCACTTGATACTAGACTTACTCAGGACATATTTTCTATTGTTTTCTAACTTTTGTACATATTCTGAGAGTTGCTACATTTGTGTATATGTGTGCACATATAAGTGCCTCTGTGTGTATGTGTATGTTTGTATGTATGTATGAAAAAGCCTCAAGCTCTTAGTCATCATTCTTGGTCATGACTGTTATTCCATCACCTGAGCCATTCTTCCAATCCAGCTTTTGGCTGGTTAATTAAAGATAGTGTCTCAAACACTGTTCTTCCCAGGCTGGATGCAACCTGAACTTCCCAGACTCCTTTACATTCTTAGGTTTCATTTATTCAGTAGAATCAACTTTTAAACTACAAACATTTTGTGAGTGTAAAGTCTAAGCTGTAGCCCAGATTTTTAACTCAAGAATTTATAGAAAGATAGATGAACATACACATTACATATGCTGAGTGTACACTGTTAGAAATGTGATCCTAAGCTGGGTAGTGGTGAAATCTGAGGATAGGGTTCAAAGCCAGCCCAGGTAGGAAAGTCCTGGAGACTCTTTGCTCCAATTTACTGCAAGAAAAATGGAAGCAGCACTGTGGCTCAAGTGGTAGAGCATTAGCCTTGAGCGGAATAGCAGAGTGACAGTGCCCAGGCCCAGAGTTCAAGTGCCAAGACCACCACCAACAAAAAATATATAAGTAAAGGAAAGAAAAAATGTGATCTTATCCACCAGTTCATTGCTAGTATAATCCCTGCTCTCTCAAGATGGACTTTTTTTTCCAATTAAGTCCATGCTCTTATATCTGACTTGCATTGGAAACAGATTTTTTCTTCCATTCTACTTTCTACAAAGTTGTGTCATTAGCATGGGTGATTTAGAAAGGGAGTGGACTCATACTTCATGTTCCACGTAGGAGTAATGCTTTCTCTATATCACTCTCATAAATCTACATACCGGACTTGGCTTTATTGTTTCAACGTGGTCTTATTTGTACAGTCTTCTATAGTGTATTGAACCCTTGTACTTAAACACAGAATTTCTCTTTCTCTTATTAATGTATAGTTAACAAGAGTTAGCAAATTCATGTACACTTGGGAAATAATGTGCAGCACATACACTCACAAAAAAATGATCTGAGAACCTTCTCCCATTTAAAATTCGCCTTAATTTACAGAGAACTTACAAAGTTTGAACTCAATATACTCATGGATAATGTATTTATAAGAAATATAAATTTCATATTTTCTCTTTACTAAGTTGTCTCTGAAACACGTGTTAGCTCAGGTCCAAAGGTTTCCTTGTGTTATTTCGGTGAAGCCAGAAAACATTCATTATACCTCAAGCAGCACCATTGATTGGTCCTGGAAGTAACTGTTACTGGATGTGGAAACTGATCCCAGGAGAGGAATGGAACATAAAGGATTGACAAAGTTCAAGTTAACTTGTGCTTTCTTTTTTATTGTAAAAGAAGAGAACCCGAAGGCTTGAAGGAAACTCTGTCCATGACTTTTTCTAATGTGTTTTTACTCATATATAATTTTTCTGTAAACTTCTAGTTGAGAGTATTACAAAAAGAAATAATGTGCCATTTGATGGCCAGCATAGAACGAAAGGAAATAACTTTGTTTTAAATATGTTCTACTGCAGGAGCTGGGAAGGTGGCTGAGTGGTAGAGTACTTGCCTTGCATGCCTGAGGCCCTGGATTTGATCCCTCATCACCACATAAGCAAAAATAAGCCAGAAGTGGTGCTGTGGCTCAAATGGCAGAGCGCTAGCCTTGACTTGAAGAGCTGAGGGACAGCGCCCAGGCCCAGAGTTCAGGCCCACGACTGGACCCCCCAAAAAAATTCTAATGCAAAGAAACAAAGACATGGAGTTTTTAAAGTATTTTATGGATGTATATTTCAACCCGAGATGATTCTTTTGTTGCAGGAGTCAGTTATCAATTCCTTTAGTTTGGTCCTGAGTTCTCCAGAGCAATAAGGATTCCAAAAAAGCATCCAGTGCTAATGATGAGCAAAAGGAGCCACTTCTCAGGCCAGTACTCCTTTAAGGAGGGTCCCAATGAAATATCAGGGTTTTTTTTTGTTTGCTTTTTTTTTTAGCTTGTGTTGGTTCTGGGGCTTGAACCCAGAGGCTGGACCTTGTCCCTGAACAGTTTTCTTTCCTGCTCACCTACCCCAAAGCTAGTACTCTACTGCTTGAACCACAACTCCACTTCTGGCTTTTTCGCTGTGTAATTACAGATAACAGTTTGACAGACTGTCCTGCCTGGTTTGGCTTTAAACTAAGATAGTAAGAAAGCCAAGTGATATCAACTGTATAGACTACTCTTTTCAATGAGAAATATTAGATGAAGTTTATTATAAAGCTAATATTTGACAATTTTTTCTTTCTTTTTTATTGTGAGCGTACCGTACAGAGGAGTTACAATTACATGGGCAAGATAACGAGCACATTTCTTATCAATCATTGTTACCTCCTCTCTGTTTCCCCTTCCCATCCCTTCCCATATACCCTCCTCCCCCCATCTGAACCTCCCCCGCAACCAAAGTTGTAAAGTTTGTTTTTCGACATAACGACTTGTACATCTTATTGTTGCAATGGGTCCACCTGTATCCCTAAATGATTTGTTTTTAAAGAATATGTCCAGAAAAGAATCCATAACATAACTCAGCAAAAGTAGGTGCACTGAATCACTTTGGAATTTTTTTTGCTTGGGAAGATTATTGATCTTGTCGTTCCTTTTGGGGAAACTTAAAATCATATTTCACCTTTTTTTGGTTGTGGGGCTTGAACTCTGATCCTGGGTGCTTCGCTACAGCACCACCGCCGGGTTTCTGGTGGTTAATTGAAGCTTAGAGTCTCATGGACTGTCCTGACCAGGCTGGCTTTGAACCACAATCCTCTGGTCTCAACCTCCTGAGTAGATAGAATTACAGGTGTAAACCACCAGCACCTGGCTCATATTTGCATTTTTGTGCACTGAATGACACTGTGTAGACAAAGAATGGAAATTTTAAACAAAATGATGACATTGCAGCATTTCAGAAAAATTGAAGTAGCAATAATATGGCCTCCTTTTCCATTTTGTTACATTAATGACTGATGAGCTATGGGACCCTTACATTAGCATCCTCTGCCATCTGTATAGGTGTATTTAGTGTCAGGAAATGTTCATAGAGGAATATAGAAAGAATGAGATTTTTAGAGACAAAGGAGATAAGGTATGAAAGAATAGCATAGAAGGAGATACATTTATCACACAGAGATTAAGAGCTAGCCTAAGAGATTTAGAATGCTAAAGGCAATGAGGAAAAGTCTAGTTGACAACTAGTTCTACAATAACCAAAAATGGTTCTGAAGAACAGTTTCTGGCATACCTTAATTACTATCATCTATTCCTTCTATCTGGAGTTATTCCTTATTTTCTGTCACAACTGTTAATTAGCTTTTGCCTTTTTGGTGCCATAACTTAGCAAAAAGATTTCAAAATCAAACTTAGCCTACCCTTCCCTTTGTGATTAGCAGTGACAACACAAATCCTGGAATCGTTGAATTTCCAGAATTAAACTTTCCTTGACATCTAAGCACATTCCTGGCATTAATTTGCTGTGACTTAATGAGCAAAATTTTTTTCAACACAGTATCCTAATATAAGTAAAGTATATGAATTAGGGACTGTTGTCTGGTGTCAGTATGGAAGAAGCAATTATATATTCCAAGTATGGGATCTTTATTGTGCATTTACTAACTAAATGTTTTGTGTGTGTGTGTGTGTGTGTGTGTGTGTTGTTTTGTTTTTGTTCTTTTTGCCAGTCTAGGGCTTTAAACTAAGGGATAGGGAATTTTCCTGAGCTTTTTTTTCTTTCTCAATGCTAGCTGTCTGCCACTTGAGGCACAGCACCACTTCCAGTGGGGCTTTTTCATGTGTTACTAAGGAATTGAACCCAGGGTTTCATGGATGCTAGGCAATCACCGTACCATGAAGCCACATTCCCAGAGCCCTAAATAACTTTCTTAAGATGGCATTACATTTTCATTCCGTAACTATGTATCATAATTTTGGCCAGGTGTTAGAAAGTGATGTAGAAAGCCATACAGTACAATAAGTCTAGTAAGGCTGGATGGACAAGGAATGACTGTCACGGACTAGCCAGTGAACAGAGAGGCTTATCTCATGGAGCTGTTTCAACAAGCAGAGGAGACAGCTCCTCACCCACAGCCAACCTCCACAATGAGAGGGCCACCTTGGGTTCCAGCCACATGGGGATACTGGGCCCCCTCCTCCAGCACCCATTCAAACAGTTCTAGTGAAAGAGAGAGAGAAAAAAAGTCAGAATTACAATTAAGTCTGGTGCCAGTGGCTCAAAATTCTAATCCTAACTACACAGGATGCTGAGATATGAGGATCATGGTTCATAACCAGCCCAAGCAGGAACGTCTGTGAGACTCTTATCTCCAAAGAACTACCAGAAAATCAGAAGTAGTGCTGTGGGCTCAAGAGGTAGAACACTAGCCTTTTGCTGAGGCTCTCAGGAACAGCACCCATGCCTAGAGTTCCAGCCCCACGACTGACAAGAAGTGGACTTCCTACCACAAGAAGTGGACTGAATAGCACCCATTGTCCTACGGAGCATGGTAATGAAGTCAGACAGAGTTTCCTGTGAAGTTGAAGTCATAAGTAGGTCACCTGGCTTCTCTGTGCCTTGGTTTCGCCCGCTGCAAAACTCAACACAGTGAAGGATCCTCTTCCTCATGGGGATAGTGTAATGATGAAAGAGAGCCATATTCTGTTTCATAATCCCACATCAGTTGCACAATTAATAACAGGCCCCACCTGAACCCTTTCCGGCTATCTTCCTGTCATTTGCTCACAGAATTGCAGGGAACCTTATCTGAAGGCTGCTCCCTCTGTGCCTAGCCATGCTCCAGAGATCCCTTGGTAAAAATTCTCTTGTTTCCTCACAACTGTCCTGAGAGGAGAATGGGGTCTGATGGTTGCGACCCTAACCAGAGCTTCACCTGTGGTCAAGAATGGTCTGCTGTGATTTTTCTGCCTGCTCAAACTGACTTAAAAAACCATTCAAGCCACAGGAAAATCAAATACCACAAGCAGACCAGAGACCACCAGGAGACAGGTTAAGGACACAAGGGAGATACAGGCTCTTCCCATCCCCCCCAAAAAAAAAATTAAAGAATTCTTTTTTTGTACCTTTTATAAATTTTTTTATACAGGTTTTTTTTTTAATTTTTAATCTTTAACTTTAATTTTTTTGTTTTCTATTAACTTTTTTTTTCTTCCTCTCATGATTTTTATTTTAGTGGTATATATGTGTGTGTACTTTTTCTCTTTTTTTCTTAAAATTTGTTTTTATTTAGCTGTACTGACCATTTGCTCCTTTTTTTCTTTCCCTATCACTCTTTTCACATTTTCTTCTTTTTCATTCTTCTTTGAGTGACTTAATTACTGTTCTGCTCATCCTCAGATATGCCAATAGTTGATTATTTCACTTTAGCCCCATTGTGTACACACTTAATCCAGAAATTTATTACTCAATTTAAATCCTCTTAGACTTAAATTCCTTAATAGCAGTAGTAACTCTTTATACCTATATAATATTTTATGCATTTTTATTTTTAAATTTTTCACATCTCCTTTCTATCTCTCCCTTCTCTTATTCTATCGATGTTCTATTCTGAATATTATGTTTTCATTGTGCATAATTTTTAAGTGTTGCACTTCTTAATTTTTAATTTTTCTTTTACTATTTTTTCTTGTCTTTTTTCTGTCTTCTTATTTTCTCTCTTTAATATCATTCTATCTAACCTATTTCCCACTTTGAGATTAGGATTTAGTTAAGTTAACTCTCCCACTGCCTTTCCACATCCCTATATGGCTATTTTTACCCATATCTCTCCCTAAACTTAATAATTTCTGTTTGCCAAATTCTTTGCGGTTTGTAGCCCATTAATACATAGTTGTTTGATGTTGAATAAGTGTATCTATTGAAATAGATTGTATCTGCAGATTTTTGGCTGTGCAACTACAGATGTTGTTTGATGCTTGCCTTAAAATAGTGTACTAGCACATACCTGGGGTTACTTTCATCCCAAAAGGGCAGAGCAACCTGGAAAAACACAAGAAACATGGCAAGTCCTGGTATCTCAACTCCACTCATTATAATCAAGGGTCAGAAAAGATAATCAATAATCCAGAGGAGAGTTCCCAAAAAGCTCTACAAATACTATTGTTAAATATGGTAAATGAAAAGATTGAAAACCTGCAAAGGACTCTGAATGAGCGATATAGGAAGAGAGAGGAGGCAAATCAATAGTTAATACAAGAATATCATGTGCGTGAGGAAGCTACTCAAAGATTGATACAGAAATTGCGTGAGAAGCTTGAGAACATTCAAAGAGAAACAAAGGAATGCGGTGAGCAGGCTGAGATCAGTCAAAGAGAACTACAGGACCTGCATGAATGTGAAGAAGCTAATCAAAGGATAATACAGGAATTGAGAGAGCGGGATGAGAATGCAGAAAGATCACTAAAGACATTCATGGAATCCATAAACAGAGAACTGAAAGAAGTCAGGGAGACCACAAAGGGAATGCTGAATGAAACCCAACAGAAGGAATGGGAATAGCCAATCAACTATGTGATTTCAGAATAAACATTGGAAACCAAATGAAGGAAGTACAGAAGTTCACGCAAGATCTAAAACAAAGAATTTGAAGCCATCAAAGCTGAGTAACTAGAAGAAAAAGAAATTAAAAGCAAAGTATAAAATCTTGAGAGTAGGTTCAACCACGCAGAAGATCAAATCTCAGGGATTGAAGACAGCCTAGATATTATAGAGAAGACCATACAACCATCCAAGACAAATCCAAGAAATATGATATATCTATTCAACACTGGGAAAATACCATCAGAAGGCCTAATCTGAGGCTAATGGGTGTAGAGGAGAACCTAGAGACAGAAGTTAATGGTCTAGGAAATTTGTGTAACAGGATCCTAGCAGAGAACTTCACAAACATGCAAAAAAATAGGCCTATACAGATACAAGAAGCAGGTAGAACTCCAAATAGACCAGACCAGAATAAGACATCCCACCGTCAAATTATAATCCACAAAGGATCAATTCAGACCAAAGAAAAGTTCCTTAAAGATGTCAAGGAGAAAAGATCAATCACCTATAAAGGGAAAACAATTAGAATCACCTCAGATTTCTCAGCGGAAACAATCATAGCAAGAAGAGCCTAGAATAATGTATGCCATGCCCTAAAGACAAAAAACTATCAACCAAGAATTCTGTACCCAGCTAAACACTCCTTCATAACTGGAGGTCAAATAAATACCTTCCATAGTAAGAAACACTACTTTCCCTCAAATCCCACAGAGATCCAAAGACATTATTTGATGGGGAATTTAACACACCACATTCGCCACTAGATAAATCAACTCAGCAAAAACTCAACACAGAAACCGCAGATCTAAACGACTGCATAGATCAACTAGATTGCACAGATATCTACCAAATATTTCACACAGCAGCATCAGAATACACATCTTTCCCAGCAGCACATGGAACATTTTCCAAAATAGACCACATTTTACTCCACAAAGCAAACGTCCAAATTCAAAGACATTGAAGTTATACCTTGCGTTCTCTCAGACCACAAGGGAATAAAATTAAAACTCAACACCAAAAGACACAAGAGAAAATCCTGTAAAACATGGAGGCTGAAGAACACATTGCTGAATCACCAGTGGGTCATGGAAGAGATTAGAAAGGAAATTCAAATGTTCATGAAAACACAAATTACCAGCTCCTCTGGGATACACCAAAGGCAGTACTCAGGGGCAAGTTTATAGCTCTGAGTTCCTACATCAACAAATTTGAGAGATCTGAAACCAACCATTTAATGAGATATCTTAGCCTCCTTGAAAAAGAGCAGCATGATAATCCCCAATCCAGTAGACAGTAAGAAATAATTAAAATTAAATCAGAATTAAATGAATCAGACTCCAAAAAAAATCACAGAAAGAATCAACAAAACAAAGATTTGTTACTTCGAAAAAATTAACAAAATTGACAAGCTCTTAGCAAATATTATCATAAAAAGAAGAGAACACACCCAAATCTATAAACTCAGAAGTGAGAATGGAAACATCACCACAGAAACAACTGAGATTCAGAACATTATAAGGAAATATTTCTCAAAACTTGATGCTAATAAGTTTGAGAACTTGGCAGAAATGGACCTTTTCCTAGCAAATATTGACATGCTGAAACTAAACCAGGATGAGTTAAACCATATTAACAGGCCCATACCAAGCATTGAAATAGAAAGAGCAATAACAGACCTCCCATCGAAGAAAAGCCCAGTACCAGATGGCTTTACAGCAGAATCCTATAAGGCCTTCAAAACAGAGCTCACACCAATACTCCTCCAAATCTTTAATGAAATTGAAAGATAAAGTTCACTACTGAACTCATTCTATGAAGCCATAATAACCCTCATCCCCAAAAGAGGCAGGGACTCATCACAGAAAGGTAACTATAGACCTATTTCTTTCGTGAACATTGATGCAAAACTTCTCAACAAAATTCTGGCCAATGGACTTCAACAATTCATCCAAAAAATCCTACACCATGATCAAACAGTATTCATTTCAGGGATGCAAAGCTGGTTCAATAAATGCAAATTAATTAATTTAATTCATCACATCAACAGTAGCAAGGATAAGAACCACATGGTTACCTCAATAGATGCAGAAAAAGCATTTGACAAGGACCAATGCCCGTTTATGATGAAGGTTCTGGAAAAATTAGGAATCCATGAAACTTTCCTTAATACAATAAAGACTATCTATTACAAACTTACAGCCAGCATTATACTTAATGGTGAAAAACTAAAGCCATTTCCTCTTAACTCAGGAATGAGATAAGAATGTCCATTCTCTCCACTTCTCTTCAATCTAGTATTAGAATATCTAGCTACAGGAATAAGACAAGATACAAAACTAAAGTGTATCCAAATAGGGAAAGAAGAAGCAAAATTCTCCCTCTTTGCAGATGTCATGATTTTGTATTTAAAGAATCCCATAAAGTTCACTCTCAAATTACTCAAGTTGATTCAAAACTTTGGCAAAGTAGCAGGGGATAAAATTAACCCTCAAAAAGCAATGACTTTTCTGTATGCCAACAATGAGAAAAGTGTGGCTGAAATTAGGAAAGAATCTCCATTCGTAATAGCCCCACAAAAAATAAATATGTAGGAATTACCGCAAATAAAGAAGTGAAGGCCTCTATGATGAAAATTTCAAAAAATCAAAAGAGATCTTAGAAGTTGGCAAAAACTCCTATGTTCCTGGATTGGAAAGATCAACATCGTGAAAATAGCAATAATTCCCAAGGCTATCTACAAATTCAATGCGATACCTACCAATATTCAACCTCACTGTTCAAGGAAATAGAAGAGGCAATCCAATAATTCATAGGGAACAATAAAAGTCCCCGAATAGCAAAAACGATCCTCAACAGAAAGAACAATATCATTACCAAATTTCAAACACTACTACAAATCAATAGTAATCAAAACAGCTTGGTACTGGCACAAGAACAGACCTCAGGACCAATGGAATAGAAATGAAAACTCAGAAATGAACCTACAGACCTATAGCCATCTAATATTCGATAAGGGTGCTAACAAAATAGAATGGAAGAAAGACAGCTTCTTCAGTAAATGGTGCTGGCAAAATTAGTTAACTACTTTCAGAAAACTAAAGCTAGACCTTTATATATCACCCTGCACCAGAATCAACTCCAAATAGATCAAAGACTTCGGAGTCAAAGAAGACATTCTGAAAACATTACAGGATGGAATAGGAGAAACTCTAATTCTCCTTGGCACAGGCTGAAATTTTCTTAATAGAGACACAGGAACAAAACAAATCAAAGAAAGGTTGGACGAATGGGTTTGCATGAAACTGTAGAGCTTCTGCACGGCAAAGGATATAGCTAGCAAGATCAATAGAAAGCCCACCGATTGGGAGAAGTACTTCACTAGCCATACAACAGACAAGGGTCTCATATCTAAAATATACTTGGAACTCAAAAAATTAAATCCTCCAACAACAAATCCTCAAAGAAACAACTGCCCAATAAATAAGTGGGCTAAAGACTTAAAGAAAAACTTCTGTGAAAAAGAAGGATGGCCAATAGACACATGAAGAAATGCTCAACATCCCTAGCCATAAAAGAAATGCAAATCAAAACAACATTGAGATACCACCTCACCCCATTTAGAATGACTATAATCAAGAACTCTGATAACAACAGATTCTGGAGAGGATGTGAAAAGAAGGGAACCTTCCTGCATTTTTGGTGGGAGTGTAAACTTGTTCAATCACTTTCTAAAGCAGTATGGAGTTTCCTCAAAAGACTCCACATAGAGCTCCCCTATAACCCAGCAATCCCACATTTGGGCATTTACCCAAATGTTCTCAAAGAAGACCACACTAAAGCTACCAGCACGACTATGTTTACTGCAGCCTCATTTACCATAGCTAAGATATGGAACCAACCCAGATGCCCCTCCGTAGATGAATGGATCAAGAAAATGTGGTATATATACATAATGGAATTCCATGCCTCCATCAGAAAGAATGACATTGCTCCATTTCTTAGGAAATGGAAAGACTTGGAAAACATTATATTAAATGAAGTAAGCCAGGCCCAAAGAAACAGGTCCTATGGTTTCCCTTATTTGCAATAACTAGTATATGTCTGAGTCAAGCAGAAAAGATCAGATAAGTTGATCTTAGGGAAATGAACCCTAAGATATGTATTCAAATATTTTTCTTTCATAAAATTGTTTCTAGTACATTTATAAGATTATTACTTTGTTGCTTTTTATGTCCCTCCCCCACGGTATAATCCCTGCTTTCACTGTATTTGATGTTGTTATAATTTATGGAAGGGAAGGGAAAAAACCAATCGTTTAAAAGGGATTACAATGGACCCATTGCAACAATGAGATGTAGAAGTTGTATGTCGAAAATGAACTTTACAATTTGGTGGGAGGAGGTATAGCGTTGGGTAGGGGGGCGGGGGGAGGATGGGATGGGAAGGGTAAACAAAGGAGGAGGCTACAATGCTTGATAAGAAATGTACTCATTATCTTGCCCATGTAATTTTAACCCTTCTGTACTGTATTTTCACAATAAAAGAAAAAGAAAAAGAAAAGAATCCGCTGCTGTGGACTAAAAGTTTGGGGTAATCCATCTAAATCGATGACTGTGCATGTTGCTTCATGTCTACCATCACAACTGCAGAGGACCAGGCCTGGTGGAGCATACCTTTCACAGATAGGAGGACCTCGATCAAGCCCAGCCAGAGCATATACTGATGCTCTGTTTCAGAAATGTCCAAGACAGAAAGGTGGCTCCTCAGAGCTAGGGAGAGGACACAAGTAAGGGGTCATGGTACCCCCAGCGGGGTGTGGGACCCGGGGTAGGGGTGATTTTGGGGCAGCCACTCACATGTGCTGATGGGAGAAGTTGTTTAAGGCTGCTCCAGGTGGGGCGAGCAGTGATGGCATTTTCATTGCAGACACATGTCCTCAGAGCAGAGAACCAGGGCCAGGGACCATGTTGGGGCTTTACGCGGCCTGGCAGGGTGCCATTGCCTGATGTTTGAAATTCTGAACATTGGGAAGGCAGAGAAGGGGCTGGGGCATGGGCAGGCATCTCAGTTTCCTTCTATATTCCAGCTGCCTTGAGTCTCTTCCTCATCACTCAGACATCTCTACCTTCCTCAACTGCTGATAATGGTGTAAACTAACAGAGGGAATCCCGGTGCTACCAGGCAGCATGGAATGTGGGCGTGGGCACCATTCTTGTATCTCATTGGTCAGAAAGAACCATGAAAGAATGGGAGTGTGGACAGAATCCTGTGATGCAAGCAGCATGGGTGGAGTCAAGAAGATAGCAACTTCCCCAGCCTTTTTCCCAGGGAACAATGTCCAATTCAGTTGGAGAAAAGAGGTTGACCTGTTTTAGCCTGACGGCTGCACAGATTGTTGTCTATGTCTTTTTGTTCCCGGTCCCAGACCTTGAACTGAAGATATGGGCCCAGTCTGTGAGCTGCTTTTGCTCAAGGCTGGCCTTCCACATTGGAGCCACAGAGATTCTGGCTTAGTTGGCACTGAAGTTGGACTTTCCTGCCTAGGGTGACTTCAACCATGATCCTCCCATCATAGCCTTGTAAGTATCAAGGAAGACTGTTGAGAGCCACTGGTGCCTGCGTAATCATTGGTCTTACTGATGTTCTTAGACTGGTGAGTTCCCTTTCCTAGGGTTTAAGTGGTGGGAGCTGTAGCCCACAGTTGGAATCCTGGTCCTGCCACCTCCAAATGGAAGGAGATCCTAAGAAACTTATTCCTGTCCTTATGCTTACCAATGGAATATGATGTATGTCATGATTGAAAGAGCAGTTCTTAAATGATTCTAGGATAAAATTATATACAATTATGTTATAGGACACTGATTGATGTTAGTTAATGCTTTATGAAGCATTTAAACAATCACATTCATAAAATGGAGGCATAATGAAATACCTAAGAATTACTATACTATTACATAATATAAAGGTGCCATTTTTCTGCCAGGACTGGGATTGGAACATATGGCCTTGGTAACACTGTTGCACTGTGTGGGAAGGGGAAGCTGGCCTCCTTGAAGTCAAGAAATTCAATTCTGTTCCTTCGGCCTGAAATGGATCCCCACCACTAGAAAACACCCTTTTCATGTACAATTTACACATATGATTTATATTTATATACAAATGTTGACTCCATATGGCATTCAGTGCAGTTATTTTTTTTTTTTGGTTTATTCATGTATGATCATTTATTTTGACTATTATGGCACATAAAACATTGATTATATTGATTATATAAGATATAGGTCTGCATATGTATTCCACTTCATACCTGACACCCAGGACTTTCACAGTAAAGGAAAACATGTGTCACCATCAACTTCTTACTCCACAATTCATTTTTGGGGAGTGCTGGCATCTGAACTCATGGCCTACAAGCCTACAAGGCCCAATTGATGAATGGGTGAGTGTCAGCACACCATCCTGTGGTAAATTGAGCTGACAGGCTGTTCCCAGAACCTGAGATCAAGCCCCAGATGTTAGCAAAATAAGAACAGATTGACATGCAAATGGCAGTATGCTAATAAATATGTATTTTATAGAGTGTTAGAGATTTCGATACATTATTCAGTTATATAGACAACATTCCTGCCAATTTTGGGGTATTAATCATGCGTCCATGTAATTAATGTTATTGTTTTCATCCTTATAATATTAATGAAATCAATCAGTGTACTAGAATTATTGCGTTCCTGTAAGTAATAATATTCTTCTTATGCTTCATACATATTATATAAAATAAATTAGCCTTGTGAAATTTTGCTGTCTAAATTTATAGGAGCATCATTCTTGACCAACTCATTGACCCTTGACATTGATAACATTCCATTGTTCTTCCTATGGATGGGAACCATTTTCTTAGTATATCCTGCCATTGATTGGTGTTAGGAGGGGGATTCGAAATCAGGGCCTATGTTGCTATGTAGGCCTATGGCTTCCCAGATAGTCTGGCAGACTTCAGCAATGCAAGGTGAAGTACCCTTTGCAACAGTGTCATTCAGACCCATGAGGGCCACCGTGCAAAGGAAGAAAACAAAAAGGCCACATTTTTTTCTGTGCATTGCTTTCCTTGCAAGACCTGAGGGTCTAGGATCCCAGAAGCAGCTGTAGGTCTAGTGGCTGCACCCCAGCCTAGGGTGATCGAAGCTGAGGCAGAGTTGCCACAACCTGACTTCAAGCCCATACTGAGAAAAGTAAAATAAAAAATTTAGCTCCCTGGCTTGCAATTCGTGATACTTATTCTTCCAGGCTTTGGATTGGAACTCAAGATCTGGGTAAATCTGCAGCAATGTGGATGAAGGGGAAGATCACTATACTTGAATATAAGAAAGTCAGGCCTGTTCACTAGTCCTGAATTCAAGCACCAGCCCTGGAAAACATACTATTTATATACATTGTAAAGATAGGATTCATTCTTACCTATAGATGTTCAGTCCATACATGTTTGGTGTGGTTGTTCCTTGAATTTTTTGTTTTATTCAGTTATTTACCATTGATTATACTATGATGATACCCATTCTGTTTTTTACATTGATGACATACTATCACAGAGCATCTAGATTTGTAGAAATGTTCTTTCTTTCTTTCTATCTTTCTTTCTTTCTTTCTATTTCTTTCTTTCTTTCTTTCTTTCTTTCTTTCTTTCTTTCTTTCTTTCTTTCTTTCTTTTCTTTCTTTCTTTCTTTCTTTCTTTCTTTCTTTCTTTCTTTCTGGCTACCTATCTACATACCTACCTACCTACCATTCTACCTAGGTGCAGGGCACATGGGCAGCAAAGATGGCTCTGAGAGAGTACAGTGGGCTGAGCCCAATTTGACTTAAGTTCCATTCGGATCCAGCACATGAAAGCTTAGGTGCATGATAGGGTGTGACGTTGACAGTGATTGGTTCCTCTTCCTCCCCTGCCATGCTACCCGCTCTTTTTTGGCTTTAAAAAGGGCTCCTCTCTGTTAATAAATGAGTTTTTCTTCCTGCTTGATTTGGCTCCCCACTGTGTCTGATTGTCTCCCAGGCTGAGGGAGACTAGGGAATGGTCAAGTGCCGCACTGACCTTTCCTTGGACCAGTCCATCTTTCGTGAGATGAACGAAGACCCAACATCTGGAGCCCAACGTGGGGCACAAAAGGAAAAGATACTGGCTGAGGCTAAACTGTCTCTCGGGGTAAGTGAAACCATAAGTATGGGTAATGTTATATCACAGAAGAAGGACAAGGAGGCAACATAAGGCCTAGAAGGAGTACAGGAGGACATGGGAAGTGAGAAGGAAAAGGAACGGGTCAAATTCAACTGAGAACGCACTGGAACATGCACAGTGGAAGTCAAAACGAGGGTAAAAGTTAACCCCTCTGACTTGGGTGATCCTGGACGGTCATAGGCCCCCTCTCTATTCCCCCAGTTGGAGGGGAGGTACGGCACCCTATGAGACTTGTGAGAGAGATTTTCAAGACCCAGACCCCTACCCAATGGAGGGGCCGAGGGCTGGGAAGTAACATACTGGAAGACATAAGGAAAGGAAGGGCCACCCGAGAGCCCAGACTCTAGGCCACAGGATTCGCTTCACCAAGTGTATCTGTTCAATCTGTCACCAGGGGCTAACAGGCCTTGGAATGGTATCCATGGGAAGCTAAGGATCTTAAAGAGCTCCACAAGGCGGTGGCAGAGGATGGCCCAAACTCTCTTTGGGCCCAGACCCTATTACAGGACATTGCTTATCACCCATATGTCCCTAAGGACTGGCTGGATGTGGCCAAAGTCATCCTTACTAGTTCTCAGCTTATTAAATTTGAGGAGGAATGCAGAGTGTGGGTGGAGAATAACTGGCAGACTCAACCCGCGATACCTATTACTTATGCCATGTAAGCAGGGATGGGGGAAGGGTACTCCATTGACTTCCAACAGGCCACAATACCTGGCCCGTACTGTGCCCAGGTGAGGCAGGCAGGACTTGCCACGTGGTACAAACTGGATGATGGGCCTACCAAGTCCCCCAAAGCAGGAGTGAGACAAAAACCGGGTGAGCCTCTACTGGATTTCATAGACCGAATCCAATCCGGCATTCACTGCAAGCTGCTGGCAGGGAACCTCCAAGATCAGTTTGTAAAGCTGCTGGTCTGGGAGGGGATGAATGCAGACCACCGCATTGAGAGAGAGTTCCCTGGGTAGATCGGTGGTGACCTCTTAGATGTGGGAACGCAACAGCACCAGTTCCAATCATTAGCTTTAGCTTTACAGGCTCAGACATCTGCAATTACTGAGGCTACTACCCAGGCATTGGCAGCCCAGGGCCAAGGAACCCCAAGATCATCTGGGAGAGGAACTTGTTTTAAATGTAGACAGGAGGAGGACTTTAAGAAGGATTGTTTACAACAATCCCCCGCCAACTGGCCTGGGGACAAACCGCCCCTTACACTCTGCCCCAGGGGCAGGGAGGGATACAAGTTTGATTTAGATGGGATGCCTTTAAACTAGGGGAGGGGCATTCTCCAGCCCCATTAACTCAAGGAGCTACCCCCTCTGCAGAGAGGCACAGGCAGCCTTGTGGCAGGGTGACCCAGGCCCATTGGACCGTCCCCTTGGTGGAAGGACTCTGCCCTAAAATGAGTATTCTCATAGGCGGAAAGAGGTTTCACTGCTTAATTGACACTGGGGCAGATCAAACCATACTCAGGGAGGAGGAAGTGCCCTTTGACTGGAAGCTTGCACCTGGGCCTCTGATTTTGTGGGTAGGGGACACCTCCCAGTCCCAAGAGATGGTTGCCGTTATGACATGGACTAGCCCAGATGGAGAACAGGAAAAGATATGCCCTTTAGTGGCAAAAAACCTCATTGCCAATTTACTAGGACAAGACATGCTAAGACAAATGGATGCCCTGGTCACTACAGACCATCAAGCATCCTATGATGATATCCTGGATGGGGATGAAGCACAAAGGCTTAAACAGTATCTAGAGGGATTTTAGGAAAAGGATTGTTTTAACTTTCATAATTACAGAGAAAAACATAGGGGACCCGCTCAGGTGCACCCCCAATCCTAAAAGGCCAGTGCCCCCGGAGTATCTTCCATTAGGTGGAAGCCGGGAAGCCCACTCTGGGTAGAGCAGTGGCCATTGACCAAACCTAACACCTGTATTTGTTATTCAAAAAGCCTCCGGGGCTTGGCGTATGCTCCAAGATGTGCATAAGGTAAATGAAAGGATGGACCTAGTAGGAATGCCCCTAAGAGGCATGCCCTGGACTCCTGCTATACCTTCAGAATATACCTTGGTTGTGAAAGATTGTTTTTTTCTATCCCCCTGACACAACAATGGAGAGGAACTGACCCTCTAGTTACTATGGGCAGGGGATTTGGATGCATTTTTCCCATAGGGGAGACAGCCCCCATTTGGATCCCTGCCATGAACTTTAAGTTTTTACCCATCTCCTCTATATAGGAAGATGCCCAAAGATAAACTAACTAACAAAGAAAGAAAAACAGCCATGGCAGAGGCTTGTGTTTAAAAGAGAAAAGCCAGAAAGATAACTAATAACCCAGCCCTTGAGAAGCTTTTGTGTTCTCTAACAATTGCAGATGGCCATACTCCAGCTTTTGGTTGTCCTGACCCTCCCAGTCCTGGCAATGGCCCTACGGAATCTGCATCAACCTCAACAGGTGACCTGGCAGTGATCAGCCCTGGCAATGCAGAAATCATCAATAGCACAAGAGAAGCTGTCCTTTTGACCTGGTGGCTTGACCTTCATTTTGATCACCACCCTATGTCATTTTAATATTACCTGCTTTAATTGTTCTTTTACTAATTGCTTGTATAGCAGCATTTAATCCATACTTATTGTTAAACAACCACCTTTTGTTACAAGCCCCACCTCTGGACTCTGAAGTGGCAAAGACTGCTATCCTATCATTTAATATTGTTAAAGGACTCATAATGACATTTCCTGGCCTGGTAATGCTTTTGCTAATGATTTTTCTATGCCTTCCTTGCATTATACGTGCACTGCAAAACTTATGAGCTTAGCCAGCCTGTTACATAAGATCAAGCTCCAAGTAAATGAATTCCCCCCCCCCCCCCAGAGGAATCGCAACCAGAGACGGGTAAGAGCTGGTGTCAGTCTAACCAACCTAAGACAAAGCCGTCAGCTTCTCTCTGAAGAAGTTCCCAATGACAAGTAAGGCAGACGAGGCGATCCACCCAAACTAAGACAGGCCAGTTCGCTTCTTTAAACAAAGATGGGGGAGATGATGTTGGGGGCCATTGATAGTCAAATTCAAAGTCATTTTGACCCCTGTGCTAGCTTAAAGGCATGTACAAGGAACTGGCTTACTTAAAAGACAACAGGTGCCCAGGATTGCTTTGCTATGTCTGCAGTTTGTTTTAAATTTTCCTTGCTTTTCTGGACTATAGTAGAACGACCTGAGTGTAGGGGCCCACGAGGATTCACCACGCCCCATGTGTGGAACTCCCAATATCCAGGCTGCTCCCATGTTCCAAAGAGGACGACCTTACAAGATACTGATACTGACTTTTATATATGCCTTGGAAATAATTGAACTGCTTCAGACATTATTTCAGTTT
Source organism: Dipodomys spectabilis (assembly GCF_019054845.1). Classification (NCBI taxonomy): domain Eukaryota; kingdom Metazoa; phylum Chordata; class Mammalia; order Rodentia; family Heteromyidae; genus Dipodomys; species Dipodomys spectabilis. The sequence goes on along the minus strand of NW_024870882.1, from coordinate 5,041,500 downwards.
TTTTTTTTTAATTTAATTTAATTTTATTTGAGAACATACTGTACAGAGGGGTTACAATTACATGGGCAGGATAATGCATACATTTCTAACCAAGCATTGCAGCCTCCTCCTTTGTTTACCCTTCACCTCCCGTCCCAGACTACCCCCTCACCCCCACCCAATCATACCCCCCTCCCCCCCCACACCGACATTGTAAAGCTGGTTTTGACATGACATTTTGTACTTCTCATTGTTGCAACAGGTCCACCTGAATCCTTAAACGACTTGTTTGTCCCCATCTCCTCCACATGTTATACTGACATCAAATATAGTGAAAGCAGGGGTTACCCTGTGGGGGAGGGACATACAAAGCAACAAAGAAATAATCTTATAAATGAGTTAGAAACACATGCATGAAAGAAACGAAAACATTAAAATACATATTTAAGGGTTCGTTGTCCTAACATCACATTATCTGACCTTTTCCGCTTGACTCATACCTATACAAGATAATGCAAATAAGGGAAACCATGGGACCTATGTTTCTTTGGGCCTGGCTTACTTCACTTAATATAATTTTTTCCAAGCCTTTCCATTGTCTAACAAATGGGGCAATGTCATTCTTTCTGATGGAGGCATAGAATTCCATTGTGTATATATACCACATTTTCTTGATCCATTCATCTACTGAGGGGCATCTGGGTTGGTTCCATATCTTAGCTATGGTAAATAATGCTGCAATAAACATAGTTGTGCTGGTAGCTTTAGTGTGGTCTTTTTTGTAAACATTAGAGTAAATGCCCAAAAGTGGGATTGCTGGGTCATAGGGGAGTTCTATGTGAAGTCTTTTGAGGAACCTCCATACTGCTTTCCAAAGTGGTTGAACAAGTTTACATTCCCACCAACAATGAAGTAAAGTTCCCTTCTGTCCACATCCCCTCCAGCATCTGTTGTTGTTAGAGTTCTTCATTTTTGCTGTTCTAACTGGAGTGAGGTGATATCTCAATGTTGTTTTGATTTGCATTTCTTTTATGGCTAGGGATGTTGAACATTTCTTCATGTGTCTATTGGCCATCCTTCTTTCTTCTTCAGAGAAGCTTCTCTTTAAGTCTTTCGCCCACTTATTTATTGGGCAGTTGTTTCTTTGAGGATTTGTTGTTGGGTGATTTAATTTTTTGAGTTCCAAGTATATTTTAGATATGAGACCCTTGTCCGTTGTTTGGCTAGTAAAGATCTTCTCCCAATCCGTAGGCTTTCTATTGATCTTGCTAGCTATGTCATTTGCCCTGCAGAAGCTCTGCAACCTAATGCAATCCCATTTGTCCAACCTTTCTTTGATTTGTTGTGTTTCCGGGTCTCTATTCAGAAAATTTCAGCCTGAACCAAGGAGACCTGGGGTTTCTCCTATTCCATCCTGTAATGTTTTCAGAGTGTCTGCTTTGAGTTCAAGGTCTTTGATCCATTTGGAGTTGATTCTGGTGCAGGGTGATATATAAGGATCTAGCTTTAGATTCTACATGTAGTTAACCAATTTTGCCAGCACCTCTTTACTGAAGAGGCTGTCTTTCTTCCATTCTACTGTTTTAGCTCTCTTATCAAAGATTATATGGCTATAGGTCTGTAGGTTCATTTCTGGGTTTTCAATTCTATTCCATTAGTCCTGAGGTCTGTTCTTATGTCAATACCAAGCTGTTTTGATTACTATGGCTTTATAGTAGAGTTTGAAATTTGGAATTGATATTCCTGCAGCAGTGTTCTTTCCGTTGAGGAGCGTTTTTGCTATTCTGGGTCTTTTATTGTTCCATATGAATTTTTGGATTGCCTCTTCTATTTCCTTGAAGAATGAGGGTGGAATTTTGATAGGTGTTGCGTTGAATTTGTAGATAGCCTTGGGAAGTATTGCCATTTTCACGATGTTAATCTTTCCAATCCAGGAGCATGGGAGGTTTGCCATTTTTTAGATCTGTGTTGATTTCCTTTTTCAAGATTTTAAAGTTTTCATCATAGAGGTCCTTCACTTCTTTAGTTAAGTTAATTCCTAGGTATTTTATTTTTTGTGGGGCTATTACAAATGGAGTTGCTTTCCTAATTTCAGCCACACTTTTCTCATTGTTGGCATACAGAAAAGCCATTGATTTTTGGGGGTTAATTTTATAACCTGCTACTTTGCCAAAGTTTTGAATCAGCTTGAGTAATTTGGGAGTGGAGTCTATGGGATTCTTTAAATACAAGATCATGTCATCTGCAAAGAGGGAGAGTTTTATTTCTTCTTTCCCTATTTGGATCCCCTTTATGTCTGCATCTTGTCTTATTGCTGTAGCTAGGCATTCTAATACTAGATTGAAGAGAAGTGGAGAGAGTGGGCATCCTTGTCTTGTTCCTGAGTCAAGAGGAAATGGCTTTACTTTTTCACCATTGAGTATAATGCTGGCTGTAGGTTTGTCTTATACAGCCTTTATTGTATTGAGGAATGTTCCATGGATTCCTAATTTTTCCAAAACCTTCATCATAAAGGGGTGTTGGATCTTGTCGAATGCTTTTTCTGCATCTATTGAGATAACCATGTGGTTCTTATTCTTGCTCCTGTTGATGTGATGAATAATGTTAATTGATTTGCGTATATTGAACCAGCTTTGCATCCCTGAAATGAATCCTGTTTGATCGTGGTGTATGATTTTTTGGATGAATTATTGAAGTCAGTTGGACAAAATTTTGTTGAGAAGTTTTTGCATCAATGTTCATCAAAGAAATGGGTCTATAGTTCTCTTTCTTTTATGAGTTCCTGCCTGGTTTTGGAATGAGGGTTATGATGGCTTCATAGAATGTGTTCAGTAGTGAACTTTCTCTTTCAATTTCATTGAAGTGTTGGAGGAGAATTGGTGTGAGCTCTGCTTTGAAGGCCTTGTAAAATTCCGCTGTAAAACCATCTGGTCCTGGACTTTTCTTAGCTGGGAGGTCTCTTATTGCTGGTTCTATTTCAATGCTTCATTTGGGCCTTTTAAGATAGTTTAACTCATCTTGGTTTAGTTTTGGCATGTCAATATTTGCTAGGAAGAGGTCCATTTCTGTCAAGTTGTCAAACTTATTAGCATAAAGTTTTGAGAAGTATTCCTTTATAATGTTCTGAATCTTGGTTGTTTCCGTGGTGATGTTTCCATTCTCATCTCTGAGTTTATTTATTTGGGTGTGTTCTCTTCTTTTTCTGATAAGATTTGCTAAGGGTCTGTCAATTTTTTAAAATTTTTCGAAGAACCAACTCTTTGTTTTGTTGATTCTTTCTATAGTTATTTTGTATTCTAGTTCATTTAATTCTGATTTAATTTTGATTATTTCTTTCCGTCTACTGGATTGGGGTTTATCTTGCTGCTCTTTTTCAAGGAGGTTTAGATGTGTCATTAAATTGTTAGTTTCAGATCTCTACAATTTGTTGATGTAGGAGCTCAGAGCTATAAACTTGCCTCTGAGTACTGCCTTTGCTGTGTCTCAGAGAAGCTGGTATTTTGTGTGTTCATTTTTGTTGAATAGCATGAACATTTGAATTTCCTTTCTAATCTCTTCCATGACCCACTCATGATTCAGCAGTGTGTTGTTCAGCCTCCATGTGATACCGGACTTTCTTTGGTGGCTTTTGGTGTTGAGTTCTAATTTTATTCCCTTGTGGTCAGAGAGAATGCAAGGTATAACTTCAATGTTTCTGAATTTAGACAAGTTTGCTTTGTGGCCTAAAATGTGGTCTATTTTAGAAAACGTTCCATGTGCTACTGAGAAAAACGTGTATTCTGATGCTGCTGGGTGAAATGTTCGGTAGATATCTGTTAAGTCTAGTTGATCTATGCAGCTGTTTAGATCTGCGGTTTCTCTGTTGAGTTTTTGCGGAGTTGATGTATCTAGTGGGGAGAGTGGTGTATTAAAATCCCCAACAATTAACGTCTTTGGATCTATATGGGATTTGAGACAAAGTAGTGTTTCTTTGATAAATTTGGGTGCTCCATTGTTTGGCGAATAGATATTTAGAATTGTAATATCCTCCTGAAGGAGAGATCCTTTAATTAGTATGTAGCGACCTTCTTTATCTCTTTTCACAAATTTTAATTTGAAGTCTATTTTATCTGATATTAGGATTGCAACTCCCGGCTGTTTATGGGGGCCGTTTGCTTGGTAGATTTTGTTCCAGCCTTTAACATTGAAAATGTGTTTGTTTTTACGGGCAAGATGTGACTCCTGCAGGCAGCAGATAGAAGGGTCTTGTTTTTTAATCCAACTAGACAGTCTATGTCGCTTAATTGGAGAGTTCAGTCTGCCAAACTTAAGAGATAGGACTGAGAGGTATTTGGGAGTTCCTGCCATATTATCTACCTTCTTGGGGGCTGCGAAAACTGGGTCCTTCCTATGGTTCTTGGATTCTCAGTTTGAGTGCAGTTTCTTGGCCTTTATTGCAGTCTTGTTGGTTTTCTATGTGTAGGACATCTTTAAGAATCTTTTGTAGGGCTGGTTTGGTGGAGATGTATTTTTCTTTGCTATGGAAGGTTTTTATTTGGCCTTCGGTTATGAAGGAGAATTTAGCTGGGTACAGTATTCTTGGTTGATAGTTGTTGGTTTTTAGGGCATGGCATACATCATTCCAGGCTCTTCTTGCTTTGATTGTCTCTGCTGAGAAATCTGAGGTGATTCTAATTGGTTTCCCTTTATAGGTGATTACCCTTTTCTCCTTGACAGCTTTAAGGATCTTTTCCTTGCTCTGAGTTGATCCTGTGTGGATTATAATGTGATGGTGGGATGTCCTATTCTGGTCTGGTCTGTTTGGGGTTCTAAAGGCTTCTTGTATCTGAATAGGCCTATCTTTTTGCATGTTTGGGAAGTTCTCTGCTCGGATCCTGTTAAACAAATTTCCTAGACCATTAACTTCTGTTTCTAGGTGCTCCTCTACACCCATTATCCTTAGATTAGGCCTTCTGATGGTGTCTTCCAGGTGTTGGATAGATCTATCATATTTCTTGGACTTGTCTTGGATGGTTGTATCTTCTTTCTCTATAATATCTAGGCTGTCTTCAATCCCTGAGATTCGATCTTCTGCATGGTCTAACCTGCTGTCAAGACTCTCTACTTTGTTTTTTATCTCTTTTCCTTCTAGTTGGTCAGCTTTGATGGCTTCAAGTTCTTTGTTGAAGCTCTGTTTTAGGTCTTGTATGAATTTCTTTACTTCCTTAATTTGGTGTTCAGTGTTTGTCCTCAAATCGCTTAGTTGATTGGTTATGGTTTCTTTGGGCTCCCATTCCTTCTGTTGGGTTCCATTCAACATTCCCTTTGTGGTCTCCCTGACTTCCTTCAGCTCTTTGTTAATGGATTCCATGAATGCCTTTAGTGATCTTTGTGTGTTCTCTACCTGGTCTCTCAATTCCTGTATTACTCTTTGATTAGCTTCCTCCCTTTCGTGGGATTCCTGCAGTTCTCTTTGAGTGTTCTCAGCCTGCTCACGCCATTCCTCCCTTTCTCTTTGAGTATTCTCAAGTTGTTCACGCAAATCCTGTATCAGTTTTTGAGTAGCTTCCTCACGCTTATGATATTCCTGTATAAACTTCTGGGATGCCTCCTCTCTCTCCCTATCACGCTCATACAGAGTCCATTGTACGTTGTCAAACTTCTCATTTATCATGTTTGCCAGTAGTGTTTGTAGAGCTATTTGGGAACTCTCCTCTGGATTATTCATTATCTGTTCTAATCCCTGATTATCAAGATTGGGAATTGAGATACCCGAATTTGCCATTTTTCTTGTGTTTTTCCGGCTTATTCTGCCCATTTGAGATGAAGATCGCTCCAGTTTTGTGCTAGAACACTATCTTAAGGCAACCATCAACCAAAGTTTGCATTTGTACAGTCAATAGTCTACAGATACAATCTAGTTCAACAGATACATCTATTCAACATCAAACAACTATATGTTAAAGGACTATGAACTGCAGAGAAGAATTTGGAAAACCAGAAATTATTAGGGTTAGGGAGAGTTGTGGGTAAAAAATAGGAATAGATTGGTGTGGGGTGGCACAGGGAGAGTTAACTATGTCCTAATCACAGTGCAGGAAATAGGTTGGGTAGGATGCAAGTAGAGAGAGAGAAAAAAAGAAGAAAGGGAAAGGGGAATGAAAAGAGACCAGAAAAAAATAGAAATGTAAAAATTAATGTTATTAAAGAGAATAAAAGACCATCTATTTAGAGAGGAATGTGAATATGTTGAGAGAAAGGGAGGGACATAGAGGAGATGTTAAAAACTTTAAAAAAATGCTTAAAATATTATATAGGTATAAAGAGATAGTACTGCTATTAATGAATTTAAGTCTCAGAAGTTTTGAATTGAGTAATAAATTTGTGGATTAAGTGTGTACACAATGGGGGATAGGGTCTACTAGTTAACTACGGGTTTATCTGAGGATGTGCAGGACAAGAGTTAAGTCACTTAAATAAGAACAAAGGATAGGAAAAGGTGGAAAGGATAGGAAAGGGAGAAGAAAAGATCAGAAGTTCAGTAGAGCTAGACCAAAAACATAAAGATAATTAAGAAAGAAATAAAAAGAGAAAGAAGACAAGAAAAGAAAGGAAAACGCACATTCACGTATTCCTAAAATAAAAATTATAAGAGGAAAAAAAAATGTTACTGGAAAACAATTATTTTTTCAGAAGAGGCAAAAATTAAAGATTAATAAAAGTTTTAGAAAAGGAAAAAAAATTTTTATATATATAAGGTAACAAAAAACACAAACCAAAAAACAAAAAAAAAAAAAGAAAAGAAGAAGAAGAAGAAAAAAAAAAAAGTTCTTTGGTTTTTTGTTTTTTTGGAGGGGGGAGGGATGGGAAGAATCCTGTATCTCCCTTTTGTCTGTAACCAGCCTGTTGTTGGAGTCTCTGGTCTGCTTGAGGTCCTGTGGCTTGATTGGTTTCTTAAGTCAATTTGTTGGAACAGGCAGAAAAATGCTCTGCTTTACCCAAAATTTTGAGATCCCCCTCCCAAGTTAGTTTACTGGGAGGGTGATCTGCTTTGAGAATCACAAAAGAGGGGGATGCAGTGATGAGGCTGGGTTCTGGGTAGAGTTGAGGCCTTTCAACAAACAGTAGCTTTTCCCTGGGGCTATTTTGTGAAAAAACTCACAGCGCCCAGCCTGGAGCCATTCTCAGGGTTTCTGTTTTTCAATTGATTATGGTGGCTGCTAGAGGGAGGGGCAGCCTCTGGCTCTGGTTACCCAGTGAGGAGAGCCACTCCAATGGCTGGCGTCTGAGCTGGGTGACTTTTCCCTGGATGGAGCTGAGTCTGGCAGGTCATTTCGCCGTTAAGTTCTTGTGACCTGCTAAATGACTCGTTTTATTCCAAGGCCTGAGCTGGAGCTAGCCGCTCCTCCGAGCTTTGTCGGTATCCAAGATGGAGATCACCGGTGCTGGGGGGAGGGGTGGCCTTCCCTCCTCTGTTCCCTGAGAAGGAGTGAGGACATCGGGCTTCTACTCATGCCAAGTCTTGGATCCTGGGTCGTCTCTGGTCTGCAAACTGCATGATGAAGATATCTGCTCCTTGTCGGTTCTTGCTGGTGTTGAGTAGAATCCGCTCGTCCGCTGCATTGCGTCTGGCTCCTTCGTCCCGGACTCTCTGTGTCTCAGGTATGACCCCGCGGCAGTGGTCGCCACCGCGACCCTGCTGCCGCAGCGGCAGCTGCTGGCAAGCACTCAGATGTGTCTCCTTGGCTTCCCCTCTCTTGACTAACTCTCTGTCATGTGATGGCACACTTGGTGTGATTCTCTGGCTTAGGGCTGTTCACTGGAACCCTAAATCTGCTTTCTATGCAAGAGCTTGTTCAGATTCCAGCTTCTCCTCCGCCATTTTCCTGGATATCTCTTCGGATATTTCTAACTGTGGTGGGACTGATGTTTATTACTGTGCTAGGTGGGGATCTGAAGTAACTGGGACAGGCTCTTGGATCATTCCCAAGGGCTCTCCCTATCCTTGTCTGGTGAATCTCGACCCCCAGACTTGCCTCAAACTCCCTGTTTGGCAAATGTTATTCTTACCAATGTAATCCTTTAAAAAAAAAAATGTGTGTGTGTGGGGGGAAAGCTGCAGGGCACACGGGCACCAAAGATGGCTCTGAGAGAGTAGAGTGGGATGAGCCCAATTTGCGTTAAGTTCAGTGGGGAAAGAGCCCTTGAAAGCTTCGGTGCATGATATGGTAGGACCTTGACAGTGATTGGTTCCTCTTCCTCCCCTGCCGTGCCACCCGCCCTTTTTGGCTTTAAAAAGGGCTGCTCTTTGTTAATAAATGAGTTTTTCTTCCTGCTTGATTAGGCTCCCCGCTGTGTTTGACTGTCTTCCAGGCTGAGGGAGGCTAGGGAATGGGCAAGCGCTGCACTGACCTTTCCTCGGACCCTGTCCATCTTTTGTGGGACAGATGAAGACACAACACCTAGGTATATCTTTGCCAGTTCTTGGGTTGAACTCAAGGCCTGGGCACTGTCTGTAGAACTCTACTACTTGAGCCACAGTCCCAATTCTGGCTTATTCTTTGTATGTGCTACCGAGAAATCATACCCAGGGCTTCTTGCATGCTAGACAAGCACTCTCTCAATAATCCACATTCCCAGCCCCCTCATCTTTTCCTTAATGGTAGTTTTTTACATAAGTATGCTGCCATTTTATGTCCCCAAGTTTAATTTTCTGAATACCGGTTACTTCTACGAAACCTGATCTTCTCTTCTCCTGCCTGGTTTGTTACTGTTCCTGCATTGGCCTCATAATAAAATGTAAATAAAGGCTGCTGAGAGCGTCAGTGTATCATATAAAGATACAGGCCTAGAACCCTGGAAGAGAAAAGCCATGGGCCTGAAATGAAGAGAATGATGCAGTATGCATAAGGTCTGTTTGCATTCAGGGAGGTTGTATACAGACTAAGTAGGTAGGGCACTGAAAATTTTTTGTGGTCATACTAGGGCTTAAACTCAGGGCCTGATGCATTCCTCAGCTGTTTTTCCCAAGGCTGAGGCTTTACCAGTGCCACAGCCATCTGGTCGTTAATTGGACGTAATCGCCTCCCAGGCTTTCCTTCCTGGTCAGGCCTGTGAATCCTGCTCGTCTTTCTCTCTTAAAGCTGGAGCTCTACTCTCTGGACCACTGTTCCACTTCTGGTTTTCTGGTGGTTTATTAGAGATAAGAGTCTTCACAGAATTCCTGCTCAGGCTGAATTTGAACGTCAATCTCGCGAACAGGATTCAAGCGGCTTTCCTCAGGAATACACCCAGGAGCCCCTCCACAAAAACACTTAGTCTAAATCTCGAGAGGCACTAGAGATAAAGAGATACATGAAGACGCGTCTAGTGTGTTCTAGATACTTAAGGTTGGAGACACACAACACTCAAAATTATTAGATCATTTTAGAGACAAAAGGAGCAATGAAGACAGTATGAGGAATGCTCCAGCATTTGGTCCTCTCATCTTGAGACAGCAAATTCACTGAAGCTCAATGTTAAGTGACAGAACTGGCGTGTCCTGTGGACATTTGCTCCCAAATCCTGTGACACTCATTTCTCACTTTTGGCTTCAAACCTATCACTGAGAAGAGAAGATGAGGAGAGAAAATCCTTCTCAGAGAAAACAGCTATAAAGAATATTGGATAGTTAATTTATAAATTAAAACATTGGGAATGACCCTGTTAAGAAGTCAGATTGTTCAGATTAAAAAAATAAAAAGAAGAGAAAGAAGGTGCCAGTGGCTTCTCAATGTAATCCCAGCTCCTCAGGAGGCTGAGGTGTAGAGAAGCTGAGTTTGAATCCAGCCAGCATACCAAAATCCATGACACTGTTATTTCTAAGTGATCACAGAAAAACCCAGAAGTGGGGCTGTGATTCAAAGTTAATGTACTACCCTTGAGCAAAAGGAGCTCAGGGACAATATCTGATATCACAAAGATTCCTGTCATCTAGGGCTGGTGAATCTCATCAGGTTTTGAAACATTTGACCTCTCCTAGTTGGGCCCTGGGTGGCTAGGTTTTGGGGCTGAACACAGGGCCAAGGTGCTGACCATGAGCTCAGTGCAGAAGCCCGATGCTTTACCATTTTGGGTAACAGCATCACTTCTAGTCTGTGTGTGTGTGTGTGTGTGTGTGTGTGTGTGTGTGTGTGTGTGTGTGTGTGTGTGTTTGTGTGTGTGTGTGTGCACTCGCGTGCATGTACACACTCGGGCACACAGGGTCATGGGGACATACACCATTCTTGGAGGTTGAACTCAGGACCTGAGCACTGTACCTAGTTTCGCTTGTACAATCATAGCCTTCTCCCACTTGAACCACAGAGCTACTTCAGGCTTTTTTTTACTGTTGTGGTCCTAAGAAATCAAACCCAGGGTTTCATATTTGCGAAGCACTCTACCCCTAAGGCACATTCCCACCCCTGCACTTCAGGTTTGTTAGTTTGTTTCTCTCTTTTTTTATTATTGTAGGAGTTGATTTCTGGGCCTGGGTACTGTCCTTGAGCTCTTCAGCTCAAGTCTTGTGCTCTACTCCTTGAGCCAAATACCATTTCAGCTTTTTTGGTGGCCCATTGGAGCTAAGTGTCTCAAGGACTTTCCTGCCCAGGCTGGCTTTGAACTATGATTCTCAGATGTCATCCTTTTGAGTAGCTAGGATGACAGGCATGAGTGACAAGCACCTAGCTTCGAATTCAGGTTTCTTAGTGGTGAATTGGAGATAATAGGCTCATGGGACCTTTTGTGTCTGGGATAATTTGGAACCCAGATCCTCAGATCTCAGCTTCCTGAGAAGGCAGGATGAGAGACCTCAGCTATAGACCCCTAGGCTGTGGCATCTGCTGCAAGGGGGTCCATGGCTCCACGCGGTGGAGTGCTAACCATGAGCCGAAGAGGTAAGTGTCAGAGCTTAGGCCCCTATTTCAAGGTTCATGACTGAGAAAAAACAAAACAATTGTCTGCAATGGACAATTCACTAGTCTTCAGTAATACATAATTTTGTCCTTGCCATGGAGACATATCTCAGCCTCAATATTACTGTCTGCATAATCATCTCAGTGGGGAGATCTTACAAAGACCCAAAGGAAGAATGCACCTGGTGAAGGACACAGCACATGGCACTCTTTGCATGACTCAGCACACAGCATCCTGTGAAAGACTCAGAACCCAGCACCCAATGCAGGACTCAGCACACTGCAGAAGGCCTCATGACTGGGAAGTGTTCCCTTCTTTCCTCCAGACATCCAAGACCAATTCTGGCTTTTTCTTGAATGTGCTACTGAGGAATCAAACCCAGGGCTTCTTGCATGTTAGACAAGCACTCTCTCACTAATCCACATTCCCAGCCCCCTCATCTTTTTCTTAATGGTAGTTTTTACATAAGTATGCTACCATTTTATGTCCACAATTTTAATTTTCTGAATACTGGTTACTTCTAAGAAACCTGATCTTCTCTTCCCCTCCCTGGTTTGTGACTGTTCCTGCATTGGCCTCATAATAAAATGTAAATAAAGGCTGCTGAGGGTGACCTGCTTTAGGCAGATGGCTGCACAGATTGTTGCGTATGTCTGTTTGTTGACACTCCTGGATCTTGAACTCAAGATCAGGGCACAGTCCATGAGCTGCTTTACTTAAGGCTAGCCCTCTAACATGAGTCATATGGCTATACTTCTGGCTTTGTTGGCCCTGAAGTTGGACAAGGCTCTCAAGGACTTTTCTGAGTAGGGTGACTTTGACCATGATCCTCCTATCACAACCTTGTAAGTATCAAGGAGGACTTCTGAGAGCCACTGGTGCCTGCCTAATCATTGGTCTTGCTGATGTTCTTGAACAGACCAGTGAGTTCCCTATCCTCGAGTTGAAGTGGTGGGAGCTGGGGCCCACAGTTGGAATCCTGGTCCTGCCACCTCCAAATGGCAGGAGATCCTAAGAAACTCATTCCTATCCATATGAATACCAATGGAATGTGATGTATGTCATGATTGAATGGGAAGTTCTTAAATGATTCTCAGATAAAATTGTAAACAATTAGAGTATAATACACTGATCAATTTTAATTAGTACTTTATGAAACATGTAAACAATCACATTCATTAAATGGAGGCATAATGAAACACCTCAGAATTGGGTGTCACATAGTATAGAGGTGCCATTTTTTCTGCCAGGACTTTCTTTAGTTAATTGTTATATCCCATTTTCTGAATGTAATTTGGTATATGAAACTAGGATATATTATAAATCAATTATTCAAACTTTTTATCAGAAATGTTTATAGCGAAATATAGAGATAAATCCAAATTATATATATTTGAAGACAATGCTGGGTTAGTCGTCTTCTCATATTCCCCATGCCCTTCATGAGATTAATACACATTGTAAGGTAATGCTTAGAATGTTTTGGTGAAATAGGTTGACTTTAAACCAGTGAGTTACTCTATGCTGCATTATGTTTACTTTATATCCAGAAAATCTAAATTCTTACTTTATCGTTTACCTTAGGCTTTATACTCAGATTTAATCTCTGATGGGTGACAAATAAAGACATAAACATTTTTTTTAACAGTGGCTAAATTTACGCTGAGGAATCTAGGTACAATGCAACTCATGCAGATAGGTCTCATAAGTCATGAAACTGTGGTATCAAAATGTTAACCAATGCTTACTGGTGTCATGCTTATGAGATTTTGTTTATTATAAACAGTGGTTATTAGAATGTTTTTGGAATCAACATCATTTCATGGGTTAGGAACTGAAGAGAGACATTATATTCAGAACAAAATTTAAGGAGGCATCCAAAATTAGTTACCAAGATATACATCATGTAACACAATGTTTTAAAAATGCAAACTAAAGGAAATAATTTATGAAAAACATCAACATTTACAATAAATACAGAATCACTATGGCTGATTAGTACTATAAAGATTTTGACCACCATTTGTTAAGCTATTATTTTCCAGAAACTACTTCTCTCTTTTCCTGAGATTTTTAATTTCGTTTATATCATGTGTTGATGTTCTCCTTTAGATTACCCACATTCAATCTTCTACAAACTGTAATTTGGAGTATTTTTAAAGTTTTATACACTCATGTACACTGCTCAGATTCTATTATTTGTATATTTTTTCTTCTTAAATCAGTAGGAATTAGTTCTCAATATGAATAATATTGGACTTATTCATTGCTTTTCTGAATTTGTTAAGTATGTCATGATTTTGTTATTTTATTCTTTTAAATATGTGCAGATCTCACTCCACATACAGTCACATTCGTTTTAAACAATTTGATCCATTCAAGGGATTTGCTACATTAGGTTCATGTAGATGAATTTAATTACAAATTAATGAAAACATATTTCTGAGATAGAGTTATCTTTATGGCTCTACTCCCACTTAACATGTATTTGAGGTTTTTGTGCTTAAAAAAAAACTGGGCACAACATCTTTTTGTTCCTGGAGGACTTCTACTTTGTTGGTTGTTTTTCAAGTTGTGGTGACTTCAACATATGGGTGCATTTTATTTCAATTGTTTTGTGTCAGTAATTTGTTTCATATAACAGAAATTACAAATATAGTCAGTGATTTAGAACTTTTCCAAATAGATTCCAAAAGAGACACCTGAAATTTTGTGACAAATGGGAATGGGCAGGTATTCATAGTGGAGGGGATAGCAGGATAACAGACATTGTTTGATATGATTTTAATTCTTCCTCCTCTTGCCTCCAACGGTATTACTTCAAAATCTTTAGTGGAAAGAAAATATTTTTGTCTGTATGAACTCAGAATTTTTGATTCATTTGGGACATATTATACATTTATATTTCATTTTATCTCGAAAATCTTCTTTCCTTCATTTAAAATCACAGTTGTGAATTTATAATGCTAAAGTAGCATCTACTAATTTATACGAAATGGTCCAAACTATTTTCACTTCACACTATTTGTAATATAGAGTGTAATAATAATAATGAGTAATATAGTATGTAATAATTGCCTTTGGGGAAAGTCAATTACAGTGGGTTTTTGTGAGATACTGAGTAATAGTAAAACATATTAGATTCTATTAAAAAAATTCCCAGTTACATCTAAAAATTATTCATATTTATAAATTAATGCTGAAAAACTAACATTGTTTATTAGAAAAAGCCAGAAGTTTCAATAAGCTTGCTTTTTTAAACTTGTCTTGAATCTGGGCTTCGGTGGCTCATGCCTGAAATCCTAGCTACACAAAAGTCTGAGATCTGAGGATAGTGGTTCAAAGCCAGCATGGGCAGAAAAGTCTGTGAGACTCTTATCGCCAATATATCTCTTGAAAACTAGAAACTGCACTGTGGCTCAAGTGGTACAGTGTTATCCTTGAGCTGAAGAGCTCGGCGACAGTGCCCAGGCCCAGTGTTCAAGCCCTATGACAGGCAAAAAAAAAAAATTGGCATGGATTTTTACTTTATTATTTCATGATTTTTAATGTGAAAATACATACAGAGGGTTTACAGTTACATGAACAAAGTAATGAGTACATTTCTTATCAAGCATTGTTGTCTCCTCCCTTGTTTCCCCTTCCTATCCCTTCCCATCTCCCTTTCTGCGCCCCCCCCCCACCCCGTCCCCTGCGCCAAAGTTGTAAAGTTCGATTTTCGACATAACTTCTTGTACGTCATTGTTCCAATGGGTTCACATGTATCCCAATTTGTTTTTTCCTTCCCCTCCCCAAATTATATCAACATCAAATACAATGAAAATAGAGGTTATATCATGGGGAGGGACATAAAGAGCAACAAAGAAATCATCTTGTAAATATGCTAATAACAACAGAAAGAAAGAAAAACCATTTGAGTCCTTATCTTGGTGTTCATTTCACCTAACATCAACTTGTCTGAGAGTTTGTGTTTATCTCTGATGTATACTAGTTATTGCAAATAAGGGAAACCATGGAAGCTATGTTTCTTTGGGCCTGGATTACTTCACTTAATATAATATTTTCCAAGGCTTTCCATTTCCTAACAAATGGGGCAATGCCATTTTTTCTGATGGAGGCATAGTATTCCATTATGTATATATACCACATTTTTTTTTATTGTAAGAATACCGTACAGAGGAGTTACAATTACATGGGCAAGATAACGAGTACATTTCTTATCAAGCGTTGTTGCCACATTTTATCGATCCATTCATCTACTGAGGGGCATCTGGTTTTGTTCCATATCTTAGGTATGGTAAATAATACTGCAATAAACATAGTGGTGCTGGTAACTTTAGTATGGGCTTGTTTGTGATCATTTGGTAAATGCCGAAAAGTGGGATTGCTTTGTCATAGGGGAGCTCTATATGGAGTCATTTGAGGAACCACCAAACTACTTTCCAGCATGGTTGAACAAGATTACAGTCCCGCCGACATCCTGTCTAGATTCTTTTGTTATTACAGTTCTTCATTATAGCCATTCTAACTGGGGTAGGGTGGTATCACACTGTAGTTTAGATTTGCATTTCTTTTATACCTAGGGAGGTTGAGCATTTCTTCATGTATCTATTGGATATCCTTCTTTCATTTACAGAGAAGTTTCTCTTTAGTCTTTAGCCCACTTATTTATTGGGCAGTTGTTTCTTTGAGGATTTGTTGTTGGGCGATTTAGTTTTTTGAGTTCCAGGTATATTTTGCATATGAGACCCTTTGACCGTTGTATGACTAGTAAAGATCTCCCAATCCATGGGCTTTCTATTGATCTTGCTAGCTATTTACTTTGCCATGCAGAAGCTCTGTAATTTCATGCAATTCCATTTGTCCAACCTTTCTTTGATCTGTTGTGCTTCTGGGTCTCTATTAAGAAAATTTCAGCCTGTGCCAAGGATACATAGGTTATCTCCTACTTTGTCCTGCAATGTTTTCAGGGTGTCTGCTTTGACTCTGAGGTCTTTCATTCATTTAGAGTTGATTCTTGTGCAGGGTGATATATATGGATCTAGCTTTAGTTTTCTACAAGTGATTAACCAGTTTTGTCAGCACCATTTATAGTCGAGGCTCTTTCTTCCATTCTATGTTTTTAGCTCCCTTATCGAAGATTAGGTGGCTATAGGTCTGTGGGTTCATTTCTGGGTTTTCAATTCTATTCCATTGGTCCTGCAGTCTGTTCTTGTGGCAGTACCAAGCTGTTTTGATTACTATGGCTTTGTAGTAGAGTTTGAAATTTGGTATTGATATTCCTCCAGCACTTTTCTTTCTGTTAATGATCTTTTATGCCATTCAGAGTCTTTTATTGTTCCATATGAATTTTTGGATTGCCTATTCTATTTTCGTGAGGAATGAGTTTGTAATTTTGATAAGCATCTCATTGAATTTGTAGATAGCCTAGGGAAGTATTATCATTTTCACGATGTTGATTCCTCCAATCCAGGAGCATGGGAGGTTTTTCCACTTTCTAAGATCTTTTTTATTTCCTTTTTCAGGATTTTAAGGTTTGCATCATAAAGAGCCCTCACATCTTTGATTAAGTTAGTACCTAGGTATTTTATTTTTTATGGGCTATTATGAATGGAGTTGCTTTCCTGATATCAGCCATGCTTTTCTCATTGTTGGCATAAAGAAAAGCCATTGATTTTTGAGAATTATTTTTTCCCCTGCTACTTTGCCAACGTATTGAATCAGCATGAATAATTTCGGAGTGGAGTCGGTGAGATTATTTAAATACAACATCATGTCATCTGCAAATGAGAGTTTTACATCATCTTTTCCTATTTGGATCCCTTTTATGTTTGCATCTTGTCTTTTGCTGTAGCTAGGCATTCTAATACTAAATTGAAGAGAAGTGTAGGGAGTGGACATCCTTGTCTCATTCCTTAGTTAAGAGGAAATGGCTTTAGTTTTTCACTATTAAGTATAATGCTGGATGTAGGTTTGTCATATACAGCCTTTATTGTATTGAGGAATGTTGACTGGATTCATAGTTTTACAGAGCTTTCATCACAAAGGGGTGTAGGATTTTGTCAGTGCTTTCTCTGCATCTATTTAGATAACCATGTGGTTCTTATCATTGTTCTTGTTGATGTGATGAATTTTATTAATTGATTTGCATATATTGAACCAGCTTTGCATCCCTGAATTGAATGTTGTTTGATCGTTGTGTATGATTTTTTGGATGAATTGTTGACATCGATTGGCCCAAATTTTGTTGAGGAGTTTTGCATCAATGTTCATCAAAGAATTGGGTCTACAGTTTTCTTTCTTTGATGAGTCCCTGCCTGGTTTTGGGATAAGGATTCTGATGGAATCATAGAATGAATTCTGTAATGAACTTTCTCTTTCAATTTCATTGAAGAATTGGGGGAGTATTGGTGTGAGCTCTACTATGAAGGCCATATATATTTCTGCTATGAATGTCTCTGGTCCTGGGCTTTCCTTTGATGGGAGGACTCTTATTGCTGTTTCTATTTCTATGGGCATGTTAAGTTGATTTAACTCATCTTGGTTGTTTCAGCATGTTGAGATTTGCTAGAAAAAGGTGCATTTCTGCCAGGTTCTCAAAATTATTCGCATAATGGTTTGAAAAGTAATCCCTTATAATTTTTTGAATCTTGGTTGTTTCTGTGATGATGTTTCCCTTCCCATCTCTGAGTTTTTTTTTTTTTTAAATTTGGGTGAGTTGTTTTCTTTTTCTGATAAGATTTGCTAAGCGTCTGTCAATTTTGTTAATTTTTTGGAAGTAACAACTCTTTGCTTTGTTGATTCTTTCTATAATGTTTTTCGTTTCTAATTCATTTAATTCTTATTTAATTTTAATTTTTTCTTTCCATCTACTGGATTGGGGTTTATCTTGCTGCTCTTTTTCAAGGAGGTTTAGATGTCTTATTAAATTGTTGGTTTCAGATCTCTCCAATTTGTTGTTGTAGGACCTCAGAACTATAAACTTGCCTGTGAGTACTGCCTTTGTTTTGTCCCAAAGAAGCTGGTAATTTGTGTGTTCATTTTTTTTCAATATCACGAACATTTGCAGGTGATATTTATATTTTTTGACTTTTGCTTAATGTATGCAATTCTTTCTGCCCTCTTTCCCTCTCATTCATCTCTTCCCATCACTGTATTTGGGTTGCTTAGTTATTTTTTTTTTCTATGTCCAGTGCAGCTGTTGGGCCCCTTTGTTGTATGTTGTTCCGTTTCCCACTTATTGTGTTCCTCCTCCTGGCTTCCCTCCATTGCGTGCATATTTCTACCTTCTACATAGTCAAGAACATGGAGTCATTAATGGTGATACAACAAAATGAGTGGCTGTCCTCTGTTTCTCGAGTCCTCTTTACTTTGTCATACCTTCTTGCATTTTGGCTTTAGCATCCACGTATCAGGTAGACCCTATGCCGTTTTTCTCATTGTTCTTGGCTTACTTCACTCAAATAATTTGGTCTATCTCCATCCATTTCCCTGCAAATACCATCATTTTGTCCTTTCTAATGGTTACATGTATTCCATTGTATATAGGTTCCACATTTTTTGGATCCACTTATCAGTTGTGGCTTATCTGGGTTGTTTCCAAATCTTGGCTATTGTGAACAGTGCTGCAATAATCATAGAGGTGTGTATGTCTATGTATACTGGTTCCTGTTGTTCAGAGTAGATGCCTAGGAGTGGTATGGCCAGTTCATAGGACAGGTCGATATTTAGCTTTCGAAGGTACCTCCAGGCTGCTTTCCATAGTGGTTGTATTAGTATGTATTCCAACTAGCAATGCAGTAATGTTTCTTTCTTTGTATCCCTTCCAGCATTTGTCATTGGCTGAATTTAGGATGTGGGCCATTCTGACTGGGGTAAGGTGGTATCTCAGAGTTGTTTTTATTTGCATTTCCCTTACTGCCAGGGATGATGAACATTTCCTCATGTGTTTCTTTGCCGTTTTTATCTTTTCTTCTGAGAAGTCTCTCGTTAGCTTCCTATACCATTCCAAGATTGGTTTGTTAGGTTTGTGAAGGGTTGGGTTCTTGACTTCACCATATGTAATATAATGGATATTATAATATAATTGATATTAGACACTTGTCTGTTATATTGCTGGTAAATATTTTTTTCCCATTTCTTCCATTTCCTGGTAATTTCTATGATTCCTTTTTTTTGGCTTTTATAGTTTTCATGAAACCGACCCTCTATATCTTTGTTTAGGTTAATTCCTAGATACGTTATTTTTTTAGGTTATTGTGAATGGGGTTGTTTCCTTGATTTCCCTTTCTATTTGTACATTGTTACTATACAAAAAGGCTACTGACTTTTGTGGGTTAATTTTGTATCCTGCTACTTTGCCAAATTGGTTTATAACCTCTAAGAGTTTGGGGATGGAGCTTTAGGGATTGGTAATTTATAAAATAATGCCATCTGAAAAAGAGATAGTTTATCTTCTTCCTGTCTTATGTGGATCCCTTTAATGTCTTTCTCTTGCATTATTGCTCTGGCTAAGAATTCCAGAACTATATTGAAGAAGCGTGGATAGAGTGGGCATCCTTGCCTTGTTGCTTTTTTAGGGGAAGTGGTTGTAGTTTTTCCCCATTAAGTATAATATTGGCCTTTGATGTGCCATGTAAGACTTTCATTATGGTATGTCATGTTCCTTCTATTCTTATTTTTTCCATAGCTTTTAACATAAATGAGTGCTGAATTTTATCAAAAGCCTTTTCTGCATCAATGGAGATAATCATATGGTTCTTGACCTTGGATCTGTTGATGTGATGGATTAGATTTATTGACTTACATATATTAAACCATCCCTACATTTCTGGGATGAAGCCAACTTTGTCATAATGTATGATTTTTTTGATATGTTTCTGTATTCTGTTAGCTGCAATTTTATTGAGGAGCTTTGTATCCATCTTAATAAACCAGATTGGTGTGTAGTTCTTTTTTTGTCGGGTCTTTGCCTGGTTTGGGGGTGAATGTGATATTGGATTCATAGAATGAGTTTGGGATTACTCCCTCTGTTTCTATTTCTCTGAAGAGCTTGAGGAGTGTGGGTATTAGTTCTTCAATAAAGGCCTTATAGAATTCTGTAGTGAATCCATCATGTCCTAGGCTTTTATTATTGGAAGATTTCTGATTACTTCTACTATCTCATTGTAGGTAATTGGCATGTTTAATTGATTTCTTTCTTCTTGGTTCTGTTTGGGAAATTTGTATTTCTTTTTTTCAGGCTAAA
Organism: Dipodomys spectabilis; assembly: GCF_019054845.1. Lineage (NCBI taxonomy): Eukaryota > Metazoa > Chordata > Mammalia > Rodentia > Heteromyidae > Dipodomys > Dipodomys spectabilis. The sequence continues at coordinate 5,021,363 of NW_024870882.1, read as the reverse complement.
AAAAGTTTATTTACTGAACTGCTGCCCATACCATGTATGGTGGAGAAGCATGGCTTAAAAGGAAGGGAGGCGACCCACCTCTGTGCCAGGACTTATCTAGGCTAGGGAAAGGAAGAAGTGTGTCCAGGTGGGGGAAAGGTGTGGTCACACTGGATCTTGATGTGACCTCAAGGTCTGGGACCCTCATAAGGTCATATGGGAGGCTTGTGACCAGAGGTGGCTCAGGATGTGACCTAGCAGGAGGGGAAGGTGACTGCTTCCAGGTCTGCTAGTTACCTATGTAACAGATATTGGGTGGAAATTTAACCAAGAAAAGAGGGAGGTGTTCCAGTTCAGGCCTTACACTCCAACCTTTTGATAATTATGAAAAAAGGGTGAAGATTCTCTATGGCTATTTCCTGTTTGCAAGAGGTATCAACAGTAGGGGTAAAAGGCTGAATTGAGATCCCATCTGAGAGAAGGCAGCAGGCAACAGCTGTCACTTGGACAATGAGTCCTATGAAGTCTGTAGGAGGCAAGTCTCCTGGACGAAGTATGGAGAAGTCTCAGAGGCATTGAGGGACTGGAAAAAAATACTCGAGAGCAAATAAATGGCAAGAGGAAGGACTTGGGGCTGAAAATGTTGGTAGAAATATCCCTATCTACTTCTGACATCTGGCAACTGGGTAGAGAAAAGTCAAGTAACAAAGGCAAGAATACAAATTACTGTCCAGTTGAAAGGTAGACTGGTATGGACATTAGATGGGCAGTCTTCTTACTTCTATTGACCTGACTGTGGTTAATTTTGAAAGGGCAGGCACAAAGTGGCTGATGTGTATCATCTTCTCTTACTCCTTTCCATGTTCCTTTGTTCTACAGACTGGCTGAGTCTAAGTGTCGTTGCTGGGATGGTTTGTCCGAGTTGGTATTCAAGGAGGTTTGAAATCAAGGCCTGGGCACTGTCCCTGAGCACTTCTGCTCAAGGCTAGCACTCTACCACTTTGAGTTATAGTACCACTTGCAGTGTTCGCTGGTTAGAGTTAAGAGGCTCGAGCCAAGCTTCCAGCCTGGCTTTGTGCAGGTTAGTTGAGAGATGTAGTCTTAGGGATTTTTCAGCCCGGGGTGGATTTGAATCGCAACTTTTGTCACGAAAACCATTTGTTATTTCCAATTAAAGCAACAAGAAGTTCAAATAGAATATGTAGAGCTTACCTGGTCCTTATCAAGAATTGACCAAATATTCTGCAATGACAAAACTTGTTAGATGGGAGACTCTTAGAACAGATATGCCCAATATTTTAGTATTACGTAGTCAGTAGTAAACTAAAGTACACACACAAAAAACAGGCAAAACTCAAATCCTAAAATTTTAGAGAACAATGTTTAGACATCTGTGATAACAAAGCACATCATATGGTTGGGCCTCAGTTACCAGAGTCTGTGAAAAGAGCAACTTGCTAGCAAGGCACATTTGAATAGATTGATGGAGGGGAAATAATTTTGGTCGAAAGGTAAGGATTGGAGGGGCCCAAATCCTCAACCCACCATTTGGTCAAGATGGCGAACTCAAGATGGCAAATTTCTTAAAAAATGCAAAGAAAGCCGAACAAAAAAAATCAAGCCTAGTTTGGCTAGCCTTTTAGAGGGAACCTAGAATGGGTCCCCTGGACCCAGCCCATGTCGCATGCTTCATGGCACAATACAAATAGTTGTAGAAAAGAAATGGAGAGATATAGAAAGTTGGACATGATTAGCAGAGAGCAAAGAGATCCAGAAAGTGAACAGACTTCTGATCATTTAACATTGCAGAGGCAAAAATTGTCTAAATATGAGAAAAGCATAAAAAATTAGGTGTTCTGTCTATCCAGGGAGCACAGTAGGCATTTCAGAGGGGTTTCATGGCTTGGGCATGACTCGTAGCACCCTATTAAATGTGTAAGAGAGTCAGTCTGGTGAGTGAAGGAGAGCTGACAAGGCAGAAGCAATTTCCCTATTTCCCCTAGAGTATTGTAGAGAGAAATGGCCAAGACCCCATAACCAAGCATCCTCGGGTTCAGAGGTGACCAGCCTTTACGCTCTCTGGCATGGTGTCACATCTGAACAGAGATTGAGCAACAGAGAGCCGTAGAGAGTAGTTTCACTCACCAGAGAAGGGAAGAGGTGTGGACGTGGATGTGAAGGCCAGCAATGGTATTGGTGAAAAGTCTCACGTGGTGTCTCAATGCAGTTTAGTTCACGGAAAAGGGGTGGTTAGGAAATTCAAACATTTCCAACTCAAAAACCTCATCTGCGTCACAGCATCATATGTAAGGAATATTAAATAAGTAGGTTTCATTCGGTAGCCTATGAAGAAAATACCACACATTATTAAGGCAGGAAAAAAGTTTATTTACCGAACTGCTGCCCCCACCATACATGGTGGAGAAGCAGGGCCAAAAAGGAAAGGGAGATAGCAATTTGTATTTCTGTAGAAATTCATCCATCTCTGCTAGGTTTTCCTTCCTTTGTGAGTAGAGTCTGGAATTATTTCCTTATGATTGTTTGGATTCCTGGATGTTTGTTGTAATTTTTCTTGTGGTATCTCTGATAATATTGATTTGGGTCTCTTCTCTTATTTTGTTAGTTACACTTGCCAGTGGTCCATCAGTTTTATTGATTTTTTCTTAAAAACAGTTATTTGTTTTATTAAATGTTATTTATAATTTTCTCAGTCTCTATCTCATTAATTTCAGCTCTTATTTTGGTTATCTCTTTCTGTCTAGCAACTTTAGGTTCAATTTATTCTTGTTTCTGTAGTAGTTTTCGTTATATCATAAGATTGTTTACTTGGTTTCTGTTTTCTTGGAATGTGCACTGAGAGCAATACATTTGCCTCTCAGGACTGCTTTCACTGGGTCCCATAGGTTTCTTTGTGATGTTTCTTCATTTTCACTGAATTGTAGGAACTTTTTAATTTCTTCTTTAACTTCTTCTGTGACCCATGTATTGTTCAACTTAGTTCAGTTTAATTTCCATGTGTTTAAGGTTTTTTCTACTTTATGTCTTGTTATTGAGAACTAGTTTGATTCCACTATGTTCAGATAGAATACAAGGTATTATGTCGATCTTCTTGTATTTGCTTAAATTCCTTGTATGAACTAAGAAATGATCTATTGTAGAAAAAGTGAATGCGTTGGCAAAAGTTAGACCCTGCTGGTGTGAATGCCTGTAATTGTAGCTACTCAGGAGGCTCAGATCTGTGTATTCAGGTTCAAAGCCAGACCAGGCAGGAAAGTTCACGAAGCTTTTCTGGGCTTTTCCAGCACCACACCCCTCGTCATGTCTGGGGTTGTTCACCACCTTTGCCACCATGGGCTCGGCTTGGAGGCTTATGCAAGCCTGTATGGAGAGGCGCTCCACCCCACCATGAGTCAGGTGTTAACCAGTGCTGCTGCCTCAGGCTGGGCTAGGCTGCTTATGCGGGCCAGTATGAAGAGGCATAAACCGCCATGGCTCTGGAGTTGTTCACTGCTGCTGTCCGTGCCACAGTTATCACTGGCCCTCCGGGCTGGTCTGGTCTGTTCCTGTGGGTTAGTGCCAAGAAGCATTGTGCCCAGAGTCTGGGTAGTTTGCCACTACTACCAGCTGTTGCTGCTGCTCCAGATTAGGCTAGGCTGTTTACACCATCAAGACAGAGGTGCCACACTGCGAGTCTAGGGTTGTTCACCACTGCTGACCGTTGCTGCTGCTCTTGACTGGGTTGGGCTGCTTGCACCAGCCAGGCAGAGGTGCCATGCCAAGGGGTGTGAGGGGAATCTGTCTTCTGATATTTCGATTTGTATTCTCTGGGTTGGCATTGGACCTTGGGAGTCTTCTGTGAGCCTTGGGATGCTTGTGGGTGTGTGGTCCTCGGAGGGTCCAAAGCCAGGCCACAAAGCTCCACCACTTAAGCAGCTCAGTGGGGAGCCCATTACCAACAAGGGGTAGGAGAAGGGTCTTCCCACTTTACTGTCTGTGTAGGTTTTTCCCTTTTCTTTTTTCACTTTCTGTATCTCTCTGAGTAATCGCCTTTTTTTGTGGGTCACTTGCAGAAACGGAGCATTGAAATCCAAAATCTGTATTTCGTTGGGGAGAGCTGTGATGCTTTCATGCTGTTCCATCGCCATCTTGGCCCCTCCCCTTCGGGTGGAGTTTTTCTTAGGTGGCTGGTGGGCCTTGGTTACCAAAGGATAGGTCCATAAAAGAATACGTTGTAAAGCGTGCAGATTGTAGTTAGACATTTCTGTTAATATAGCCTTCCCAAATTTAGGAACCAAAGGGGGTGGTCTACCCTATAGTATTTCAAAGGGATTAAATCCTTTAACATAAGGGCTACATCATGCTCAAAGGAGAGCAAAGTGGAGGAGGCTCACCTAGCTATGCACAGTCTCTGTAATTAATTTAGTTAGTTTGCTTTGAGGGCATATTCATTCTTTGTAATGCCTTGAACTCTGAGTTCTATAAATGGATTGTAACTTCCAATTTATTCCAAGAGTGTTAGTTAATAATTGAGAACTTGGGCCATGAATGCAGGGCCATCTTTGGACGCCACAGCTAACGGTAAGACAAATCAAAGAATTATTACATGCCTCAGCTCAGCCTGAAACAGTGTCCATATTACTAATAGATACCAATACCTATACTTTCCAAGCTTTACCTCTGTGAAGTCCACTTTCCCAAATTCACCATCTGAGGTTCCTCACAAATGAATCCTTTCCATAGGTTCCAGCTTTTCATCATCTACCTGTTGGAAATTACCTACACATCTTACAAAGTATTGTCACGCTAAGGGCCCACTGGTTTTTAGAACAGTTTTAGGTAGTGGCCTCGGGCAATTTACCAGGGTGCAAATATCTACACGTAAACTGACCGACAGCTTGAGCCTGTATGTTTTTTTCACAAGTTCAGTGTCAACATTTCCACACTTATTACCACTGTTTTTGCTTCTTCCTTTAATTTTAATGACTAGAGATTGCACTTGTAGCTCCAGAGATCCCATTGGTTTTAGAGTCATCTCCCAAGCTACCTGATCAGCTCAGATGTCTCCCTGTATCTTAGGGTCTCTAGTTTCTTTAACTCCTGTACAGTACTCTGAACCATGGAGACTTCTTCCATTTTATTCTCCCCCTTTTCTCTCAAACTTGCTTTCAAGGGCTGGGAAGGTGGCTCAGTGGTAGAGCGCATGCCGTGCATTCCAGAGGCCCTGGGTTCGATTCCTCAGCACCACATAAGCAAAAAGCAAAAAGCCGGAAGTGGAGCTGTGGCTCAAGTGGTAGAACGCTAGCCTTGAGCTGAAGAGCTGAGGGACAGCGCCCAGGCCCAGAGTTCAGGCCCCATGACCGGACCCAAAAAAAACAAACAAACAAACAAAAAAAACAAACTTGCTTTCAAAATCCCACTCTCCTTCTCAATGTGCTCCTTAAACTGTAACTGTTTTTGCAGGGTCACAGGAGAGTTCCTTTGACTGGCCAACTGCTGCTCCTTGTCACAACACCTTTGCTTGCTCTTCAGCTCCTCTCTTAAATTCACAAAGGTGCTATTGCGAGGTATTTTATCCCACCTCCACCTGTTCCATTGGGACATGATGTTTCTGCATTAAATTTATGGTGAAGATCTCAGCAGTTTTTTTGGGCTTTAATCTAGTACTTTCTCTTTCTTGTTTTCCACTTCAGTGTATTTTTGTGAGCGCTCTTACAACTGTTTTTTTAGCCCTTCTGTTTTTTTCCTAATGCTCTTTCCCTTTCCCCAAGATTCTCTATCAGAGCATGTGGTCCTTTAACTCTTTCTGAAGAGTAACAATCTCTTTCTTGAGCCTGATATTTTCCTGTTCACTTTTCTTGGCCTCATCTATGACAGCACTTCCTCGTCTTCTCTGCTAACCTCTCTTTCCTTCTCTCTCTGTTGCTTTGAATTTCTGGTGACAATTTTCAAAGCTTATAATCAACATGTACTTCAGCCTAATACATTCTTATATTAGATCCAGCTCATTTTTCATGTCCACAATTTCTTAATGCAGCATCAGGATCTCTTCTTGGCTTCACTTGTGGTTAGCAAGGATGGCAGTATTGCTGTCTTGTGCTTCTGTCGGCCTGTGGTCCCCTAATTTGCCTCATACTCATCCAGGCTAATGTATTTGAACTTCATTTGATTCTAAAAGTTTTCTAGGTTCCTTTTGAGGATTTTCTTCTCATTTTTCACTCTCACAAGTTTATATCTTCAAATCTTTTCTTCACGTCAAATAATTCTCCCTGTTTTCTCCAATGTGCTCTTCTATGAACTTTTAACGACTTTGTTGGTTTTGACAGGAACATAATAGAGATTCTGTCATTTATAAGCCTGTGTTTTGAGATAGAAGTGTGTGAATTTTTTTTTTTTTGCCATATTTCTTCTTAAGTTCAGAGGGCTGCTTTTTAAATTGAACACAGTTGGAATTCAGAGCCCCACGCTCCTTTGCATGTTACTCCAGAGATATGAACACATTTTCCAGGTGTTTAATGTGATTGCATAACCTGTCATTTTCTATCTTTCTCCTCCTTTGACATTCCTTTTCCCAATGTCCATTTTGCTTTCAATAAGCACACTGATCTATTCCTAGAAGTTTCCTACTGTCATTTGCAAATGTATTGTATTGTCTTTGCCAAGGGATTCTTGATCCCTATTCTGGTGCTCCTATCAAAACTCAACTACCTTTCTTAGAGTCTTTTTTATCCAGGGTATCTCTGTTATCAAACACCTACTGGGCACCACTTCCAACTGAGAATACACCTTTCCCTCAAACCCTTCTAACTTTTGAAGCTTTCTTCTAATATCTGGGGCTGACTGGGTAACAAAGGCTATATTTAGGGCTCTTTGATTTTCCAGGGCTTCAAGATCTATAGGCCTATATGTCCTATAGGCTTCTGGGAGAAGTTAAAAAAAAAATCATTAGGGTATTCACTGGGGAACTGTACCATTTCACTCAACTTAGATTGATGACTTGTCTTTCTAGCCACTGAGATATCCCTGCTAATCAAACACAGCAATAATAGGTAAGCACTTCCATACCTTGATCACTGTTAGTCTCAGCTTGGGTAAGTCTGTGGAAAGACTTGCTCCAAATGGTCTGATTAATAGTGGAGCTACTGTCTGATCCAATGACTACTTTCAAGACACCGAGTAGGATTCACTCCCTTTTCTACCAAGTGAAAAGCACCTGTAAAATTTGCTGACACTCATTCCGGATGTGCTTGTTTGTGAAAATTACTGTCTCTAATGAAATTATGAGCCGCTGGTTTTTTTCTGTAAAGGATGGAGTTTGCTGTTTCCAGTTATACAGGTCACTAGATGTAAAGAGAACATATATTTAAAAGGGAGCCTGCCCCCCCATCTCCTTCATGGTCCTGTCTCAAGGGTAATAATGGTAACATACCACATTGTACCACCTCAGGCTGGTAAAAGTAACCACTTTTGGTATGGGAAGACTTAACATTACAGGTGCTGGTGGCAAAGAATAGGAGCGAGAGTACACCAATGCATCTTCCTCTGAGGGACTCTATAACCCTTGGGGAAAATATTTTTTGGATATAGGAAATTCAGGCCTTGTTCTCCCATCCTGAGAAAAGGAGTACACAGAGGTGCATTCAGGACACAGATAGAACTATCAGCATACACAAACAGGACAATAGCCACAGACACTTAACTTACATGTCCCATACCTCTCAATGTTGACCTCTACAGGAGGTCCCAGATTACAGAGAGAATGTCCCAGATTGTCTCTTGAGGAGGCCACAGATGACCCATGGAAAATGTCACATATGTCCTCCCTAGGAGGCCCTAGATAATCTCTCTTGGAGGTTCCAAATGGCTCCCCAAGGAAGTGTCAGATGACCTCCAAGGAAGGTCCCAGATGTCCTCTCAATGAGGCTTATATTACCTCTCAAATAGCTCCCAGATGGCCACTCAAAGAGGCCATATATGAACCCAGAGGAGGGTCCAGATAACCCTCTGAGAAAGTCACAGATGACCTCCAGAGAAGGTCCTATGTAACTTCTCAAGGAAGTTCCAGATGATGTATGAAGACGGTCATACATTTCTCATCAAGATAACCCAAGCTGGCCTCCTAAAGAAGTTCCAGATGACCACAGGAGGTGGTCCTAGATTGCCTCTAAAGGAAGCTCCAAAGACTACTTTTGAAGAGGTCTCAGGTTGCCTCCTGAGGAAACCCCAGATGACCTCTGGAGAAAGTCCAAGATAGCCCTTGGAGAAGGCCCTAGATGACCTCCAGGGTAGGTTTAAGATGGCTTCTGAAGGAAGTCGCAGATGTACGCTTGATGGGATTCCAGATGGATTCCCAAGGAAGCCCTACATTACCTCTCAAGGAGTTCCCAGAAGCCACAAATGACCTCCAGATGGGGTCCCCAAAACAGACTGGCAAGCTTTCCCAGACGCACCCTTAGAGGACCCTAAATGACTTTTGTCAATGTTGGTCCTCCGGAGACAAACACTCGAGGAAGACTCTTAACCCTGAGGGTTGACACTTTCACCTATGGGGATTTTTCCCTGGGGCCAAGGCCTGATGCTATCCAAATTGATTTATCTTTATGGGGTTTCCAAAAATCAGGATCTCCGTAGTTCAAGAGAATCCATCGAGACACATTTAATATAATAAATGTTCTCCAAACCACCAATCCCCAAAGTTACGATATCCAAAGCTCCAAACATCAAAGGGCAAGCCTTTTTCCCCCTTCCCTTTGTCTCTCCTTGGCTCCGGAACTATACATCCTTCGATGTTTTCCATTTTTCCCTTCTACTACTTCTTTCTTCTCTTCAGACCTCTCCACTCTCCACAGGTCTGAACTGCTTTGCCTGGGTCGTCAGTTTCCATCCTTCACCTCCTGCCCCCCCTCAACTTCCTCTCCTCCAAGGTCTTTCCCCTTCTGCTATCACACCACTTCCTTCCTTCCAGGACATTCCCCTTTTTCTCTTTCCTTTTATTGCTCTGAACAAGTAGCCTATATAAAGTCTGTACCCCTTCTCTACACCAACTCCCTAACAGTTTTCAACTGTCACATCCCAAACTGCCCACAGCCCAATCACTTCTTAACAGCTCAACACGTGGTGATTAATGCACCAAGCCCTCCCACAGAATGCCCCAACTTCTTTGGTGGCATACTTTGTCCTCTCCAGCTGGCCAGGAGATGATGCCTGGCTGATTATTGGACCCTATAGATTATTGGGGCCCTGCTGATTATTACAGTATCCTCCTTGTGAACTAGTAGCAATTGAAATTGGAAATTTGATTGTAATATTTCAAACTTGTTGTAACATCACAAATCCATTTTGACATCATCATCAGCACGACATCATAAACTCACTCTGATAATATTGTCATTGTCACATCTTGATTCCATTGTGACATCTCAAATCTATTATGACCTCTTAGCTCCTTTGAAAAATCCATGCCCTTTTCAACAGCACAGTCCCTTTGTGTATCCATATCATTGTTGTTAACTGACAATTGAGATCAGAAATACCATTATAACATCAAAAAGTGTTTGTGACATCCTCAACAGTGTGACATCACATTTTCATTATGAGAGCATCAGCTCATTGTGATATCACCAAACTCAATGACATAATTGCATTATGACAACAATTCTCATTATGACATCATAGACACATTATGAATGCCTATTTTGTGATTTCATTGTATTTCAAACGTGGCATGAGAGTTGATATCAGAAACACATTTTTGTGTCTACATAACCATTTTGACATCATAATCACTTTGTGATATCACAGTGACATTGTGATATAACTAACACAATGAAATATCCCAAGCATCTCCTGTCCTCATAACTTTTGTGACAAGCTAACATTGTGATATCTTAGACCTTTTTGCCCTCATAATTTTCCAACCTCATATTTCATGTATGACATGAGATACCAGAAATCCACTGACATCATGACCATTGTGACATCACACTGACAGATGTCATGATCATCGTGTCACATTGTGACATCACAAAAGTTTTGATGTCACAATTAGATGGTGATGCCATACAGGTAAGGGGTTACAATAGGTCTATGATGTGACAATTGGTTGGTGATATCCAAATGGCATAAAGGATCTCATTTGTCATGAAATCACAGAGAATACGAGTTCACAAATGGACTGTGGTATCTACAAAGGCATGTGTTGTCGCAAATGTGTTGAAGTCCTAGGAGGATTATGATGTCACAGTGTGACATAATGGTCATGATGTCTGTCAGTATGATGTCACAATGGTCATGATGTCACAGTGGATTTCTGATATTACATATCATAACTGAAACATTATGTTTGAAAACAGTTTATGAGCTCATAAAGGGACTAAGACATCATAATTGGAGGACATCATAAGACTTAGGAGGACATTGTGGTCACACAGGCATCAAAGATGGCCCTGAGAGGAAGTTGAGTGGCCAGAGCCTGATTTGTTTAAGTTCAGTGTGTAAACAGCTTGTGGAAGCTTAGGTGCATGATAAGGCGTGACCTTTACAGTGATTGGTTGGTTCCATTTCCTCCCCTCCCACACAGTCTTTTGCTTTAAAAAGGGCTTGCTCTGTGTTAATAAATGAGTCTCTACTTGACTTGAATCCCCTCTGCATCTGATTGTCTTTTAGGCTAAGGGAGGCTGGGGAACGGGTGAGAGGCCACACTTACCTTTCCTTGGACTTTGTCCTCCTTTTGTGGGACAAACGAAGACTTGACATCTGGCTCCCCACATGGGGTTCGAAAGGAAAAGATACTGGCTGAGGCTAAGCACTCTCTCAGGGTAAGTGAAACCCTTAGTATGGGTAATGCTATTTCACAGAAGGAGGAGGAGGAGGCAACATTAAGCCTAGAGGGAGTAAAGGAGGACTTGGGAAGTGAGAAAGAAATGGAATGGGACAAATTCCACTGAGAACGCACCGAAACACCCACAGTAGAAGTCAGAACGAGGGTGAAAGTTACAACTTATGACTTGGGTGCCCTTGACAAATCCTAGGTCCCCACACTATTCTCCTGATTTGTGGGGAGGTAAGGTGCCCTACGGGACCTGCAAGAGGGACCTGCAGGACCCGGACCCCTACCAAGAATCCATAGAAGGGTCGAGGGCTGGGGAAGTAACCTATTTGGAGTCCTGACATTTAAGGGAAGTGCCACGCAGGAGTCCGGACCTTAGGCCACAGGATTCACTTCCCCAAGCTTATCCGGTCAATCTGGCACCAGAAGGTAATATGCCCTTGGAATGGTATCCATGGGAAGCTAAGAATCTGAAAAAGCTCCACAAGGCGGTGGTGGAGAATGGCCTGAACTCTCCTATTCACCTGTGTGTCTGGTGGGATGTGGCCAAAGCCCTCCTCACCAGTTCTCAGTTTATTAAATGATGTACCTTCTTTAAGGAGGAATGCAGAGTGCAGGCGGAGAATAACCGTCAGGTTCAATCCGGGATAACTATTACTTATGCCATGTTAACAGGGACAGGGAAAAGGTGCTCCACTGGCATCTAACAAGCCACAATACCTGCCCCGTACCATGACCAGGTGAGATAGGCAGGACTTGCTGCATGGTACAAACTGGATGATGGGCCACTGAATCCCCCATACCAGGAGTGAGACAAAAAACCTTGTGAGCCTCTAGATGAGTTTGTAGACTGAGTCCAACAGAGTATTAACCACAAGCTGCTGGCAGGGAACCTCCAAGATCAGTTTGTAAAGTTGCTGGTTTGGGAAAGGGTGAATGCAGACCACTGCATGGCCTGCACAGAATTTAGAGAGAGTTCCATGAGCAGATGGGTGGTGGCCTCGCAGGATGTGAGAATGCAACAGCACCAGTCCCAATCATAACCTTTAGTTTTACAGGCTCAGACATCTGCAATGACTGAGGCTATTATCCAGGTGCTGGCAGCCCAAGGCCAAAGAACCTGAAAACCATCGGGGAGAGGGACTTGTTTTAAATGCCGGCAGGAGGGGCACTTTAAGAGGGACTGTTCAAAACAATCCCCCCCCCTGCCAAATGGCCCAGGGGGTCCAAACCGCCCCCTACACCCTGCCCCAGGTGCAGGAAGGGTACCATTGGAAAAATGATTGTCGATCCAAATTTGATATAAATAGGAAGCTTTAAACTAGGGGAGGGACATCCTCCAGCCCCGTTAACTCAAGAAGGAATCCCCTCTGCTGTTGGGCCCAGGCAGCCTCATGGCAGGTTGACTCAGGCCCATAGGACCGTGACCCTGGAGGAAGGACTCCGCCTTAAAATGACTATTTTCATAAGCGGGAAGCAGTTTCACTGCCTAATTGACACGGGGGAAGATCAGGGAGGAAGAAGTGCCCTTGGACTGGAAGCTTGCGTCTGGACCCCCAATATTGGGGGTAGAGGGCAACTCCCAGACCAAAGAGACAGTTGCCCTTATGAAATGGACTAGCCCAGATGGAGAACAGGGAAAGATATGCCCTTTAGTGGCAAAAAAACTCACTGCCAATTTACTAGGGCAAGACATGCTAAGATAAATGGATGCCGTGGTCACTACAGACCATCAAGCATGCTATGATGATATCCTGGATGGAGAAGAAGCACAAAGGCTTAAACAGGATCTAGGGGATCCGCTCAGGTGCACTCCCAATCCTAAAGGCCCACTGCTTTCGAGTATCTCCCATTAGGTGGAAACCCAGAAGCGCTATCTGGGTGGAGAAGTGGCCATTGACCAAACCCAAACTTGTAGCCCTCCACTTTTTGGTGAAGGAACAGATAAACCTTGGCATGGATGTCCTCTCATTAGTCCTTGGAACACACTCGTATCTGTTATTCAAAAGGCCTTCTGGGACTTGGCGTTTATTCCAAGATCTAAGTAAGGTAAATGAAAGCATGGAGTTAGTAGGAACGCCGCTAAGAGGCATGCCCTGGACTCCCACTCTACCTTCAGAATATACCTTAGTTGTGATTGATATTAAAGATTGTTTTTTTCTATCCCCTGCATCCAGATGACTGTGAGAAATTTGTTTTCTCCATCCCTTCTCTTAATTTTTCCCAGCCTCATCGGAGGTTTGAATGTAAGGTGCTGCCACAGAGAATGGCCAATAGCCAGGCCTTGTGCCAATACTCCTGTGCTGGGTTCAGACACCTCCCTTGCCTATGCCTACATGGATGATATAATTGTGGGCCACCAAGACCCGGGCCACCTGGAGGGCCTTCTGGCCCAGGTTCTAGCCATATTAAAAATGGGGGTTTACCATAGCCCTCAATAAAATTCAAAAGGTACCTCCTTTTAAGTTGTTCGTGTCCCACCTTACCTTGACTCAGGCCAGCTCCCTTAAGCCTTTGCTGGACATTCCAGCCATTCTGACCTTATCCCAACTTCAGAGCTTTTTAGAGGAAATAAATTAGCTGTTGGCATGGGTTCCTCTCCCTAAAGATAGTCTTGTGCCTTATTTGCTCTACTAAAAGACAGAATGCCCCAAGAAGTTATTAAATTTCAGACAGCCATCGGCAATATTATTGCAGTTCAAAAAAGCCCTGGATGAAGTTTACCTGAAGCAGTATTCTATTTTTGAGCCCATTTTCCATTGGTTGTTTGCAGGTGTTACATTGATTTCTGCAGTTTTAACTCAAAGGGGGGAACCATTAGAGTGGGTTCATATTCCCCTGGGGGGAACACCTCAGGTGTACTCTCAGGCAGGCCAACTTGCAGATGCTATTGTCAAGGGAAGGACCCAAGCCCAACGGCATTATGGCCTCGACCCTCTCCATTGTTTTTCATTTTCGGATGGTAGACGTTGAGTGGCTCACTCGAGGAATGCTCATCTTGCTCTCTCTGTGGAGGGGTTCCTAGGCCAAATTGACTGCCATTATGGGCCATCCAAATGGACTGTCATGTTATGGCGACTTCCCTTCAAAATGCCTTCTCTATTTTCTCCTATGACTCTTCCTGGTGCCCTCCATGTTTTGTCTGATGGAGGTAAAGCAAGCTCTGTGTATGCAGCCTTTGAAGAGCAACAAATACCCCAAGCCAACAAAGATTTCAAACTTGTCAAGGGTCAGCACAATATAAAGAAATGCTAGCCATAATTATGGCCCTTCATGACATTCAAAAACCCTTTAATTTGTATTCGGTTATCCTATATATGATTAACTTGTTCCCCCATATTCCCCAGGCACATAATAAGCTGGATGAAAACCCTATTTCCCCTCTTATGGTTACCCTTAAGGGTCTATTAGAAGGGCGAGGAGCCCCTATTCATATTCAACATTTGAGAGGGCATTCAAAACTTCCTGGGTTTCTATCTCTAGGCAATAATTGGGCAGACCAGTTAGCTACTGGCCCACAAGTATTAACGTTACAAGAGGCTACCTGTTTGCATGATTTCACCCACATTAACTGGAAAGATCTTCAACATAGATTTCCTCAGATTCCTGTAAAGGACCTCAAAAGGATAGTACATACCTGCAAAACATGCCAACCCTTCTTAAAAGTACCCCCGTTACAACCACCAAGGGTAAATCCCAGAGACCTTAATCCTGGCAAACAGACATTACTCATTTTCTAGCCTTTGGTAAGTTTAAATATATCTTTGTCTCTATAGATACCTACTCAGGAGCATGCTGGGCCACAGCACATACAGGAGAAAGAACTAAACATTCACAAGCACATTTTCTTCAATGCTCTGCCACCTTGAGTCTACCAGCACAAGTTAAAACCGATAATGGATCCTGTTTTGTTAGTAAAGCAATGTAAGAGTTTTGTGACAAATGGCACATTAGTCATACTACAGGATTTCCCTACAATCCCCAAGGCCAAGCAATTATAGAAAGAAACCACCAATGTCTTAAGGAGCAATTATTAAAACAAAAAATGGGAATTAGCCCCTATATACAGTTACAGCTTTGTATAGCTTTGTTTACCATTAACATTTTAAGTTTTCCAAAAAGGGCAACTGAATACAGATTTCAAAAGCACTGGGGACAACTAAACCTTAAGCCCCAAGTGAAATTCAGGTAGAAGGACCCCCTGACACAACAATGGAGAGTACCTGATCTGCTAGTTACCATGGGCAGGGGACTTGGATGCATTTTTCCCACAGAGGTGACAGCCTCCATTTGGATCCCTGCCAGGAACCTTAAAGTTTTACCCCTTTCCTCTATACAGGAGGATGCCTAAGTGTAAACTAACAAACAAGGAAAGAAAAATGGCTATGGTGGCAGAGGAGGGAAAGCAAGAAAGATAACTAACCATTCCCAAGGGCAATCAGCCCTTGAGAAGCTCTTGTGTTCTCTAACAATTGCAGATGGCGATACTCCAGCTGTTGGCTCTTCTGACCCTCCCAGTCCCAGCAATGGCTATGGAATCCATCAACCTCAATGGGTGACCTGGGCATTGATCAGCACTGGCAATGCAGACATAGCTCCACAAGAGAAGCTGTCCCTTCGACTTGGTGGCTTGACCTTCATTTTGATCACCACCCTATGTCATTTTGTATGGACCATTTAATATTTCTGTAGGAGTTATTTGTTTTAATGCTACCTGCTCTAATATTCCTTTTACAAGCCCCACCTCTGGAATCTGAAATGGCAAAGACTGCTATCGCATCTCTGACTGTTAAAGGAGTGCTAGTGACATTGCTTGGCCTGGGAATGCTTTTGCTGATGATTTTTCTACGCCTTCCTTGCATTATATGTGCACTGCAAACCTCTTAATACTTTAGACAGCCAGGCATAAATTTCCCCCAAGAGGAACCGCAGCCAGAGATGGGTAAGAGGGGGTGCCAGTCTGACCAACCTAAGACAGGGCCTTCAGCTTCGTTCTGAAGAAGTTCCCAATGAAGGGTAAGACAGACAAGAAAATCCACCCAACCTAAGCAGGCAAGTTCGATTCTTTAAACAAAGACGCGGTGTTGGGAGCCGACAGTAAAGCTCAAAGGTCATCCTGACCCCTGTACTCGCTTGAAGGCACAAATCAACTGGCTTACTTGAAAGATACCAGGTGCCCGGGATTGCTTTGCTATGTCTGTAGAGTTTGTTTTAATTTTTCCTTGTTTTTTCTGGACTATAGTAGAATGGCCTGAGAGTGGGGGCCCACAAGGATGCACCGTGTCACATGTGTGGAATTCCCAATACCCAGGCTGCTCCCATGTTCTGAAGAGGACGAGATAATGACTGTTCTATATGCCCCGAAATTAATCAAACTGCTTCAGACATTTCTAACTGTGGTTGGGCTGATGTTTATTACTGTGCTAGTTGGGGATGTGAGGTAATTGGGACTGGCTCTTGTATCACGCACAAGGGCCCTATACTTGTCTGGTGAATCTCGCCCCCCAGACTTGCCTCAAACCCTCTGCATGGCCAATGCTATTCTTATCAATGTAATTCTGTTAGTATAACCTGAACAAAGGAGAGGGAAAGGATAACTAACTGGGGGGTGTATCTGCATTAAAACAAAAAGGGAGAATCTGTGGGGCACACAGGCAGCAAAGATGGCCCTGAGAGGAAGTTGATTGAGCAGAGCCTGATTTGTTTACATTCAGTGTGTAAATAGCTTGTGGAAGCTTAGGTGCATGATAAGGTGTGACCATTACAGAGAATGGTTGGTTCCATTTCCTCTCCTCCCATGCAGTCTTTTGCTTTAAAAAGGTCTTGCTCTGTGTTAATAAACGAGTTCCTTCCTGACTTGACTCCCCTGCATCTGATGGTCTCCTGGGCTAAGGGAGGCTGGGGAACGTGCGAGCAGCCGCACTTAGCTTTCCTCAGACCCTGTCCAGCTTTCGTGGGATGGATGAAGACCCGACAGAAGAGGGCAGGTTTGTGATATCACAGTGTGTTAGTGATATCACCATGGCACTGTGATGTCATAAACTAATTGTGATGCCATATATTTATGAGATCACAATGGTTTTCTGATATCAACCCAAATGCCACATTTGAAATAGAATGAACTAAGAGAATAGTGTCTGTAACATCACAATGACAATTTAATGTCATAATGCTATGAGGTCATTGTAAATTGGTGATGTCATGGTAATGAGGTAATGGTGTCATAATGAATATGTGTTGTCACACTGGTGATTGGGTCACAAAGAGTTTGTGATGTTACAATGGCATATATGAATTAAATTATCTTGTGTTCATAATGAGGATATGGGTACACAAAGGGACTGTGATGTCAAAAGTACCATATGTGTTTTCAAAAGTACTTAGGGGTCATGATAGCTTTATGATACACCATTGTGATGAGGTCACAACAGGTCATTGATGTCATAATGATTTTGTAATATCTCAAACATATGTCCAATTTCAACTGCTAGTATTTCACAATGTATATGCAAGTTCACAGAAGGAGCTTGAAGTCTTAATGGACATGAATTTTTTAAAATGTCATGAGGTCATATTGGGTTTGTGAATACACAATGGAACAGTGATATCACCATGGCAATGTCAACTCACTACATCATGACAAAATATTGTTTTGGTGCCACAATTCGTTGATGATGCTACATTGGTGATGAGGTCACAAAAGATTGGTGATGTTACAGTGTGTTGGGTATGTCACAATGACATGATGGTTCTCAATTGTCTTTAACTTACAATGAGTATATGAGTTCACAAAGGGACTTTGGTTTCTCCAAAATTATGTGTTGTCACAAATATATTGAAATCCTAAAAGGTTTGTGATGTCAGAATTTGTCACAGTGGTTATGAAATCTGGCAGTGTGATATCACCATGGTCATGATGTCACTGGAAATTTGTGATATCAAATGTCATATGTGAAATTTAATGAAGTCAACAAGAGATTATGAGGACAAAAAGGCCTAAGATATTAGAATTGCAGCATGTCACAAAAGTTATGATGACAGGATAGGTTTGTGATGTCACGGTGGGTTATGTGATATTGTGATATGTAGGTTATTATGATATCACAGTGACAATGTGATGTACAAAGGGATTGTAATGTCACAATGGTTATGAGTTCACGATTTGTTTATGATATCAACCTACAGGCCACATTTTAAATAGAATGAAATCACAGAAAAGGCATTCATAATGTGTCTATGATGTCACAAGGATAAGGTGAAGTTCTAAATCTATCATATCATTTTAGTTTTGTGATTTCACAATGAGCAGATGTTGTCAAAATGACAATGTGATGTCACAATTGTGATGAACTCGCAAACTGTTTTTGATGTTAAAATGTCCTGTCATTCTCAATTGTCAATATTTCACAGTGGGGATTTGAGTACAAAAAGGGAATGTGATGTCACAAAGCTATGTATTTTTTCGAAGATATAGGAGGTCATAATAGATTTGGGATGTCACAATGTGATCCTGGTGTCAAAACAGCAATGTGATATCACAATGGTTTTGTGATGTCACACTAGTGATGAGGTCTTAATGGGTTAGTTATGTCACAAGTTTGTAATATCACAATTATTTGTCCAATTTTAATTGCTAGTAGACCACCATGAGGACACGGTAAAAACCAGCAGTGCCCCTATAATCCACGGGAACAGATAGTGGTTATGGCCTCTTGGTCTGGACCACCGGAGAGGGGGGTTGCATGCCACTGGAGTGGGCAGGACATGTTGCTGAAGGAGATAGGATGTCAAGCCCCACATGGTGAGCTGCCAAGAAGTGATTGGGCATGAACATTTGGGAAGTGATGATTGAAAACTGTTATGCAGGAAACATATCTCAGTGGGAGAAGAGCACAGCCTATATATAGGCTGCAGGTTCAGAGCAACAGAAGGGGAGAGAAAAAGGAGAAAGGCCTGGTAGGAAAGAAGTGATGAGACTGCAGGAAGGTAAAGACCTGGGAGGAGAGGAAATTGAGGGAGAGCAGGAGGTGAAGGATGGCAGCTGGCCACCTGGATAGGGCAGGGTAGGACTGTCAAGAGTAGAGCAGCCTGAAGAAAAGAAGGGAACGGTGGAAGGAAAAAATGAAAGACCTGAAATGTAGGACAGGTCTGGAGAGAAGGAGGATGAAGAGAAAGGAAAAAGCCTTGTACTTTGAAGTGTGGAGTTTTGGAGATCATTATTTTGGGGGATGGTTGTTTGTAGACCAGTTAACAAATGGCTGTCCTGCTCTTTGGAGTTGTGAGGGTTCATGATTGAAGCTGAATTTAGCTCTGGGCATCCAGCCCAGGTCAAGCTAGTCACTTGTTACAAAATTTATGAGGACAAGACAGGTAATGATATCACAATGTCAATATGAGTTCACAAAGGGATTGTAATGTCACAATAGTGATGTGGTCACAATGGGTTTCTGAAATCAAACTATATGCCACATTTGAGATAGAAAGAAATCACAGAATAGGTAATCACATTGTCTCTATGACCTCACAAAGAATATGTGATTTCATAATGCTATGATGTCATTGTCATTTTGGGATGTCACAATGGGCTGATGTTATCCTAACAACAATGTGATGTCACTCTGGAGATGATGTCACAAAGCATTTGTAATGGTACAATGGCATTTCTGATATCAGTTGTCCTTTGCTCACAGAGAATATAATTATCCAAAGGGACTGTGATGTCACAAACACCATGTGCTTTTACAAAGGTGCGTAGAGGTCACAACAGGTTTGGTATGTCACAAGGTGATCGTGATATCACTGTGGAAATATGTCACAATGGGTTTGTGATGTCACAGTGGGGATAAGGTCACACATGGATAGTGATGTCACTATGAATTTGTAGTATCACCATTACATGGTGATATTACTAGATCACAATGAAGATACGAGTTCACATAAGGACCTAGAAGTCAGAAAGGCTATGAATTTTGTAAAATATTATGAGTACATATTAGATTGGTGGAAACGCGATGGGACAGAGATATCCCATTGGCAATATAATGTTTCCATTACATGAGGTAGTATTGTTTTGAAGTCACAAATAGTTGGTAATGCCATATAGGTAATGAGGTCTTATAGATTTGTGATTTCACAATGGGATGGTGATGTTACAATCTCATGCTAGGTGTCTAATCGACAATGAATATATAAGTTCACAAGGGATAATGATGTATCCAAAGGTATATGTTGGCACAAGTGTAATGAGTCTTAACAGGTTTGTGATGTCACAATGTGACTCAATGTTCATGACATCTGGCAATGTGATGTCACAGTGGTCATGATGTCATAGTGAATTTCTGATATCACATGTCATACCTGATGTATTATGAATTAAACAATTTATGAGCTGAGAGAGGCCAGAGATCACACTGGCAGCATGTCAAAACATTTATGAGGATAGGACAGTTTTGTGATATCACAGTGGGTTAGTGATATCATAATGCCAATGTGGTATCACCAAGGTATTGTGATGTCACAATGGTTATGTTGTCACAATCTATTTCTGATATCAACCCACCTGCCACATTTGAAATAGAATGAAATCACAGAATAGGCATTCCAATGTATCTGTGACATCTCAATGACCATGTGATGTCATAATGCTATGAAATCATTGTTGTTTTATGATGTCACAATGGGCTGATGGTGTCATAATCACAATGTGATGTTACACTGGTGATGATGTCAAAAAGGTTTTGCAATGTTAAAATGGCAAGTCTGATCTCAATTAGCTCAAAATGATATGGGTACACAAAGGGCCTTTGATGACACAAAAGCCATGTTTTCAAAGCTTCTGAGGTCATAATAGGTTTGGGATATCACAATATGATCATGGTGGCACAATGGCAATGTGATATCACAATGAGTTTTTGATGTCACTGTAGTGATGAGGTCACAATGTGTTAGTGATGTCTCATCAAGTTTTAATATAACAATAACATATTCAACTTCAATTTCTTCTAATTCACTATGAGGATACTGTAATAACTAGTGTTGGCAGAATTATCTGTGGCAGCACATAATCATTGTAAATTCTTGGCCTGGACCACGGGAGAATGTGGAGAATGCCGCCAAAGGTGGAGGTGTCAAGCCTCACATGGTGAGCTGTCAAGAAGTGATTGAGCATTGGGCAGATTGGGAAGAGACGGTTAAAAATTGTTAGGCAGGAGACCCATTGGAGTGAGGAGGGGTACAAACTATATATAGGTTGCATTTTCAGAGCATGGAAAGGGGGGATAAAAATGGGAGCTACCCGGATGGAAGAAAGTGATGAGACAGCAAGAAGGAAAAAACCTGAGAAGAGAGGAAGATGAGGGAGAGCAGAAGGTTGGCAAGTGGTCAGTGGGGCAGAGTAGGGCAGGCCTGTGGAGAGTAGAGAGACATCAAGAGAAGAAGGAAGTGGTGGAAGGGAAAAAGGGAAAGACCAGGAAGTAAGAACAGTTCTGTATTGAAGGAGGGAGGAATGAAAAATTAAAAAGCCTTGCCCATTGAGGTTTGGAGATTTGGAGATCATAATTTTAGGCTGGTGGTTTGCAGACCAATTAAGAAAGGGTGGGGCTTCCCATTGGAGGTCTGAGATTTGGTGGTCAAGGCTGCTCTTGAACCTGGGTATCCAATCCAGGATAAGGTAATCTCAGTCCCCTTTCTATTGTAAATTGTTTTATTATATTAAATGTGACTACATGGTTTGTCTCCTTGCCTTAGAGGTCATAAGTACACGAGTTCACAGAAAGAGCTTGAAGTCTCAAAGGCCACGAATATTCTAAGATGTGATGTGGCCATATAGGTTTGTAAAAGCACAATGGGACAGTGATATCACAACGGCAATACCACAATATCATGTCAAAATAATGCTTTGATACCACAATTAGTTGTTGATGCCATTCTCGTGATGAGGTCACAATAAGTTTGTGATGTCACAATGGGTTCATGATGTCAGAGTGGCATGGCAGATCTCAAGTCTCATTAATTGGCAATGAATATATGAGTTCAAAAAGGGACTGTAATGTCTCCAAAGGCATGTGTTGTCACAAATGTGATGCCGTTCTCACAGGTTTGTGATGTCACAATGTGACAAAATGGTCATGATATCTGGCAGTATGATGTCACAGGGGATTTCTTTGTTTTTACTTTTTTAAATAAGTTATTTTTATTGTTAAAATACTGTACAGAGGGGTTACAATCACATGACTAAGGTAATGAGTACATTTCTTTTTTTTTTTTTTTTTTTTTTTTTTGGGTCCAGTCATGGGGCCTGAACTCTGGGCCTGGGCGCTGTCCCTCAGCTCTTCAGCTCAAGGCTACCGCTCTACCACTTGAGCCACAGCACCATTTCTGGCTTTTTTCTTTTTGCTTATGTGGTGCTGAGGAATCGAACCCAGGGCCTCAGGCATGCAAGACAAGCACTCTACCACTGAGCCACCTTCCCAGCCCCCATGAGTACATTTCTTATCAAGCATTGTTGTCTCCGCATTTGTTTATCCCCTATCATCCCTTCCCTTCCATCTCCACAACTACTTGGCTCTTAACAAGGTGCTGACAAGGACTGTTGACAGAAGCAGCAAGTCACTCTTATGGTTCCAAAGCAGCACAGGTACTTACTCCTGGTCCAGGCTTCATGGGACAAGCCTGTTTTTTTGGC
Source organism: Dipodomys spectabilis (assembly GCF_019054845.1). Classification (NCBI taxonomy): domain Eukaryota; kingdom Metazoa; phylum Chordata; class Mammalia; order Rodentia; family Heteromyidae; genus Dipodomys; species Dipodomys spectabilis. Next base: position 4,998,876 of record NW_024870882.1, on the reverse strand, counting down.
AAGGCCAATTTTCTCCTACTTTAGCTACACAAAATAAATACTCTTTGTACAATTTCTATCTGGGAATAGTTCAAAGTAGATTCCTTTTTAAAAATACATCATGGCCAGGTGCTGGTGACTCAGGATTGTAATCCTAGCTACAAAGAGAGGCTGAGATCTGAGGATTGATGTTCCTGCCTGGTCAGGAAAATCTATAAGACTCTTATCTCCAATTAACACCCAAAAGCCAGAAGTAGAGCAGTGGCTCAAGTGGTAGAGTATTGGCCTTGAGGGAAAAAGCTTAAGGACAGCACTTAGGCCTTGAGTTCAAGCCCCAGTATTGGCAAAAAAAAAAAAAAAATATATATATATATATATATATATATTTATATATATGCATATATGTATATAAATATATTTAATACATTTATGAGATATCTTTTAATATAATTATACATTATATGTATAAATATATTTATAATCTATATTATATGTACATGTGTGCAATCAAGGGTATAGTATAAATATAAACAACATTCTTCCCTATTCGACTACCAAGCCTCTGACCATGGATGGAATTGAAAAGTTTTAGGTTGTGCCTAACACTTTTGTTGTCCTGACTAAAACAGCATCCTTCTTGATTTCTCTATAATTCTAATTGTTGGATAGTATTTCCTCATATGGAGACAGTTTTTAATCTTTAATGGGAAGGAAAGACAGTTCATTGTCAGAGATTTTTGGATTGTTTTTTCCTTGAGGGGCTAAAACTAGTTCTCTTGATAATTATTTTCCCCTTTATCCCAGCCTAAAGTTCCTTGATGAGTTCAACTCATATTCACTTTCTACTTCTCTATGATTATTTCTAGTTGGGACTATAATTCAATGAGGTCTGGACAATATTTTCTTATCTCTTCCCTCCTTCAACTATTTGTTACTCGTACTGCATCTCCAATAATTACTTTTGAGATTCATGCACTTTTTATTAATCTATTTTTTGTGAACACACTGTACAGAGGGGTTACAATTACATGGGCAGGTTAATGCGTACATTTCTTATCAAGCATTGCAGCCTCCTCCTTTGTTTACCCTTCACATACCTTCCAAGGCTCCCCCCACCCGATCCTCCCCGCTTCCCCCCCCCCCCCCGCCACCAACATTGTAAAGCTCCTTTTCGACATGACGACTTGTACTTCTCATTGTTGCAACAGGTCCACCTGTATCCTTAAACGACTTGTTTTTCCCCATCTCCTCTACAAGTTATACTGACATCAAATATAGTAAAAGCAGGGGTTATACTGTGGGGGAGGGACATACAAAGCTACAAAAAGATAATTTTATAAATGCATTAGAAACAAATGCATGAAAGGAAAAAAAACATTAAAATACATATCTAAGGATTCATTTTCCTAACATCACATAATCTGACCTTTTCCGCTTGACTCAGACATATACTAGATATTGCAAATAAGGGAAACCATGGCACCTATGTTTTTTGGGCCTGGCTTACTTCACTTAATATAATTTTTTCCAAGGTTTTCCATCTCCTAACAAATGGGGCAATGTCATTCTTTCTGATGGAGGCATAGAATTCCATTGTGTATATATACAACATTTTCTTGATCCTTTCACCTACTGAGGGACATCTGGGCTGGATCCATATCTTAGCTATGGTAAATAATGCTGCAATAAACATAGTTGTGCTGGTAGCTTTAGTGTGGTCATGTTTGTAAACATTTGGGTAAATGCCCAAAGTGGGACTGCTGGGTCATAGGGGAGCTCTATGTCGAGTCTTTTGAGGAACTTCCATACTGCTTTCCAAGTAGTTGAACAAGTTTACATTCCCACCAACAATGAAGTAAAGTTCCCTTCTGTCCACATCCCCTCCAGCATCTGTTGTTGTTAGAGTTCTTGATTTTTTCCATTCTAAATGGAGTCTGGTGGTATCTCAATGTTGTTTTGATTTGCATTTCTTTTATGGCTAGGGATGTTGAGCATTTCTTCATGTGTCTATTGGCCATCCTTCTTCTTCAGAGAAGTTTTTCTTTAAGTCTTTAGCCCACTTATTTATTGGGCAGTTGTTTCTTTGAGGATTTGTTGTTGGAGGATTTAATGTTTTGAGTTCCAAGTATATTTTAGATATGAGACCCTTGTCTGTTGTAAGGCTAGTGAAGATGTTCTCCCAATATGTGGGCTTTCTATTGATCTTGCTAGCTATGTACTTTGCCAATCAGAAGCTCTGCAACTTCATGCAATCCCACTTGTCCAACCTTTCTTTCATTTGTTGTGTTTCCAGGTCTCTATTCAGAAAATTTCGGCCTGAGCCAAGGAGACCTAGGATTTCTCCTATTCCATCCTGTAATGTTTTCAGAGTGTCTGCTTTGACTTCGAGATCTTTGATCCATTTGGAGTTGATTCTGGTGCAGGGTGATATATAAGGATCTAGCTTTAGTTTCCTACAAGAAGTTAACCTATTTTACCAGCACCATTTACTGAAGAGGCGATCTTTCTTCCATTCTATTGTTTTAGCTCCCTTATCGAAGATTATATGGCTATAGGTCTGTAGGTTTATTTCTGGGTTTTCAATTCTATTCCATTGGTCCTGAGGTCTGTTCTTATGCCAATACCAAGCTGTTTTGATTACTATGGCTTTATAGTAGAGTTTGAAATTTGTTACTGATATTCCTCCAGCAGTGTTCTTTCCATTGAGGAGCGTTTTTGCTATTCGTGGTCTTTTATTGTTCCATATGAATTTTTGGATTGCCTCTTCTATTTTCTTGAAGAATGAAGTTGGAATTTTGATAGGTGTCACATTGAATTTGTAGATAGCCTTGGGAAGTATTGCCATTTTCACGATGTTAATCTTTCAAATCCAGGAGCATGGGAGGTTTTGCCATTTTTTAAGTTCTGTGTTGATTTCCTTATTCAAGATTTTAAAGTTTTCATCATAGAGGTCCTTCACATCTTTGGTTAAGTTAATTCCTAGGTATTTTATTTTTTGTAGGGCTATTACAAATGGAGTTGCTTTCCTAATTTCAGCCAACCTTTTCTCATTGTTGGCATACAGAAAAGCCATTGATTTTTGCGGGGGGGTTAATTTATCCCCTGCTATTTTGCCAAAGTTTTGAATCAGCTTGAGTAATTTGGGAGGGGAGTCTATGGGATTTTTTAAATACATGATCATGTCGTCTGCAAAGAGGGAGGGTTTTATTTCTTCTTTCCCTATTTGGATCCCCTTTATGTCTGCATCTTGTCTTATTGCTGTAGCTAGGCATGCTAATACTAGATTGAAGAGAATTGGAGCCAGTGGACATCCTTGTCTTGTTCTTGAGTTAAGAGGAAATGGCTTGAGTTTTTCACCATTAAGTATAATGCTGGCTGGAAATTTGTCATATACAGCCTTTATTGTATTGAGGAATGTTCCATGGATTCCTAATTTTTCCAAAACCTTCATCATAAAGGGGTGTTGGATCTCTTCGAATGCTTTTTCTGCATTTATTGAGATAACCATGTGGTTCTTATCCTTGCACCTGTTGGTGTGATGAATAATATTAATTGATTTGCGTATATTGAACCAGCTTTGCATCCCTGAAATGAATCCTGTTTGATTGTGGTGTATGATTTTTTGGATGAATTGTTGAGGTTGATTGGCCAAAATTTTGTTGAGAAGTTTTGCATCAATGTTCATCAAAGAAGTGTGTCTGTAGTTCTCTTTCTTTGATGAGTCTCTGCCTGGTTTTGGGATGAGAGTAATGATGGCTTCATAGAATGTGTTCAGTAGTGAACTTTCTCTTGCAATTTCATTGAAGAGTTGGAGGAGTATTGGTGTGATCTCTCCTTTGAAGGCCTTGTAAAATTCCGCTGTAAAACCATATGGTCCTGGACTTTCTTAGCTGGGAGGTCTCTTATTGCTGTTTCTTCAGTGCTTGATATGGGCCTGTTAAGATGGTTTAACTCATCTTGGTTTAGTTTTGGCTTGTCAATATTTACTAGGAAAAGGTCCATTTCTGTCAAGTTCTCAAACTTATTAGCATAAATTTTTGAGAAGTATTCCCTTATAATTTTCTGAATCTTGGTTGTTTCCATGGTGATGTTTCCATTCTCATCTCTGAGTTTATTAATTTGGTTGTGTTCCCTTCTTTTTCTGATAAGATTTGCTAAGGGTCTGTCAATTTTGTTAAGTTTTTCGAAGACCCAACTCTTTGTTTGTTGATTTTTTCTATAGTATTTTATTCTAATTCATTTAATTCTGATTTAATTTTAATTATTTCTTACTGTCTACTGGATTGGGGTTTAACTTGCTGCTCTTTATCAAGGAGGTTTAGATGTGTCATTAAATTGTTGGTTTCAGATCTCTCCAATTTGTTGATGTAGGAGCTCAGAGCTATAAACTTGCCTCTGATTACAGCCTTTGCTGTGTCCCAGAGGAGCTGGTAATTTGTGTGTTCATTTTTGTTGAATAGTATAAACATTTGAATTTCCTTTCTAATCTCTTCCTTGACTCATTCATGATTCAGCAGTGTGTTGTTCAGCCTACATATGATACCGGACTTTCTTCGGTGGCTTTTGGTGTTGAGTTCTAATTTTATTCCCTTGTGGTCAGAGAGAATGCAAGGTATAACTTCAAAGTTTTTGAATTTAGACAAGTTTGCTTTGTGGCCTAAAATGTGGTCTATTTTAGAAAATGTTCCATGTGCTGCTGAGAAAAACGTGTATTCTGATGCTGCTGGGTGAAATGTTCGGTAGATGTCTGTTAAGTCTTGTTGATCTATGCAGCTGTTTAGTTCTGTGTTTTCTCTTTGAGTTTTTGCCGAGTTAATGTATCTAGTGGGGAGAGTGGTGTGTTAAAATCCCCAACAACTAATGTCTTTGGATCTATATGGGATTTGAGGGAAAGTAGTGTTTCTTTGATAATTTTGGGTGCTCCATTGTTTGGTGAATAGATATTTAGAATTGTAATATCCTCCTGAAAGAGATATCCCTTAATTAGTATGTAGCGACCTTCTTTATCTCTTCTCACGAATTTTAATTTGAAGTCTATTTTATCTGATATTAGTATTGCAACTCCCGTCTGTTTATGGGGGCCGTTTGCTTGGTAGATTTTGTTCCAGCCTTTAACATTGAAAATGTGTTTGTTTTAAGGGCAAGATGTGACTCCTGAAGGCAGCAGATAGTAGGATCTTGTTTTTTAATCCAACTAGACAGTCTATGTCGCTTAATGGGAGAGTTCAGTCCGTTAATGTTCAGAGATAGGACTGAGATGTAATTGGGAGTTCCTGCCATGTTATCCACCTTCTTGGGGGCTGAGAAAACTGGGTTCCTCCTATGGTTCTTGGATTCTCAGTTTGAGTGCAGTTTCTTGGCCTTTATTGTGGTCTTGTTGGTTTTCTATGTGACATCTTTAAGAATCTTTTGTAAGGCTGGTTTGGTGGAGATGTATTATTTCAATTTTTCTTCGCTATGGAAGGTTTTTATTTGGCCTTCAGTTATGAAGGAGAGTTTAGCTGGGTACAGTATTCTTGGTTGATAGTTGTTTGTTTTTAGGGCATGACATACATCATTCCAGGCTCTTCTTGCTTTGATTGTCTCTGCTGAGAAATCTGAGGTGATTCTATTTGGTTTCCCTTTATGGGTGATTAATCTTTTCTCCTTGACAGTTTTAATATATTGTGAGAAGGGGAGGGACATAGAGGAAATGTGAAAAACTTAAAAATAAAAATGCTTAAAATATTATATATGTATAAAGAGGTAGTACTGCTATTAAGGAATTTAAGTCTCAGAGGTTTTGAATTGAGTGATAAATTTGTGGATTAAGTGTGTACACAATGGGGGATAGTGTCTACTAGTTTACTACAGGTTTATCTGAGGATGTGCAGGACAAGAGTTAAGTCAAAAAAAGAAGAACAAAAGATAGGAAAAGGTGAAAACGATAAGAAAGGAAGAAAAAAAGATTAGAAGTTCAGTTGAGCTAAACAAAAAACATAAAGATAATTAAAAAAGAGAAAGAAGACAAAAAAAGAAAGAAAAATGCACATGCACATATTCCTAAAATAAAAATTATAAGAGGAAAAAATAAGTTACTAGAAAACAATTGTTTTCAAAAAAGGCAAAAATTAAAGATTAAAAAAAGTTTTAGAAAAGAAAAAATTTTTTTTATATAAGGTAAGAAGAAGAAGAAGAAAGAAGAAGAAGAAGAAGAAAGAAGAAGAAGAAGAAGAAGAAGAAGAAGAAGAAGAAGAAGAAGAAGAAGAAGAAGAAGAAGAAGAAGAAGAAGAAGAAGAAGAAGAAGAAGAAGAAGAAGAAGAAGAAGAAGAAGAAGAAGAAAAGTTCTTTGATTTTTTTTTTTGGGGAGGGGTGGGGAAAATCCTGTATCTCCCTTGTGCCTGTAACCAGCCTCTTGTTTGAGGCTCTGGTCTGCTTGTGGTCCTGTGGCTTGGTTGGTTTCTTAAATCAGTTTGTTCGAACAGGCAGAAAAATGCTCTGCTTTATCCAGGCTTTTGACATCCTCCTCCAAGGTTAGTTTAATGGGAGGCTGATCGGCTTTGAGAATCACAAAAGAGGGGGATGCAGTGATGGGGCTAGGTTCTGGGTAGAGTTGAGGCCTTTCAAAAAACAGTAGCTTTTCCCTGGGGTTATTTTGTGAAAAACTCACACAGCCCAGCCTGGAGCCATTCTCAGGGTTTCTGTTTACTGAATTTCAATTGATTGTGGAGGCTGCTAGAGGGAGGGGCAGCCTCTGGCTCTGATTACCTAGTGAAGAAAGCCACTCCTAGGGCTGGTGCCCGAGCTGGGTGACTTTTCCCTGGGTGGAGCTGAGTCTGGCAGGTCAGTTAAGTTCTTGTGATCAGCTAAATGACTCATTTTATTCCAAGGCCTGAGTTGGAGCTAGCAGCTCAGCCGAGCTTTGTTGGTATCCAAGACAGGGATCTCCGGTACTGGCAGGGGAGGGGTGGCCTTCCCTCCTCTGCTCCCTGAGAAGGAGTGAGGACATCAGGCTTCTACTCATGCCGAGTCTTGGTTCCTGGGTCGTCTCTGGTCTGTGAACTGCAGGATGAAGATGTCTGCTCCTTGTCGGTTCTTGCTGGTGTTGAGTAGAATCCACTAGCCTGCTTTGTCTGGCTCCTTCGTCCCGGACTCTCTGTGGCTCAGGTATGGTGCCCTGCAGTCGCTGCCGCCACCGCTGCCACCGCCGAGGCGGCTGCTGGCAAGCGCTCTGATGTGTCTCCTTGCCTGGATTTTACCTCTCTGCTGTCTCTCTGTTCTATGATGGCACCCTTGGTGTGATTCTCTGGCTTAGGACTGTTCACTGGAACTCTAAAACTGCTTTCTATGCGAGAGCTTGTTCAGATTCCAGCTTCTCCTCTGCCATCTTCCTGGAACTCCTTCTTTTTCTTTTTTTCACTCTCTCTACTATCATTCTGTCCAGTGCATTTCCCTCTTTGAGATTAGGATATGTTTAATTCCACTCTCCCTCACCTTCCCAAATCCCTCTAATCCTATTTTCCCCATATTTTTCCTAAACTTAATAATTTCTGGTTGTCAAATTCTCCTTTGCTGTTCTTAGGCCATTAAGACATAGTTGTTTGATGTTCAATAGATTGTATCTCTTGAACCAGATTGTATCTGCAGATTTTGGACTATGCAACTACGGACTTTGGTTGATGTTTACCTTAAAATAGTGTTCTAGCACAAAACTGGTTTTATTCTCATCCCAAATAGGCAGAACAAGCAGGAAAAACACAAGAAAAATGGCAGGGATCTCAACTCCCACTCATGACAATCAGGGGACAGAACAGATAATGAATAATCCAGAGGAGAGTTCCCAAAAAGCTCTATAAACACTACAGTTAAACAGGGTAAATAAAAAGAGTGAAAACTTGCAAAGGTCTCAGTGTGAGCATGATAGGGAGAGAGAGGAGCCAAACCAAAGTTCAATACAAGAGTCCTTGAGTGTGAGAAGCTACTCAAAGATTGATACAGGAATTGCGTAAGCAGATTGAGAACACTCAAAGAGAAAAAAAGGAATTGCGTGAGCAGGTTGAGATGAGTCAAAGAGATAGACAGGAATTGCATGAGCTGGCTTAGAACAGACAAAGAAAAAGGAATGGCATGAACAGGCTGAGAACACTCAAAGACAACTACAGCAAATGTGTGAACATGAGGATGCAAATCAAAGAGAAATTCAGGAACTGAGAGATCGGGATGAGAATGGACAAAGATCAAAGGAGGCATTCATGGAATCCATAAACAGAGATCTGAAAGACATCAGTGAGATTGCAAAGGGAAAGTTCAGTAGAACCCAACAGAAGGAATGGGAGTGGAAGCAATCCATAACCAATCAACTCAGTGATTTGAGAATAAACATTGAACACCAAATTAAGGAAGTAAAGAAGTCCTTACAAGATCTAAAACAGAGTTCCAACAAAGAATTTGAAGCCCTCAAAGCCAATCAATTAGAAGGAAAAGAAATAAAAAACAAAGTAGAAAGTCTTGAGAGTAGGTTAGACCATGCAGAAGATCGAATCTCGGGGATTGAAGACAGCCTAGATATTATAGATGAAGAACATACAACCATCCAAGACAAATCCAAGAAATATGATAGATCTATTCAACACTTAGAAGATACCATCAGAAGGCCTAATCTGAGGATAATGAGGGTAGAGGAGAACCTAGAGACAGAAGTTAATGGTCTAGGAAATTTGTTTAACAGGATCCTAGCAGAGAACTTCCCAAACATGCAAAGAGAGGCCTATTCAGATACAAGAAGCTTTTAGAACTCCAAATTCACCAGACCAGAAAAGGACATCCCATGGTCACATTATAATCCATACAGGATCAATTCAGGCCAAGGAAATGTTCCTTAAAGCTGTCAAGGAGAAAAAAATCAATCACCAATAAAGGGATTAGAATCACCTAAGATTTCTCAGCAGAGACAACCAAGAATACTGTACCCAGCTAAACTCTCTTTCATTATGGAAGGTAAAATAAAAATGGTCCATAGCAACGAAAAATTAGAACAATATATCTCCACCAAACCAGCCCTACAAAAGATTCTTAAAAGTGTCCTACACATAGAAATCCAACAAGACCACAATAAAGGCCAAGAAACCACACACAAACTGAGATTGGATTCAAACTGAGAATCCAAGAACAATAGGAAGTACACAATAGCTGCAGCCCCAAAGAAGGTGGATGAAATGGCAGGAACTCCCAAATACCTCTCACTCCTATTTCTCAACATTAACGGACTTCACTCTCTAATCAAGTGACATAGACTGTCCTCAGTACCACATAAGCAAAAAGAAAAAAGCCAGAAGTGGCACTGTGGCTCAAGTGGTAGAGCGCTAGCCTTGAGCTGAAGAGCTGAGGGACAGCACCCAGGCCCAGAGTTCAGGCCCCACTACTGGACCCCCCCCAGAAAAAGAGCAAGATTCTTCTATCTGCTGTCTTCAGGAGTCACATCTTGCCCATAAAAGCAAACACATTTTCAATGTGAAAGGCTGCAAGAAATCTACCAAACAAACGACCCCCATAAACAGGCCGGAGTTGCAATCCTAATACCAGATAAAATAGACTTCAAAGTATAATTAGTGAAAACAGATAAAGAAGGTTACTACATACTAATTAAGGGATCTCTCCTTCAGGAGGATATTACAATTCTAAATATGTATTTGCCAAACAAAGTACCACCCAAATTTATCCAAGAAACACTACTTTATCACAAATCTCATATATATCCAAAGATATTAATTATCAGATATTTTAAAACACCACTATCCCCACTAGATAGATCAACATGGCAAAAACTCAACAGAGAAAGTGCAGACCTAAACAACTGCATAGATCAACAAGTTTTCAGAGACATCTACCAAATATTTCATCCAGCAGCATCAGAATACATGTTCTTCTCAGCAGCACATGAAACATTTTCCAAAATAGACCACATTTTAGTCACAAAGCAAACTTGTCCAAATTCAGAAACATTGAAGTCATACCATGCATTCTCTTAGAACACAAGGAAATAAGATTAGAACTAAACACCAAAAGCCACCAAAGAAAATCATGTAACACATGGAGGCTGAACTACACTCTATTTAATCACCAGTGGGTCATAGAAGAGATTAGGAACGAAATTAAAGTGTTCATGATATTCAACAAAAATGAGCACACAAACTACCACCTCCTCTGGGACACAGAAAAGGCAGTATTCAGAGACAAGTTTATACCTCTTAGTTCCTACATCAACAAATTGGAGACATCTGAAACCTACAATTTAATGAGACAGCTGAGCTTCCTTGAAAAAGAGCAGCAAGCTAACCCCCAATTCATTAGACATACAGAAATAATTAAAATTAAATCAGAATTAAATGAATTAGAATCCAAAAGAACCATAGAAAGAATCAACAAAACAAAGAGTTGGTTCTTCAAAAAAAATAACAAAATTGACAGACCCTTAGCAAATCTTATCAGAAAAAGAAGAGAACACATCCAAATAAATAAAAACAGAGATAAGAATGGAAACATCACCACAAAAACAACCAAGATTCAGAACATTATAAGGGAACACTTCTCAAAACTTTATGTTAATATGTTTGAGAACTTGGCAGAAATGGAACTTTTCCGAGCAAATATCGACATGCCAAAACTAAACCAAGATGGGTTATACCATCTTAACAGGCCCATATCAAGCATTGAAATAGAAACAGTAATAAGAGACCTCCCATCTAAGAAAAGCCCAGGACCAGTGGAATTCTACAAAGCCTTCAAATAGAACTCACAAAATACTCCTTCAACTCTTCAAAGAAATTGAAAGAGAGAGTGCACTACCAAATTCATTCTATGAAGCTATAATAACCCTCATCTCCAAACCAGGCAGGGACTCATCAAATAAAGAGAACTATAGACCCATATCTTTGATGAACATTGATGAAAAACTTTTCAACAAAATTTTCGCCAATCGACTTCAACAATTCAACAAAAATCATACACCACGATCAAACAAGATTCATTTCAAGGACGCAAAGCTGGTTCAATATACACAAATCAATTAACATAATTCATTACATCAAGAAGACCAAGGATAAGAACCACATGGTTATCTCAATAGATACAGAAAAAGCATTTGACAAGATCCAACACCCCTTTATGTTGAATGTTCTGGAAAAACTAGGAATCCATGTAACCTTCCTCAATATAATAAAGGCTGCATATGACAAACCTACAGCCAGTATTATACTCAATGGTGAAAAACTAAACCCATTTCCTCTAAACTCAGGAATGAGACTAGGATGCCCACTCTCTCCACAGCTCTTCAATATAGTATTAACATGCTTAGCTACAGCAATAAGACAAGATGCAAACATAAAGGGGATCCAAATAGGGAAAGAAGTAAAACTTTCCCTCTTTGAAGATGAAATGATCTTGTATTTAAAGAATCCCACAGATTCCACTCCCAAATTACTCAAAGTGATTCAAAACTTTGGCAAAGTAGCAGAGTATAAAATTAACCCTCAAAAATAAATGGCTTTTCTACATGCCAGTAATGAGAAAAGTGTGGGTGAAATCAGGAAAGCAACTCCATTCGTAATACTCCCCCCAAAAATAAAACACCTAGGAATTAACTTAACCAAAGAAGAGAAGGACCTCTATGATGAAAACTGTAAAACCTGAAAAAAGAAAATCAAAACAGAACTTAGACACTGGCAAAAACTCCCATGCTTCTGGATTGAAACGATCAAAATCATGAAAATGGCAATACTTCCCAAGGCTATCTACAAATTTACTGCAATACCTACCAATATTCCAACCTCATTCTTCAAGGAAATAGAAGAGGTAATCCAAAAATTCATATGGAACAATAAAAGACCACGAATAACAAAAACGATCCTTAACAGAAATAACAGTGCTGGAGGAATTTCAATACCAAATTTCAAACTATACTACAAAGCTATAGTAATCAAAATAGCTTGGTACTGGCACAAGAACAGACCTCAGGACCAATGGAATAGAATTGAAAACCAGAGATGAACCTACAGACCTATATCCATATAATCTTTGATAAGGGACCTAAAAATAGAAGGGAAGAAAGACAGCTTCTTCAGTAAATCGTGCTGGAAAAATTGATTAACTTTTTGTAGAAAATTATAGCTAGATCCATATATCACCTTGCACCAGAATCAACTCCAAATGGATCAAAGACCTCAGAGTCAAAGCAGACACTCTGAATACATTACAGGATGGAATAGGAGAAACCCTAGGTCTCTTTGGCATAGGCCAAAATTTTCTTAATATAGACCTATAAACACAAGAAATCAAAGACAGGTTGGACAAATGGCATTGCATGAAATTGCAGAGCTTCTGCATTGCAAAGGACATAGCTTGCAAGATCAATAGAAAGCCCAGGGATTGAGAGAAGATCTTCACTAGCCATACAACGGATAAGGGTTTCATATCTAAAATATACCTAAAACTTAAAAAATTAAAACTCTCAACAACAAATCCTCAAAGAAACAACTGCCCAATAAATAAGTGGGCTAAAGACTTAAAGAGAAACTTCTCTGAAGTGCAGAGAAGCATGGCTAATAGACACATGAAGAAATGCTCAACCTCTCTAGCCATAAAAGAAATGCAAATCAAAACAACATTGAGATACTACCTCACCCCACTTAGAATGGCTGTAATTAAGAACTCTAATAACAACAAATGCTTGAGGGGATGCATACAGAAGGGAACCTTACTTCATTGTTGGTGGGAGTGTAAACTTGTTCAACCACTTTGGAAAGCAGTATGGAGGTTCCTAAAAGACTCCACATACAGCTCCCCTATGACCCAGCAATCCCACTTTTGGGAATTTTCCCAAATATTTACAAACAAGACCACACTAAAGCTACCAGCACGACTATGTTTATTGCAGCTTTATTTACCATAGCTAAGATGGAACCAACCCAGATGCCCCACAGTAGATGAATGGATCAAGAAAATGTGATATTTAAAGAAGTTTGAGAACTTGGCAGAAATGGACCTTATCCTAGCAAATATTGACATGCCAAAACTAAAGCAAGATGAGTTAAACCATCTTAACAGGCCAATATCAAGCATTGAAGAGACAGCAATAAGAGACCTCCCAGATAAGAAAAGTGCAGGACCAGATGGTTTTACAGTGAAATTCTACAAGGCCTTCAAAGCTGAGCACACCCCATTACTCCTCCAACTCTTCAATGAAATTGAAAGAGAAAGTTCACTCCCGAATACATTCTATGAAGCCATCATAACCCTCATCCCAAAACCAGGCAGGGATTCATCAAAGAAAGAGAACTATAGACCCATTCATTTGATGAACGTTGATGCAAAATTTCTCAAAAAAATTTTGGCCAATCGACTTCAAAGATTCATCCAAAAAATCACACACCATGATCAAACAGGATTCATTTCAGGGATGCAAAGCTGGTTCAATATGAGCAAATCAATTAATATTATCAACAGTAGCAAGGATAAGAACCACATGGTTATCTCAATAGATGCAGAAAAAGCATTCAACAAGATCCAACACCACTTTATGATGAAGGTTTTGGAAAAATTAGGAATCCATTGAACATTCCTCAATACAATAAAGGCTGTATATGACAAACCTACAGCCAGCATTATACTTAATGGTGAAAAACTCAAGCCATTTCCTCTTAACTCAGGAACAAGACAAGGATGTCCACTCTCTCCAATTCTCTTCAACCTAGTATTTGAATGCCTAGCAACAGCAATAAGACAAGATGAAGACATTAAGGGGATCCAAATAGGGAAAGAAGAAATAAAACTCTCCCTCTTTGCAGATGACATGATCTTGTACTTAAAGAATCCCATAGACTCCACTCTCAAATTACTCAAACTGATTCAAACTTTGGAAAGTAGAAGGGTATAAAATTAACCCTCAAAAATCAATGGCTTTTCTGTATGCCAACAATGAGAAAAGTGTGGCTGAAATTAGGAAAGCAACTCCATTTGTAATAGCCCTACAAAAAATAAAATACCTAGGAATTAACTTAACCAAAGAAGTGAAGGACTCTATGATGAAAACTTTAAAAACTTGAAAAAGGAAATCAAAACACAACTTAGAAAATGGGAAAGAAAAACTCCCATGCTCCTGGATTGGAAAAATTAACATCATGAAAATGACAATACTTCCCAAGGCTATCTACAAATTTAATGCGATACCTATCAAAATTCCAACCTCATTCTTCAAGGAAATAGAAGAGGCAATCCAAAAATTCATATGGAACAATAAAAGACCACGAATAGCAAAAACGCTCCTCAATGGAAACAACACTGCTGGAGGAATATCAGTACCAAATTTCAAACTCTACTATAAAGCCATAGTAATCAAAACATCTTGGTTACTGGCACAAGAAACAGACCTCAGGATCAATGGAATAGAATTGAAAACCCAGAAATGTACCGACAGACCTATAGCCAGCTAATCTTTGATAAGGGAGCTAAACCAATAGAATGGAAGAAAGACAGCCTCTTCAGTAAATGGTGCTGGTAAAATTGGTTAACTACTGGTATAAAACTAAAGCTAGATCCTTATATATCACCCTGCACCAGAATCAACTCCAAATGGATCAAAGATCTCGAAGTCAAAGCAGACACTCTGAAAACATTACAGGATGGAATAGGAGAAACCCTACGTCTCCTTGGTGCGGGCCAAAATTTTCTTAATAGAGACCCGAAAAACACAACAAATCAAAGATAGGTTCCACAATTGGGATTTCATGAAGGTGCAGATCTTCTACATGGCAAAGGACATAGCTAGCAAGATCAATAGAAAGCCCACATATTGGGAGATCTTCACTAGCCATACAACAGACAAGGGTCTCATATCTAAAATATACTTGGAACTCAATAAATTAAATCCCCCAACAACAAATCCTCAAAGAAATAACTGCCCAATAAATAAGTAGGCTAATGACTTAAAGAGAAACTTCTCTGAAGAAGAAAGAAGGATGGCCAATAGACACATGAAGAAATGCTCAACCTCCCTAGCCATAAAAGAAATGCAAATCAAGACACCATTGAGATACCACCTCACCCCAGTTAGAATGGCTATAATCAAGAACTCTAATAACAATAGATGCTGGAGGGGATGTGGACAGAAGGGAATCTTACTGCATTGTTGGTGGGAGTGTAAACTTGTTGAACCACTTTGAAAAGTAGTATGGAGGTTCCTCAAAAGACTCCACATAGAACTCCCCTATGACCCAGCAGTCCCACTTTGGGCATTTACCCAAATATTTACAAACAAGACCACACTAAAGCTACCAGCACAACTATGTTTATTACAGCATTATTTACCATAATTAAGATATGGAACCAATCCCTATGCCCCTCAGTAGATGAATGGATCAAGAAAATGTGGTATATATACACAATGGAATTCTATGCCTCCATCAGAACGAATGACATTGCCCCCATTTGTTAGGAAATGGAAAGATTGAAAAAAATTATATTAAGTGAAGTAAGCCAAGCCCAAAGAAACATAGGTCCCATGATTTCCCTTATTTGCAATATCTAGTACATGTATGAGTCAAGCAGAAAAGGTCAGATAAGGTGATGTTAGGAAAATGAACCCTAAGATATGTATTTTAAATGTTTTTTTTATGCATTTGTTTCTAAGGCAATTATAAGATTATTTCTTTGCTGCTTTGTATGTCCCTTCCCCATAGTATAACCCTTGCTTTCACTGTATTTGATGTATAATTTGTGGAGGGGAAGGGGAAAAAACAAGTCGTTTAAATAAGGATACAGGTGGACCTGTTGCAACAAGGGGAAATACTAGTTGTCATGTCAAAAACGAACTTTACAACTTGAGGGGGGGGGATGAGTTAGGTGGGAGGGAGGGAAGATGGGAAGGGATGGGAAGGGTAAACAAAGGAGGAGGCTACAATGCTTGATAAGAAATGTATGCATTATCCTGCCCATGTAATTGTAACCCCTCTGTACAGTATGTTCACAAAAAATAAAAATTAAAATTAAAAAAAAGAAATGTTCTCTCTATCTTGCCCATGTAACTGTAACCCCTCTGTACAGTATTTTCACAATAAAAAAAAGAATATGTGGTATATATACCCAATGGATTTCTATGCCTCCATCAGAAAGAATGACATTGCCCCATTTGTTAGGAAATGGAAAAACTTGGAAAAAATTTTATTAAATGAAGTAAGCCAGGCCCAAAGAAACATAGGTCCCATGGTTTCCTTTATTTTCAATAACTAGTATATGTCTGAGTCAAGCAGAAAAGATCAGATAAGTTGAAGTTAGTGGAATGATCCCCAAGATAAGTATTCAAATGTTTTTTTTTTTCATTTCATGCAATTGTTTCTATCATATCCATAAGATGATTTCTATGTTGCTTTGTATGTCCTTCCCCATAGTATAACCCATACTTTCACTGTAATTGATGTTAGTATAATTTGTGGAGGTGAAGGGAAAAATAACAAATCGTTTAACTAGGGATACATGTGGAGCCATTGCAACAATGAGCTGTACAAGTTGTTATGTCGAAAAACCAAACTTAACTTTGGTGGGGGTGGGTGGGGGGAAGATCGGTTGGAGTTATGGAAAGGGATGGGAAGGGGAAACAGTGAGGAGGCAACAATGCTTAATAAGAAATGTACTCGTTATGGTATTCTCACAATAATAATAAAAAAAATTACGTTCAAAGCAGCACAGGTATAGTTCCCAAGCCAGATTGTCTCCTGCTTTGAACGTTGTGCCTTGACTGCCTTTCTCTGCCAGCTACTGAATCTCCTCCAGCTCTCTCTAAGGTGAGCACCACAGTGGAGGACATCATGGAGAGCAGAGATTGTGACCTCACCATTCCCATCCTGCCAGCTGTGAGCAGAGACGGTTCTCAGCACCTGTACTGGACTCTGATAGATTCAGAGACCTCAGGCTACCTCAAGGATCCTTTCTCTGCAACATAAAACTTGGGAGGGAGGGCGGAAATGATGGACCATCATGTCTGGCCCCATGAGGAGGAGAGGAGGCCCATTGAACCAGACACTCAGTTCAAGGCAACCTCATTCACACCTGAGTGGGAAATTGAGTGCCACAGAGATGGTCAGCTGCTGGACAGATATCTTTGAGAAGATAGGCATCCCAGAGGCCCCGGAATCCAGCGAATACATTGTGGCTCACACCCTCAGAGCCAAAATAGATAAGTGCAGTGGCACCAGAAGGCCAGGAAGAGGGAGGAGGGAGAACTGTGGGGAAAGCTACATCAGGTTCTCCCCCAGAGAAGATACTTATCTGAATCAGATGGGACTTTTCTGTAGTATTGTCATAGACAGATGCTCATTTATTTTTCCACAAACAGTTACAGAGTGAGCCAGGCTTTTGTGGGGCCATAGACAATGAAAGGTTCCAGGACTGGTTCCACAGAACATGAAGAAACCTTGGTTTGAGCTGGATGCTGGTGCTTCACACCTGCCATCCTAGCTACTTAGGAGGTTGAGATCGTAAGATTGAGGCTTTTGGCCCTGGCAGGAAAGCCTGTAAAACTCTTGTCTCCAATTAACTACCAAAAACAAAACGCCAGAAGGGGATGTGTGGCTCAAGCCATAAACTGCTAGTCCTTGAGTAAAAAAGGCTCAGGGTCAGCACCTAGGCTCTTAGATAGAGGCCCAGAATGACGCAATGAAAGGAAAGAGAGAGAGAGAGAGAGAGAGAGAGAGAGAGAGAGAGAGAGAGAGAGAGAGAGAGGAGAGAGAGAGAGGAGAGAGAGAGAGAGGAGAGACAGATTGAGAGAGAGAGAGAGAGAGAGAGAGAGAGAGGAGCGGAAGCACAGAGGGAGAAAAAGAGGAAAGAGGGGAAGAAGGGAGAACATGCAAGCCTTGGTTTGGAGTCCCTGGATCAAGGGATGCCAACCATTCACAATCTCTGTGGAGACAGTTTCAGAGATTAAAAGCCAGTATATAGGACCAAGCCACTGACCCCTTAGCAACTTCATGAATCCAGGAGCTGTGTGGCCACCGATTGCAGAGGAAAGCAGCCTCAGGTAGACCCTAGGGCTCAGGGTTTTTTTTTTATCATCCCCGGCCCCAAGGAGTTTATTTTCTGGTCAGATAAAAAGAAAGTGTTCAAGGGCTAGGGATGTATTGGGGTGAGGGAGTGTCAAGAGGGGGGAGGCAAGGGATAAGCAGGAAGATAAAGAGGGAGGATGATCCCAGGTCAGGTGTATCAGGACATTGGTGTCATGATCTTGCCTGACAACCTACACTACCAGTGATAGAGCCTTTGATCCAGCCACGCTGCTATTAAAAGTCCTGACACCTTGAGTTCACCGTTGATGACCCTGGCTGTTGTTCACTGCATGTTGCCTGTGCAGTACATCATTGGGGGCTGGGACTTTCCAGGGCTCACTCTGAAGATGACACCTCCGGTGTTCATTCCTCCACCAGAGACAGAGGTAAGCATGCCACTGTCACAGGACAGCCTGGGAATGAGGGTTGGAGTTGGGGACCCATGTCACCCTGAGACTTCATCAAGGGGGGTGCTAGGGCCCCGTGACTGCCATTCTCAGAGGCAGAAGTGGGTCTCTTTGCTGGCTCAGTCTTTAGTCTAGGTGGCAGATCTGGGATTCAGAGAGGGCAGGCTGAAGGTGGGGCAGGGCTGGGAAGAGGCTGGTGGGAAAACCTGAGGCACTGAGCTCTGAGCAGTGTTGTTTCTTTGATAATACTCACAACAAAGGAACACCCTGGGATAGAACAGCACTTTTCACCTTCCCAAGAGGGACCTAGAGACCTCCATTCTCCATCCCCTTCACCAAAAAACCCTTTAGTTCACATATCATGGGTTTGGATGACTAGATCTCACCTCACTGCCCCAGTGTTGAGGCAGGACAGTGGTTCTTTGATAAGGTCATTGGATCCTCAGTATGAAATTATACTTGAATGTCCTAACTTGGTGCATGGTCAGTCCCATCTAAGACTGCCATGATGTAGGAAAAAGAATCTAGAGAATCAGAGCTGGATAGGGTCTGTTCTGGGAGGCTTGAGTATTATGTGTTAGCTTTTGAACTCCGGTGTGCCCACCTGCTTCCCTTTCTTGGGTGGGTCTATGCTAGAAAAAGCTTGAAACTAGGGTGTGGGTCTTGTCTTTGATGCTCAAACCTAGCACTTTACCATTTGAGCCACAGCTCCACTTCCAGCTTTTTTGGGCGTTTAATTGGGGGATAAAGTGTTCTCGTGAATTTTGCTGCCAAGGGTGGCATCCAACTGCAGTCCTCAGATCTCAGTCTCCTGAGGGGATAGGATGACAAGCATAGAAAAGTATCTTTGGCTGGGTGCAAGTAGCTCATGGTTGTCATCCTAGATACTCAGGAGCTGAGATCTGAGGACCATAGTTCAAAGTCAGCTTGGGCAGGAAAGACCCTGAGAGTCTTATCTCCAACAAACCACCAGAAAACTAGAAGGGATGCTGTGACTCATGTAGTAGAGTGCTCACCTTGAGCTGAAGAGCTCAGGGACAGCACCCAGGCCCTGAGTTCAAACACCACAACTGAAAAAAAGAAAGAAAGTAAAATATGTTTGCCTACGAAGATGTGGGGTGTGTGTGTGGGTGCTGTGATAGAGAGACCAGGTGCTGACCTCACTGTACAGACATTTTTAAGAACTCCTCAAGTTTGCCCCATTTTGAAGCCACAGTAGGATGGGTGGTGCCTTACCAAGAACTCAAGAGGACGAGGCCTGTGGCAGGCAGGGGAGTGGTCGGATGGGTGCAGGGGTGGGGATTGTTGTATCTGTATTCTCTCCATTGAAGGATGGATTTGGATGCTGGGGTCTCAAAGTTTGAAGTCAAGGGTTGCAAGAAATTTGTGGCCTGATGAATTGGATTTCCTCTGGGTCTATGAAGGTGGCTGAAGCCGGGCGCCTGCTGGTGCTCCCAACTGTCATCCTAGCTACTCATAAAGCTGTAAAGACCATGGTTCAAAGCCAGCTTGTGCAGGAAAGTCTGTGATACATGATATCCAATGAACCACCAGAATACAGGACGTGGTGCTGTGGCTCAAATACTAGAGTGTTCATCTTCAGATGAAGAGCTGAAGGACAGCACCCTGGCCCAGAGTTCAAACCCCATGACCAACAATAACCAAAGAGGTGGCCTGATTTTTCCACATAGTAGTGTATATGGTAGGAAATTCCATGCTGGGTTATAAGACATTACAGATATGTGAGAGGCTCAATGGTGTGTCTACAGTTAGTCTGAGTATGATAGTGCAGGTTGGATGTGATCCTAATGGAGGGAGTTCATGATTCTGTTCTCAGGAACTGCTGAGGCCTTGGAATGTCCGTGTGTATCTCTGTGTGTGTGTGTGTGTGTGTGTGTGTGTGTGTGTGTGTGTGTGTGTGTGTGTGTGTGTGTATGTGTGTGTAATTTTCCCTCGTCTTTCTCTCTCCCCTTTCTGTGTGCCTGCCTGCCTTTTTCTGACCTCAGATGGTGTCCCTCCTCCACACCGACCTTGGCTTTAGCACCCTATCAGGGTATACAATGAGTCCTAAATTGCCAGAGGCCTGTGTTCCAACTTTTCTCTGGGGCACAAGTCTGGCTGTCCCAATATTTGGCCGCCTCCAGGGGATTCTGGGAAAGCAGTGCCGGCTGACATAGGGTCTCCCCTGCCTCAGAGGGAGGGCCTCAGTCATTATGATGTCCTGTCCTTTTCCTGAGATGGGTCTCTGACTGCACATACCTCTCAGCAGACTTGCAGTGGCTTGGAGAATGGGGGTTGCTGGTGGCTCTGGCCAACTTGAGCTTGACATCTGACTGAAGGCTGCTCAACCAAGGAGGATCCAGGGCTACATGAGAGGTGAGGCCAAGGTGGCTTGGAAGTATCTGTCAGTGTCTAGGAAATGTAAACGTACTTTATTGCAGGAAAGTTTATCTTCCAGCACCAGCTGAGGCTCTCAGGTCCTTCTAGACAATTCTGGATGCCCAGAATACAGGAGGCACAGACTTTAGATTCCAGGGCAAAGGAAATGGAGGATGAGGGACTGGTATGGCCAATACCTCAATGTTTTGGGGCATTAGTCTTGACCTGGCTATGCCCCCCCCCCCTTGTGTAAGTTCACTTCTTAACCCAGTGTTGGCCACACACCAGCCACTTGTGGCAGTACTGTGGAAGGGGCAGGAGTAGAAGTGAGATTTAGGATGAACAAAATCGGGATTTATGGCCTGTGGGGGCGGCAAAGAAAATCTTAGAACTGGAACTCAGTGTCTAGGCACTGTCCCTGAGCTTCCTTTGCTCAAAGGTAACATTCTACCACTTGAACACAGCTCACTTTTCATCTTTTTTTTACTAGTTTAGTGGAGATAAGAGTCTCATGGACTTTCCTGCCTGGGCTGGCTTCAAGCA